>NW_011495022.1:4453621-4510371 GCF_000754665.1 Bison bison bison | reverse complement strand
TATGTGAGGGTCCCACTGCTGGCTGGGAGGCTGCATGTGGACTGAAGGTCTCTGATTTATGGGGCTTCTCCCCTGCCCATTCAGCAGGGAGTCACTTGCCAGATAGTCAAACAGAAATATGACTCACGGTGGTGATAAACATTCTGAGAAGAGGGCATGAAATGTGACTGAGAAAAGACCTGAAAAAGAAAATAACATTTTATTCACTGAGCTACACTCAAGCTTTCCCCTCTGGGGGATGGTGGGTGTCCTTCCTTCCTGTGGGTAGTTGATATAAAAATATGAAGCTCTGGATTACCTGCTGGAACAGGAGATTTTTCACACAGGCTGCTTTTGCCTGACATTTTAGAAGGATTGATTCATTTTAAGATACAGATTAGATGGGGATATCTCCCTTTACAAACTGATTTTATTCTATTTTATTTTTATTAACATTTATTTTCCAGGACTGGGTTGAGCAGCCATTTGTTTGGGATAAAAGACATTTTGATCTGAACTGATGCTTGTCTACATTTGTCTATTTGAGAGGAACAACCTTTGTGAAATTTGAAATGAGAGCTCAGGTTAGTTTCTACAGCTATCAAACCATCAGATTAAGAAGCACTTTTAGATCAGACCAAACAAGCAAGGACTGAATTGATTTCCTACTTACTTTATTCTGTAATTCTGAAAGTGTGGGCTCCAGACCTTGGAACCAATTAGAAGTGCAAATTTGTAAGCTCTACTCCAGATCCACTAAATCAGAAATTCTAGGAATGTAACCCATCACTCTGTGGATTTTTTCTCCTGAGATCTGAATTTTTATGATATATACTCCTCAACCGGTTACAGAAATGTACAAAGTTAAAGGTGAAAGACCCACCCGACCTTCTCTCCTGAGTGTTTCATCTTTGTAAAAATAGTATATTTTCTTTAATTTTTAAATAATTACATTCACAGGAAGTTGCATAAAACCAATGTACAGGGAGGTCCTCCTTCCAATTTCTCCCAAAGCTGATGTCTTGTATAACTAGAGTACAAGATTCAAAACTGGGAAATTGACATTGGGAGATCCACAGAACTTATTTAGGCTTCACCCGTTTTCATACACTCAATTGTGTATGTGTGTATACTTCTGAGCAACTTTATCACATGCACAGATTTGTGCAACTACCGTTACAGTCAAGATACACCATTGTTCCATCACCACAAGGCTCCCATGTGTTCTCTCTTTGTAACTATATCCACTCCCCTCCCTTCTACTCCAATCCCATGCTTAACCTCTGGAACCACTAATCTATTTTTCACCTCTGTAATTAAATTATTTCAATTTTATTTATTATTTATAAGTTTATATTTGTTATATAAATGGAATTGTATAGTTTGTAACCCCTTGGGAATGGCTTTTATTCTTTTAACTCAGTATAATTCTCTGAGATTCATCCAGGTTGTTGAATGAATCAACAGTCCTTCCTTTTTAATGGCTGAGTAGTATTCCATGGTAGGGATGTCCCACAGTTTGCTTAACCACTCATTCATTGAAAGACAATCTCTTTAACAAGTGGTGCTGGGAAATCTGGTCAACCACTTGTAAAAGAATGAAACTAGAACACTTTCTAACACCATACACAAAAATAAACTCAAAATGGATTAAAGATCTAAACATAAGACCAGAAACTATAAAACCCCTAGAGGAGAACGTAGGCAAAACACTTTCTGACATACATCACAGCAGGATCCTCTATGACCCACCTCCCAGAATATTGGAAATAAAAGCAAAAATAAACAAATGGGACCTAATTAACCTTAAAAGCTTCTGCACATCAAAGGAAACTATCAGCAAGGTGAAAAGACAGCCTTCAGAATGGGAGAAAATAATAGCAAATGAAGCAACTGACAAACAACTAATCTCAAAAATATACAAGCAACTCCTACAGCTCAACTCCAGAAAAATAAATGACCCAATCAAAAAATGGGCCAAAGAACTAAATAGACATTTCTCCAAAGAAGACATACAGATGGCTAACAAATACATGAAAAGATGCTCAACATCACTCATTATCAGAGAAATGCAAATCAAGACCACTATGAGGTACCATTTCACACCAGTCAGAATGGCTGAGATCCAAAAGTCTACAAATAATAAATGTTGGAGAGGGTGTGGAGAAAAGGGAACCCTCTTACACTGTTGGTGGGAATGCAAACTAGTACAGCCACTATGGAGAACAATGTGGAGATTCCTTAAAAAACTGGAAATAGAACTGCCTTATGATCCAGCAATCCCACTGCTGGGCATACACACTGAGGAAACCAGAAGGGAAAGAGACACATGTACCCCAATGTTCATCGCAGCACTGTTTATAATAGCCAGGACATGGAAGCAACCTAGATGTCCATCAGCAGATGAATGGATAAGAAAGCTGTGGTACATATACACAATGGAGTATTACTCAGCCATTAAAAAGAATTCATTTGAATCAGTTCTAATGAGGTGGATGAAACTGGAGCCTATTATACAGAGTGAAGTAAGCCAGAAGGAAAAACACCAATACAGTATACTAACGCATATATATGGAATTTAGAAAGATGATAACAATAACCCTGTGTACGAGACAGCAAAAGAGACACTGAGGTATGGAACAGTCTTATGGACTCTGTGGGAGAGGGAGAGGGTGGGAAGATTTGGGAGAATGGCATTGAAACATGTAAAATATCATGTATGAAACGAGATGCCAGTCCAGGTTCGAAGCACGATACTGGATGCTTGGGGCTGGTGCACTGGGACGACCCAGAGGGATGGTATGGGGAGGGAGGAGGGAGGAGGGTTCAGGATGGGGAGCACATGTATACCTGTGATGGATTCATTTTGATATTTGGCAAAACTAATACAATTATGTAAAGTTTAAAAATAAAATAAAATTTAAAAAAAAATGAAAGACAACTGGGTAGTTTCCCATTTTTAACTATTATGAATATAGCTCTTGTCATATGCTTATATGTCAAATGTACCCGCTTTGGTGAAATATTGGTTCATGTTTTCTGCTTGTTTTCTAGTTGAATTGTTTAATTTATATTGTTGAGTGTTAAGAGTCCTTCAGATGTGTGATTTGTAAATATTTCTTCCAGTCTGTAGCTGATCTTTTCATTCTCTTAACAGAGTCTTTTGCAGAGCAAACGTTTTTAATTGTTGTGAGGTCCAATTTATCAAATATTACTTTTAGAGATTATTCTTTTGGGGTCAAGTCTAGGAACTCTTATCCTAGCCCTAGGTCCCAAAGATTTCCTCCTTTTATTTTTTTCTAAAAGTTTTATAATATTTCATTTTCCATTTAAGACTGTGATCCTTTTGAGGTAACCATGAAAGCAGAGACAGAGGACATCTTTACCTTGTTCCCAATTTGGGGAAGAAAGCATTCAGTGTTTTACCATTAAGGTGAAATTAGCTGAAAATTTTTTGTGGATGCTTTTATCAAGTTGAGAAAGTTCTCATCAGCAGAAACTAGTTTGCTGAGTTTTTAATCATGAATGCCTATTGAATTTTGTTAAATGCTCTTCCTTCATCAATTGATATGATTATATGATTTTTCTTCTGTAACCTGTTATTTTATATATATATATATATAGTTGGTTTTTGAATAATGAACAAGCCTTGCATACCTGGAATAAATCTCACCTGGTTGTAGTATATAATTTTATATTTCAAGAGGGAGGGGACATGAGTATACCTGTGGCTGATTCACGCTGATCTTGTGCAAAAGCCACACAATACTGTAAAGCAATTATCCTTCAATTAAAGATAAATTTAAAAAATTTTAATTTAAAAAATAGCAAAATTCAATTTCTAATTTCATTGAGGATTTTTGTGTTTAACTTCATGAGAGATATTTGTCTGTAGGTTCCATTTTTTGGATGCTTTTTGTTGATTTTGGTATTATTCTGGCCTCATAGGATGACTTGTTTCCTCCTCTTCTATTCTCTGAAAAAGAGTGTATAAATTAATGTTAATTCTTCCTTAAGTATCTAGAAGAATTCTCCAGTGAAACTATACAGAACCAGGAATTTGGGGAGGGAAATTCTGAATTATAAGTTCAGTTTCTTTAATGGTTATAGATTATTTAGATTATTCATTTTGGCTAACATTTGGTAGTTTGTGATATTCTAGTGTGGTCAATTTCTTTTAAGTTGTCAAATTTATGTGTTTACCCCCTTATTATTACTTTAATGGCTGCAACATCTGTATTGAAATCTTTTTTTTTGTTCCTGATATTGGTGATGTGTATCTTCTTTTTGTCTTTATCAGTCCTTCTAGAAGTTAATTAACTTCATTGCTCTAATAAAGAGAGCTTTTTCTTTATTGATTTCCTCTAATGTTTTCCTGTTTTCAATTTCATTGATCTCTTTTCTTATTATTTTGTTCCTTATCCTTGCTTAGGGCTTTGTTTGATCTTTTTCTAGTTCCTTGAGATAGCAACTTAGATTTTCAATTTGAGGTTGTTTTCTTTTCTAATGTAAACATGTTTTCCCTCTCAGCAGTATCCCTGTAATTTGTAAATTTGTAAAATAAATACAAATTTATGGTATTGCATTTCACTTTCATGTAGTTCTATGAATTATAAAAATTTCTTTCGAGTTTTTTGTCTTCCATTTATGAATTATTTGGAAGTCTGTTGTTTTATTTCCAAGTATTTGGAGATTTACCTGTTGTCTCTCTGTTATTAATTTCTGGTTTGATTTTATTATGGCCAGAGAGCATATGTGTATGATTTCAATTCTTTTACATTTGTTGAATTTTGTTTTATGACCCAGTATATGATCTACTTTGGTTTTTGTTTCATGGCAATATGAAAAGAATTTATTCTTTTATTGGGTGGAGTTCTATAAATATCATTTCGATTCTGATGGTTTTGTTCAGTTCTTTTACTTCTTTGCTGATTTTTTGTCTAGCGGTTCTATCAATTGCTGAGTGGAGTGGTGAAGTTCCCTAGCTGTAATCGTGGTAATCTGTGTTTTAGCAAGACTTGCAGATGGTTCTGATCATGCTGAAGTGTTGGGAAGAAGTACCTTTAGTTATTTGCCAGTTTCAACTTCATGAAAGAAATCACCTTGAAAGGGGTGATGATGATAAATACTATTATAAGTGCTTTGAATATATGGTGTCATTTAATCTCACTGCCTCTGTGGTAGATTACTATTATTATTTATAGATGAGGAAACAGAACAACAAAGAGGCTAAATAGTTTGCTCAAGATCACAGAGATAATGGGTAGTAGATTTGGGTCCAGGTAGTTTTGATTTTGGAAGTCTGCTCTTTTAACTGCTACCCTCTACTGAGGAAATAAGCTACAAGGGCCCTGAATCAAGTTACTTCTCTTGGGTAAATAAGAGCAAAACTCAGCTCTCTCAGTTTCTACTGCACTATTCTTTCTACCACACCAGACTGTATAAAACCATGTCGGATAATTTGAAATTTCTTTCGGACCGTTCCTGTTATCAGTTGGAGTGTGTTGCGGCTCATAGCCACAGGAAAGTAAATGCATCTAATAGTGTCAGCAGAGTCTTCTAGGTCTGCCTGCATTTCAAGTCCTTTAGCACCAAATAGGCAGATAAATGTCTTCCCTGGTGACTCAGTTGGTAAAGAATCCACCTGCAATGCAGGAGACGTGGAGAAGATACCCAGGAGAAAGGAAATGGCAATCCACTCCAGTATTCTTGCCTGGAAAATTCCATGGACAGAGGACCTTGGTAGGCTACAGTCTGTGGGGTTGCAAGAGTCAGACACGACTTAGTGACTAAACCACCACCACCAGGCAGATAAATAACTCAGTGCCACCATTACATTAATGGACATGTAAGAATATTATGAATAACCAAAACAAATATTACCACTTAAGAGTTACTTTGTTTCTCACAAGCATATAATATAGGCTGAATTGTGTCCCTGCCCAAATTCCTATGTTGAAATCCTGACCCCTAGTACCTCAGAATGTGACTGTATTTGGAGAGAGGACCTTTAAAGAAATAATTTAGGTAAAATGAGGTCATGTTGATGGGTTCTGATTCAGTCTGACTGGTGTTCTTAGAAAAGAGGAGATAGGACAGAACCAGCACTGTAGGGTGGCTTGGGAGGACACAGGGAGAAACTGACCATCTGCAAGCTAAGGACGGAGGCCTCATAAGAAACCAAGCCTGCTGACACCTTAGTCTTGGACTTTCAGCCTCCAGAACTGGGAGAAAAGAAATCTGTGTTATTTAAACCACCCAGTCTGTGGTATTTTGTCATGGTAACCTGAGTTGACTATTAGAGTGTAATTGTTACAGCCCATAGAGTCTGGGAATATTGATACTTGAGAAATCCCTTCTGGTCATTAAAAGATTCTTTGTTTACTTAATATTTGCTTTGCACAGAGCCATTAGCAAAAAGAGCTTTCCAATTCAGGATACAGTGCCCCTTCTGTGTTTCCCTTTATGGTAAGTTCAATTTGAATTTCTTTGCTAAGGGCTCCAGAAATATTTCCTTAGTTTAGCTTAGCCCTGCAATCACCAGCTTCTTGAAATCCCGGGCAACTGTAGTAACCAAAGTATTCATAACACTGGCCATTCTCTTGGCTTTCTGTGTCTTTGGGCAAGGCTCTAGATTGAGGTGTGCCAGCATGGTAAAAGGGCAGGGGGTTCTGGCTGATAAACTGGCCTGTGGCATGGTCAGTAGTGAAGTCATTTTAGCTAGAAGTTGTCTACCTTGAGGAAAATTTCTGTTCTTTACCTAGTGGGGATGTATAAAAAAAAAAAAAAGAAAAGACATCTATGGTTTCAGAAAAATGGACTTTGGAAAGTAAGCTCTAGCCATTCTGGGAGACATCAGGGAAACTGTACTCATTTTCTCTTAGGCTCCGACGTGAGGGACCATGACAAATGTTCTTGGGAAAAGGTGCTTTGGAAGGTTCTTTCTACCTAGAACTTTCAAATTTAACATGCTATTAGAATGTACTTATTATTTGCCAGTTTGTCTGAAAACTACTCATTACTATTTATAACTATTCACTATTCATATAAAAGCCCTTCTATTTTGCCCCCCAAACTCAAAAGAGTATGGAAACTTTTTGCATAATGTTTCCTGTTTTAGATCTTCTGCAAAATAGCATGAGCAAGAACATCACTTTTCTTTTGGAATAAAATGTGTGTATGGGTGAAAGGAAGGAGTCTGGATCCCCTGCACATTTATTTCTCCGTTTTGTCATAAATATGAACACATAAGATAAAAAACAGTGCTGCCAAACACTCACCACCAGAGAATTCTTCAAGTAGAGTTATACTGGGGCAAAAAGCAGGTTGACAATTCTGACAGAATGTAAAGGATTTTAATACCTTTCGATCCATAAAGCACCAGGAAGTGGCATAAATGACAACCATAATAAAAAAACCGCACAACTCCAACATGCTCCAGAATCTCTAATTGTGTCCGGTTTTAAATAAGTTTTGGCATCTTTAAATCCATGAGGTACTAGAAAGCTGTATAAAACAACAAGAATGTTTTTAAAAAATTCTGAAGCGATCCAGGAGTTCTAATTGTGTCACATTTTATATGATTTCTGTGTTTTTCTAGGGTAAATAACATATAGTTAATAAACATACATATAATGCACTAAATATTTATGATCATATGTTGGTTGGATGAAAGACTAGGAAGGAAAATGCATATTTTTAAGCATTTTACTGTAGTTACCATTTCTGGGACCATGCACTGAAGTGCAATATTACTCATGAAGCAAAAGTAAGTTGATTTTTTTTTGTTTGTTTTTGCCAGCTAGTTCTAAACAAACACTGCTGGCAGTGGTAATAATGTTGTGAACATAAAACTTCCTTTGTTTAACGGTCCTGATGAATGCCTGCTTGTCTGGGAGAAGCCATCAGTATGTTTCTGAGATGGTGCAGGATGCAGTGTTCCTGTTTGTCACACAGGATCGTCTGCGTTGGGTGAAGGTGTTCTCTAATGCATTTCTTCAAGTGCTGTTTTCTCTCTAGATAATAGGTAGACAGATTCTCCCAGAGAGCAGGGCAGCATAGGCTCCTTAAACCAAGGGCACGCCTGCTGGCTCTGAGTGTGTGAACTGTGAAATAAAAGGCGCAGGGCAAAAGTGTCCAACGACACGCTCAAGGGGGGCTCTCTTCCTCACACTCAATAATACTCTTGAAGTGGTGGCTTAACATGTTGAAAACGATGTGAAACTTTAAGAGCAACAAGTCAAATAGATGGTGAGGCTCCGGGGATTTGTAAAAGGATACGGACCTTTCTAGCGCAGATTAGTGGGTCATCAGAACAAATGCAGCTGTGCTCAGCCATGACAAAGTCACCGCCCGGGATGGGGTCGGAAGCCAGCTGGGAAGCGGGTGCCCCGGGTCCTCTTGCAGCTGCAACCCAGCGCGAAGGACCGCCGTTTCAGCTGGCACTCGGGGAAACCTGAACCTGCCAGACCGCCCCTGGGCCGCCGAGCCCCGCTGCCATCCGCCTTCTTAACGCCTCCCCAGGGCTCTGCCGCCAGGGGTTGGGGGCTGGGAGAGCGCCTGACCTGTGACTCTGAGATTGCACCGATTCCGGCAGCCCCGAGGAAACCCTTTCATGCCTGAATCCAGCTGCCCAGAATCGTGCCTGGCGTGTAGAGGACTTGGCTTCCGGGTTTGACTCCAGGTCTTTGAACAAGTCACAGAGCTCTGAGTTTCCTCCAGGCCCGCGTCCCACCCTGAAGGTACCTCTAAAGAGTGTCTTGGCGTGGTCCTTTGATTTGTCCTGGGTGCAGTAATGCTTGCAGAAAGGTGCGTATCATGTTCACAGAGCCTTCAGTTCTATGACACAGTAGTCAGGACTGCAATGGTGTTGGCACCTAGTAGTACCCAGGACTCCGTTTGCCATGAAATAAAAAAAAAGAGTTTTTCAATGGTAATTACACTTCTGGTAGTCAGGTGAGAATTACACTATTCAAACAAGCCCCGGGTAGAGGCAGATACCAGCTACCTGGTCCACTTAAGTTGGAAAATTTGTTAAGTGAGATGTTATCTTTCTGTGACCTCCCCTCCCCTCCAGTGTCCACCCAGAATGGGACAGAGATGCGAGGGCTGACAGGTCTGGATTGGGTCTGGGATCCTGGGTGGCAGTCCTGGATCTGCCAAGAAGAATCCTGACTGGTCCCATAACCTCTTTAGAACCTCAGTTTCCCCACTAATAAAACTGAGACATTGAACTAGGAGGATTTCTGAGCTAGGCTATGTTTTCCAAGATGCTATTTTAAAACTGTTTCAATTCTTCAGGTGACAGCCCTTATCAAAATGTAAATCACTGTGACTGAAGTCATTGTGTCTGTCAGGCATGTTACTCTTTGCAACCCTTTGGACTGTAGCCCGCCACCTCTTCTGTCCTTGGGACTTTCCAGGCAAGAATACCAGAGTGGGTTGCCATTTCCTTCTCCAGGGGAACATCCAGACCCAGGGATCGAACCTGCATTCCCTGCATTGGCAGGCGGATTCTTTAGTTTAATCTCTCAGTCATGTCTGACTTTTTGCGACCTCATGGACTGCAGCATGCCAGGCTTCCCTGTCCATCACTAACTCCCGGAGCTTGCTCAAACTCCTGTTCATCCAGTCAGTGATGCCATCCAGCCATCTTATCCTCTGTCAGATTACTTATTGGAGTCATTAATAGCAACTAAGTTACTATATAGACTCAGAGTGGTTGTAAAAAACTGTTCATTCTGTAGAAAACTGAGGATTCATTTATAAGTTTAGAAAGCCAAAACCACAATGACGTTTAAAATAAATTACTTTGTAAAATGCCTGTGTACAACAAAGACAGCCCAGAAAATAGTGAAAGTAGTTGTAGTGAATGGTAGAAATATGGCTGCAGCTTTTTATAGAAAAAACTTTTGAACATTTTATTTACTACATATTATTATTTTTCTCACAACTAATAACAGACTTCCAAAAAGCTTTTCTCTTTAAATTTACTTTGGGGACATAGTTACGCTGCCTTTAGAAAAACTTTATTAGGCTGTGCTTACTACATTATGTAGAATATAGTGCACTTATATATGCCTATGGAGTCACCACACAAAACAAAAAATACAGATGCCTGCTTTTGTCATTCCCTATACATAAAGGAAATGGCAACCCACTCCAGTATTCTTGCCTGGAGAATCCCGTGGACTGTAGCCTGCCAGGCTCCTCTGCCCATGGAATCGTAAGATTTGGACATGACTTGGCAACTAAACCACCACCACAACCATACATAAAGGAGGTAGAGACAGTCATTCAAGAAAGGTGGCATGTTACATTACCATAACAGAACAGAAACCCAAGATGAGGATAGAGGTACTATTTATCAACCCACCGAGAACCATGATTCTGTGAATTTTCATGTCTTCAGCATTATCGGAGTTTAGATAATTCAAGAATTTAATGCTTTATCTTGGAATTTTACCTTTCGAGGGCTTGTTAGTAAAACTCAGAAGTAGAGTTTAGGAGGTGGGAGCCTGATGGGGACCAGAGGTAGGTATGAGAAGCTGTGAAGTGTCTACACCCCAAACGGCAACAGGAGGCAGGGAAACCTTGACTCAGAGGATATCCTAAGTGTAAAGATGTTCATCCTCTCCACGTCTGTTCACTTGCTTGCAATCCATAATCCTGGCAACACCAGGTGAGTTCTGTCTAGTATATTCCCCCAAATGCCATTCCTGGTCAGGAATCCATTTGTCCGATTTTAAATTAAAAATTTAGTTGTAAATATCACAGCAATCTGGATGACATTATTTGCATTAATTGTGTTTCTTTTCACCATTAAGGAATGTGTTTCTCCTTCAGTCTGTCTCTGCAAGTATTTATTATTAAGTACCCGTCTTTGTAGAAAATAAAATTATGACTTCTTATTAATAGCATGAAAGTGAACCAGAGTATTATTGAGGGTGAAGAATATAGTGTTTCTTTCTTTCCTGTTTTTTTTTTTTTAATTCAAAAGCTAAAAACAGTCTGGGTTTCTAAGGTTAATAGGAGACAGAAAAGTGTGACTAACATTTACAGTCCTGTGTTGTAATCAGTTGGTCAGTTGTCTGACTCTTTTTGACCCCATGGACTGTAACCCTCCTGGCTCCTCTGTCCATGGAATATTTCAGGCAAGAATACTGGAGTGGGTTTCCATTTCCTCCTCCAGGGGATCTTCCTGACCCAGGGATTGAACCTGTGTACCCTGCATCTCCTGCATTGCAGGTGGAAAGAAATCTACCGTATTCCAGGCTCTGTGCCGCATACTTTAAGTATTTCCTCTCATTACCCCTCATGCCAGCCTCTGAAATGGACATTGTTTTCCCCAGTATACAGACGAGATGCTCAAAGTCATTGAACTGGGAGTCAAGCTACATCTGAAAAGGGTAACAAGGTGGGGACTGTACATTCTTCAGTTCAAGAGGAAAAAAGAAGCCTCCTTCATTGGAAAACGCTCTTATATTGCTCTTAAGACATCACTCTGCCACATGCTGATGGAAGAAGAATATGTATTTGTGAATTAAGGAGAACTTGAAAGAGAATGAGTTATGCTGGAAAAGAGTGCTGAAATCAAAGTTATTTTAGCATATCAGACTTGTGTGTAATAAAGAAAATTATGTATTTGAGTCCTAGTGTATGAATTTTGTCTTGAGAATGTGGGAAATTTGGGGTGGAAATTTGGGGTAGATACTCTGGGCAGGGTTTCCTTGGAAAAGGCCTTTTTTACTCTGCTCCATCTCCCCTCTTACTCAAGCCTGGTTTGCCCTCCTCTCCACCCTGCAGCAGAAGCTGCCAGGGTCCCCTTCATGTCTCATTTGCAGAACCTGTCACCCTTCTAACGACTCTCCCCCATCTGTCTTCCCAGCTGTGTTGGAGGTCTCAGGAGTACTGGGACTGTCTCTCTCCTTCACCACTCAACACTTCATGCAGGACCTGAGGAAAAGCCACAAATGGGGCCCTAGGCCTTGGTCCACTCCCCCTTGGTCTTCCATTTCTGAACACCCCAGCACTGTACTCAAGCTCCATCCATCCTTCTCTACCTACCATAGCTAGTCCTTTGCTTCCTCCTCAGGGTTGTTTGGGCAGGGAATTCTGGATTCCCTGGAGCCTGGAGTACCTGGAGTACTGGTTGGGTACCTGGAGCCTGGCTTAAAAGGGGAGGAAATGAGCCAGAACAAGGTCTCTAGACTGTGGGGTCTGGTCAGAGGTAGTGGTTGTTGGGGGCTAAGGGAGATGTTGCCAACACTCCAGAAACACTGTTGAATGGATGATTATCAATTAATATGCTGAAGCAGAGCCACAGAGAGAAAACACAAAGGTGACCTCTGGGGGCCTGAATAGAGGGGGACCATGCGGGTGTTCAAGAGTCCCTGGAAGAGACAACGGAGTCTGCAGGGCCGGGGGCATGGTGGCTCTGTTGGCACTCTCACTGTAGTATATCGTACTCCTGCTATTATTTTCATTATTTTTCTATAAACTTTAAGGGCATGCAGAGAAAGTTCTATCTACCTGGGTGCCTAATAAAGAGAGAATCTCAGGCCATCTCAGAAATGACTCAAACCAATAGAAGCTGGGGGCTTCCCAGGTGGCACTAGTAGTAAAGAACCTGCCTGCTAATGCAGGAGGCTTAAGAGATGTAGGTTCAACCCCTGGGTCAGGAAGATCCCCTGGAGGAGGAAATGACAACCCATTCCAGGATTCTTGCCTGGAGAATCCCATGGACAGAGGAGCCTGGCAGACTACAGTCCATGGGAGTTGCAAAGAGTCAGATATGATTGAAGTGACTTAGCACACACACACACACACACACACACAAAATAGAAGCTGGGTTCATGAGAAATGACCTGGACCCTCAGGTTCTTTCCTTTTCTGTCACCAGGAGTTTCTAGATCTACATGGCATTTCTAACTCATACCTGACACCATGTCTAAAGTTCAGATTATAGGTGAAATTGCAAGGCAAGGTAAATTCATTCTTTGTCATATTGCTCCAGGAGGCCTATGAAGTAGATGCCAAACCGGGCCATCCTCATAAAGCAAATGTAAAACCCAAACAGAAACCTTGGTTATATGAAAACAAAATCATCTTTTTTTTACAACTTGACCACTGCTCTATGAGGTTTTGAAGTCAAAATTTAGGGATAGTGTGAAAACAAGAAGAAAATCTTCATGAAACAGTAGAGAAAATTCCTGGAGATGAATCACAGCTCCATTCACTTTCCTTGATTCTTTTATTTTAAGAATACAAAATTATTCTGAGAGATTCAGAATGGACCTCACTTACAGAAGGAGAAAAACAAAAAGGGAATGTATATTCAGTAGACAGGAACTCCATTAAAAAAAAAGAATTGACAATTACTTAGAAGTCAGGAAGCCAATTTTAAAATCAATACATTGCTTGAGCAGGATACCATGATGTAGTGTCAAAGTAGGAAGCATTATCAAAGCTACATTTACTTCACATCAGTCCTTAAGTAGTCTGGTCAGTACTGAAACATCAGAGAGAGGAAGGTCTGTAAGCAGAGTTACAATCTGACCTAAATCTTCACACTCTACTAACCAAACCTTATGATACAGGACGGGGCTGAAAATTAGGTTTTAAGCAGCTTTTCTACTCACATTTGCTTAGTTTTAACCTAACTGTAAAAGAACCTCTCCATCTTCGACCTGCCCCTATCCATAGAATAAACAGTGTAATTACAAACAGGATCAACCACAGAACTGGGTCCCTTGTGTCGCACTCAGATTCTTGGTGGCATTGCACAGCACAATCTGAATGTTATTAAAGGGGAATTGGAAAACAAAGGGGGATTTAAAATAAACTACATGAAACGCATTTTCGTCATCTCTGCCTTAGTTTGTGAGAAATTCAATGTCAGCCCCATATGTACAACACTGAAGAATAATTTCGCCTATCCAGCTGAAGGGACAGGAGTATATTTAATTTGTCGAAGAATTCACTGTCATTTGCGTGATGGCGATCCTGTCGAGGAGGTGCTTAGGAAAGTGTACTGAGAGGACCTGAGCCAGATTGCTGGATAGAGCTACAGAGCAGGAACCAAGCTTCTCTTCCTAATGTTTGGTACAAAGCCTGTCCCCATTCGTTTTAAATTACTAAGAAAAGTAAACATTTTGGTAAATGCCTCTGAGAGATTTATAGGTGACCCTAAATGCAATCTACTTGGTGACTGACTCAATTTTAATTCCTTTGGTTCTTGGTTGCGGAAAGGGCAACATTGTTACCACTTGCCTGGTCAAAGGTTACATTTCCTGCCCTCCATCAACTGGGCCTGGACATCTGAGTGTTTTTAGATACTAGTCAGGTCACCTTCCAAGGGGAATCACTCAGGCTAACCATCTGATTAAGGGGCCTCTGTAATGAATACTGCTACCAGGTATGCAATTAACCTGCCTCTAGCTTTCTTGGTTTAATGAAATGCATGTTAGATGCCTGTGTGTGTAAGAGCTCAGTGAGCAAAGGCACCCAGGAACTAGAAAGTTCAATACATCATTCTTTAAAAATTTTATATTTTAACCACATTTTAATTAAACTTCAAAAAATATGAAGTTTTTGTGCTCACATTGCAAGGGATTTGGAAACCCAGAGTGCCACTTTTGGTTCATTGTTTCTCCAAAGACATTTCCACCAGCCCAGCTTCAATCATCCACTTGCATCCACCAGAGGTGCCCATGGCAGTGATGTGGGTACTCTCCCCAAGATCTCAATTAACAGAGTGTTACTGAGTGCTTACAAGGCCAAGCCCTGCCTTAAGCTTTTTACTTACTGAAGACTCGTAATTGTTTTCACACAAGAGAACACTGAAGCACAGGGAAGAGACTGGTCTAAGCAACAGAGCAGCAGAGCCAGGATTTGAACCCAAGCAGCTTAGAACCTGTGCACTTAACCATGAGGCAGATTATCTCAGAGAAAAAGGGCAAAGCCCTCAAAAATCATTCTGCTATTTCCAAAATCCTCCTTCTGCTTCTTTGCTCTGAAGCAACCCTCCCCTGGCCCGTAGTTAATATCATACTGGACATGAACCATCACCCCAATCATCTCCAGAACTTAGCATGTGCCCTGAGATGGTACTGCTCAGGTGTTTGCTTGTTAGCCTGCCCAATCCAGCTCGGCTTCCCCACTGCTCTAATTATCTTAGGTCCATGGCCCAAGCTAATCTGACTGGAGTTCATCCAAGTTCTTTTTTTTCTGAAGCTAAAAGAAAGGAGGATGGTTTTCCTGTAGCCTTGAATCTGGGAGGCAGAATCTGCAGAAATAGCTGTACCATCATGGACCACTGCGAGCCTGAGTGGGGCATCAACACGTGCAGAAAAGCAGAGCTCAGCTAAGAGGCCTGGATCCTGGGGACATCCTGAAGCCCCAGTCCAGCTGGGTCTGACTCAGGCGCTACCCTGGGCTTCTCAGCTGTTACAAGTAATTCCCTTTCTGTTCAGACTTTGGACTGGACTTTCTGACACTTGCCTCAGAAAGGAGTCCTCCTTTCTGCCACTGAGCAGCATTCTAATTTTATTCAAAAACAAAATCCTTTTATTTTTATCTGATGAAAATAAAAACATTATCCAGAAGCAGAGAGAAATCCCTGTGATCCTTCAAGAAGCAAGGTGGTAGAGTGGGTGCAGAGGCAGAGCAGGGCAAGAGGAAATGGCAAAAAGCTATAATGCTGGCATTTACCATCTCATCTAAAGCCCCCAGTGATCTGGTAAAGAAGATGGCATCACCTCCAGCTCACAGAGGAGGAAACTGAGGCACAGGGAGGGTGCCTCACACTATTTGTGGCTGATACAGCTTTCAAATCCAGACTCATCTGGCTCAGGCCACTGGTGACTTTCTGCCACTGGGGGCTGCTCCAAAAAGTGCTGTGGAAAGTGAAGGGCCTGGGCAGTGGAATTGTCCATAGTGCTGCGCATCTGATGTGCCCTGGCCATCCTCAAAGCACTCCATACATCGTGCTTTATGCAGCGACCTAAATTTTTACGTAATCAGTTGAGGCTCATTTGCCGAATCCAGTGGGTGAGGTAGTGGATATTATCTTCAGTTCTTGGAGATGGGGCTCCTGTCACTACAGCAGATAGGATTTGGGCTAACACCTTGCTTGTGGAGACTGAGAGGAAGGAGATGAACAAAAAGGGGATGCATTCAGAGCGGTAGCATTTGCTATGGTCCTAGAAGACGTGTAGATGATGAGGGTTCAACATGACTCTTGGCCTATTTTTTTTTTGGCCTGGGAGGAGCCTGAAATGCCACCATTGCCATGGTAATGAGTAAGCAGAGCTCTGTGGTAAATTAGGGATGGAATTTCTTTATTTTCCACTTTTAATTAATGATGAGACGAAGATGTAGTAAACAACGTTTTAAATGTTGTATTGAGTACAGTTCTGAACTGGACACTTTTGAGAATATAAAATAAAAGGAACTTTGTTGAGGAAGTCAAAATAGGCAGAACCATGGAGCAATTAAATAGCAATCCACGAACAGGAGAAGATAGACATGTTTGCATGTGTTTGGAGTACATCACTAATAACAAGAGCAACAATGAGTTAAGTGGAGTGAGCAGTGTAACTTTTTCGATCTTTTCAGCTTTGAGCTAAGCTCCTAAGAATTCATCTGATCAGTAGGAGCAGGTGGGAAAGATTTCTTTCTTTCTTTTTTTTTGGTAGGAATGAAATGCTGCTGCTGCTGCTGCTTCCAAGTTGCATCAGTCGTATCCGACTCTGTTCGACCCCATAGACGGCAGCCCACCAGGCTCCCCCATCCCTGGGATCCTCCAGGCAAGAACACTGGAGTGGGTTGCCATTTCCTTCTCCAATGCATGAAAGTGAAAAGTGAAAGTGAAGTCGCTCAGTCATGTCCGAGTCTTAGCGACCCCATGGACTGGAGCCTACCAGGCTCCTCTGTCCATGGGATTTCCCAGGCAAGAGTCCTGGAGTGGGGTGCCATTGCCTTCTCTGAGGAATGAAATAGCACTAGCTTAAACTGGTTTTGCCTCTTTAAATGGGTTGTTGATTAATCAAATTGAAATAGCACCAGCTTAAACTGGTTTTGCCACCACTCATAGGTTGTTGATTAATCAAACCTTGAGTCATTTTACACAGACAGCATTCTGTATGTGTGAGATGGAAATTCATGTTTCCAGGATGACAGCAGAACCAAGAATCTTTAGTCTGCAGAACTTAAAGACTAGAAATGTTGTCACTGGAGTCTTTTGCAAAACGAGAAGTCCTTTAATCAGGGAAAATCTGGCTTCCAGCAGCCCGAGTAGCTCAGATGCTCTAATTGAAGACTAGCCAATTAGCTTCCGATTTTGAAATTCCCCTAACCATTAAATATCTCCTGGAAGCCTGGATCAGGGAGACAGATCTGTGAGCCTTGCTCCTATTCTTTATGCTGGTTGGCCTCCTGCAAACCTCTTTGTTTTCTCAAAAGCCAGTGCCATAGTCTCGGCTTCTCTGTGTGTGATCCGGCAGTGAGCCTTTGCTTGGTAACCGGAGCATGGCAATGGGCAAATTAAGGTGTCACTTTATTCTGGGTCTCTGGGGTTGGGTGGTGGAAACGGGGTTGGAGCAGGTTTACACTGTACCTCTGTTGAGAAAGGAAGTCTATCAAGAGGTTGTTGATGAAGCCCAGGAAGGATATTTGGGGAGGGCCTTGCTTAGGAAAGCAAGTGGGAAAATATGGAAAGGGTGAAGCCCAAGAAATGGGGATGGTCTTTCTGTCTCTTTTGCCGGAGGAGAGTGTTGCACTGGGATGTGAATCAGGTTGGGTTTTGTTCATCTTTCCTTAGGGTCTGGCACTCTTGGGGAGTGTATGGATATGTGTTTATTGAATGAATGAGGGAGGAGAGGAAGGGAGGCAGGAAGGAAAGGAAGGAAGAAAGGAAGCTGACTAAACTAGGGGGGAGTGCTTCAGAAGTAGAAGATAATAGCTATTGATCAATGGCTGGAGGCTATAGAGAGTTCAAGAAGATTCAGGATGGAGTAGAGCCATTTTTCTTTACCAAAGTGAAGAAGTCATTAACTAGATGGGAATTGTGGTTTCTTTTTGCGGCGGTGCAGGTGGGAATTAAGCTGGAGGGACTGGATCTTTTTGACTCAATTAGATGCCCTGGTTACACCAGATCTTCAGCTTCCCCACCAATCAATATTCATATCCTTAATGCTCCCTGCTTCCCCTCTCATGGAAACAAACACATCAGGAGCTGAATTCCAGGTGCCTGGTTCCCCAGAGACACATGTGCTTTGGTATAAAAGTTATTTTACATGGAATACTCAAGTTCTCTAATGCTGCTTCTCAGTCTCAGCAGTTTTTTCACCTAACCTGCTTAGGGTCTTTTTGTAGGCTTGCCTTCTCTCTTCAAAGGGCATTTCGCTTTTCTCCAAACAGTTCCTAATACACCTGAACAAATCAATTAAAAGAAAAGGTCGACTGGCGGTTTCCGACAGATTTTGTGACTTCACAGGAGGTTGAATCTCTTCCTATACACGTCCTAAATCAATACTCTCCCATCAGCTCTCCTCATTCCTCCCAGTGCAGGAAATGTTCTGAGAGATGGAGTCCCTCCCTCAGGAATTCCCAGACTGGCCACAGCACAGGGGCCTCTGAACCCTCTCCAGTCTGATGGCTCCGTGCTTAGGACTCCACACTGCTCCAGTGACCCCAGGAAATGGAATTCCTTTCCCAAGCTGGAGCCCCGAGTTTACCTCTTTCTTCTTGCATTACTTCATAGATAGATAATCTGAGTTAATTCCTTCAGGGTTCCTTTGCATTTAGCCCTTGCCTCTTAATTCTGCTGCTGTTCTTCACTTAAATACCCAAGGCGAATTCCCTAAGCTCATTGCAGTTCTGATTCTGGTTTTCTTGCATAAAGATAGAGTTGCATTAAAGATAGAGTTTCTTTCAGTGAAGTTCCTATGCACATTTATTTTCTCCTATATTCAAAGGTTGAATGTCATTTTTTTATAATGCCAAATTCTTTTTAACTGAGCTTTTCATGGTGAACCTTTGCGTTCTATTTCTTTTGGCTCACTCAGGGAAGAACTCTTGCAGCATTTAGGAGTAAGGATGCTCAGGCCAGGGAGTGAAAAATGCTAGTTTTTCATTTCCCTTGTCTTTCAGGGAATAAAAAAAATTGGCATAGGAACATTCTGAGGGCTGCCAAGAAAGAGCTACTTCCATAAATCAGTTCATTAGGCCCTTAATTTCTGTGACATTTGTCTCTCCAACTTGATTGTAAACTTTTTGCAAGTGGGGACTGGTTCTTCCTTTCTTTTCTCTTCTGAGCTAATTTTGGCATTAGGCTGTCCATATTATGAGGGAGGCCTTCACATGTATAGCTGGTTCCCAGGTTGAGGTAGCTATTAATTCCTGTGTGTTGGCTCTGGGTTGAAATTAATATCTTAAAGCATTTCAAAAGTGAATGATGCCAATACATGGAACATGTTCCCTATAATTAGGATTTTTGGGGGCACAGATATCAGAAAACCCAATTCAGTGATATAAGCAATAAGTGAGATATTCCCAGGACATTTGCAATTGACCTATATTTTTCTGTCCTGATTTTTAACACCCCTTGCACGCTCAAAAGTGCCCATACTAGAATGATAAAGTATGTGGTCATCTGTGTTAGTTCAACAGCTGATGTAACAAATTACCACAAACTTAGAGTCTTAAAACAACACATTTATTTTACAGTTTTGTAGGTTATATGCTCAACACCAGTCTCACTGGGTTAAAATCAAGGTGTTGCCTACTTCCTTCTGGATGCTCTAGGGAGAATCTGCTTCTTTACCTTTTCCAGCTTCTAGAGGCTGCCTGCATTTCTTGGCTGTGGCCCCTTCATCCAACAATGTGCTGCTGAGTCCTCCTCACACTGCCATCTCTCTGTTCCCCTTCTCACTCTTAAGGCCTATTGTGATGGGCCCACCCAGATAATCCAGCATAATCTCCCTAATTTAAGTGCTCAGTTGATTAGCAACCTTGATTCTCTCTGCAATCTGAGTCCCTCTTTGACTTGTAGCCTAATATATTCACAGGAGCCAGGAATTAGGCTATGGACATCTCTGGGGGTCCATTACCCAGCCTATCACATTATCCTACCCATAAAGGGCTTTATTATCATACATAACAAGAAGTCCAGAAGTGAGGGGCTTCAGGAGGGTAGCGGCTGTGCAACACCATCATATACCAGGTCTTACGTTTCTCTGCTGAACCGTCTTCATTGTGCCAGCCTGTCTCTTGGTGCTGGGTGTGGTAACGATTGCCTTCTCAGGCACTGCAGAAACAATCACCTCCAGCTGAAGCAACCAAGGCTGTGAAGAGGCTGTTTTTTCTCCTGTATCTCTTTACCAGGGATGAAAACGTTTTCAAAGGTCTCACGAGAAGGTTGTGTCTCACTGGCCGGGATGGTGACACACCACGTTTCACCCTCTGAAGCACGTGCCTGAGGGAGACTGGAAGCCAGGGTAACGGGATTTCTCAAGGGGAGGACCAAGGGGGAATGGCTCTTGGACAGGTCACCAGCAGTTTCTGAGGCATCTTCAGAGAGGTTGAGAGCAGGACTCATGATTAACCAATGAGCTGCTGCTGGCAGGACCTGGAACTTTGAAGGTGCAGTGCCTCAGGGCACTCTTCTGAAAGCTCCTATTCATGACATTCTTTGGGATTATAAAATGGACTATAATTTTATTAAGAAATCTTAAGGCACAGGCAGTGGCAGATGAAAGCAGTAGACACTGGAGCAATGGTATTCACACAGTGAGGGTCTGGGCCACACCCCTCAGGGGTCCCGGGCCTGTACCAGAGTCTCATTGTGGCTGCTTTGTCATCCTGGCTCTGTTTTATGACTCTGCTCCTGAACGTATGTATAATTTTGAGCAGAACTTGTCAACACATTTTATATAATAAATATATAATAATCTTGCAGGTTATCTCTCATCCATGCCTGAAGCTTTAATAACTGTAGTGGCTAATTATCTGGCATGCCTCTAAATTTATGCAATACTGTTGATAACTATAACTACATAGTACATAACAGTCCATTCCAGTAAACGAACCAGCTTTTTAGTTTCCTTATTATTGCTCGCAGCAGAACTATATGGTAAAACACAAAAGTCACAGGCAATAAAACATATATTGCTTCATGCCCCTACACCAGTCCAGGTGAATGACACTCCAGCACAGGTAATACCCACAGATGGACGCAATGTTAAATAACAAGCCTTGAGGAAGCTGGCTGTTAATATCACAAGAAAATTGCCATTGGGATTAGAATGAAGAAGTGACAACAGGTATTGAAGAGTCCCATCTCAGTTCTTCCATTGCTGTGGATAACAGCCTGATTTTCTCTGATTCTTCTATGGGAAAAAACTGGTTTAAAACATGAATGTGGTATTTATTGCTTAAAATTATCTTCATATAATTGTGTTTTTTGAAAGCCTACTACCAGCTGGCTACTGTTGCTGGCTCTTGGGATAGGTCAGCAAACCAAACGAATGTCCTTTCTCTCAGGGAACTTACGTTCATATGGGAGACTGACAATAAAATGAAAATGCAGCAAATCAGCAAACTACATGATGTGTTAGAAGGTGTCCCAGGAAATGAAAAGGCCAGGTGGGCTCAAGGGAACAGAAGTGTGAGGAGAGCAGAAGAGGAAGGTTAGTATTCACAATTTTAAATAAGGTGGTCAGAGGAAAACGTGATTCATGAAAATTAAATTAGAAAGTGAGATGATTGTTAATTGCTATTCCAGTGGCTATCTATCATTTATCTATCATCTATCTGTCTATCTGGAGAATTCTGAACTGGAATTTGTCCAGGCTTGACACTGTTCCCAACAAAATTGAGAAAGGCTGGATATCAGCTCAACTGGATAGCCTTGTACAGAGCTTGTGATTTCATAGCTACAGGTGGTACCACCTGCTTAGCTTCCAGCATTTTCAAGACAGCTGTTCTTGGTAATACGTTTTCCTTTTTTGAAATGAAGTGAGAGAAAGATAAGCAAAAGATGGGGGCTATTTCCTTGGGGATTACTTTCCTCATTTCTTTAGAAAACAAATCAAATGTGACCGGTCCTCAGAAGGCATTTTACTGAAAGAAAATCTGTGGGGTTAAATGATATAAATATTTTAAAGACTTGATACTTTTGTCAAAGTGTTTTCTATAAAGATTGTCTAAGGATTGCATGACTAGAGGGGGTGAATAAATGAAATAAAGATGGCAGGTGCACTTTATTTTAGGAGGCAACAGAAAGCTCAAGGGCTTATGATGGCTTCATGACATGTCTAAAACTGTAATAATTCAGGTGAATTAGCATAACTTCTGAAGAAGAATATTACATTAAAAAACATGCAAAAAAGCAACTTCCATCTGTAAATTCAAGCAGGAATGATACAGTATGACTAATTTTCCACCTATCTATTAGCAAAGATTAACTGTAACAATAGCTATGATAAAGGTTGAAAGGCAAACATTCTCAATCACTATTGATGTAAATTGATACAACCCTCCTGGAAAGAAATTTGGCAAAATGTAACAAAAGTCTTAAGAATCCCCATTACCTTTATTCCAATTATTTGTCTCTTAATTGATTTTCTTGCTAAGCATGATTTATGTATAAGGAGGTTTATTGTGGTGCTTTTTGTAATAGAAAAAAACTGGCAGCATCTACATCTACATTAGTAGAATAGTTAGCTATGGAATACAGAATGATGCAATATCAATGTAATAGTATATTATGCTACCATTAAAACTTATGGATATGATGTAATGTTAAATAAAAAGACTGGATATGAAGTTGTGTATAGATGATGAATTCAACTATGAGAAAGAAAATATGTTAGAAAAACATGGGAAGGAAATTTGGGGAAATAATTGAGTGAGTGCTTCCAGATAGTGGAATCACAGATTGCCACCACCCTCCCTGAATAGTATTTGTACCTTTCCATATCTTCTTTAATAAGCATGATTTATTTTGATCCTGATGAAAAAAAATGTTTTATTAAAACTTTGGAGAACTAGATTAGAACTAGATTCTAATTGAGGTTCTACCATGTTCTACTTGAGTGATATTTGGTGAATTATTTAATGCTTCTGAGCCTCAAGGTATCATCTGTAAAATGGGGATGATAACTTGCAGTTTGCAGGGGTGATACGATGCTTAAACAAGATTCTGTATTTAAGGAGCCTAGCAGAATTGGTGGCATGTATTAGACAGTAAGTAGTACTTATAATAATTACTACTCTGGGGTTCAAGGTAATTACAAGCTGGTAGAAGGGTTTTTTATTTTTACTTTACCAAGTAATCTTTTATTTTTTTATTGCACACTTCAACATTTTACAGAAAAAGGATAATCATTTAATGTTAGACTCCAGATAACTACATACATGCTTTCTATTGATGCTTTTTAATGTAGTGACCTACATTTTTACATAATCAGCAAACAGAATAATTTATATTCTACTTAACATTTTTGGGTCTGACAAACATTTTTGCATGTGATTTTACATTTGGGTCTCACAAACATTTTTGCATATAATTTACCATTATTATTTAATAATTATAAAAAACTACGATAGCAGTAACATTACACCAAAATTCATTTATCCATTTCCTAATTTGGTAGCTTTAACAAAACTCATGTGAATGAAATTGTTAGAACAACTTTGTACAAATAGCTTTTTCTTTTAAATATTTTCTTGGGCATGTTACTCAAAGTTAGTATGTCAAAAGATAGACCTATTATAGAGCTCTTATAAAAGATTAATTAGTGTACAATGCTACTGGCATGAGGGTACATGTAGTTAATTTTTTGCTAATATAATAGCAGGAACAAGGTCGCAGTTTCAATTTTCATTTTTAATATTAGGAAATATTATTTTAAACATTGACTCCCTCTGGTATTTTCTCATTAGTTCCTTACCTTTTTGTAAATTTGCCTAGTAAAAAGTAGAAAACATTATGGATTGACATTCACTTTAAAAAAATTAAATATTTTATTCATATGTAATGCAAATAACATTTTACATTTCTTCTTTTCTCTTCTTCCTACTTTGGATATATTTTTCATTTTTCCTTTAGTTGATCTCATTTACCTTGTCAATAATGTCTTTCAATTGCTATAAAGTTCCTTTGACTACTATTGGAATGAGAATTGTTATCTTTTTATCTTTACTTTTATATTGTTTTTATCACATGTAAAGTGGATTTAATTTCTTTTTCCAAACAGATATCCAGCTAATCTTTCCACTAGCACATTTTAAAATATTTATAGCTTTCCAATCAATTTACTAGTCTTAGTTAAACTTTCTACTCAATATTAGAGGCTATTTAGAAACATTGCTTAATAAAGGAAGAATATTAACATTTTCATGAGTTTTTTAATACTGGGAAGATAATTTTATCACTAGAAATGCCTACATTATACATGAAATAAAAAATTTATTTTCCAATACTCTCAAGGAATAATTTGAATGGAAGAAGACCTTTAGATGTAATAGAAAAACTACTAGTTTCAGCCAGGATATTCTTTGAGACAGCAATTATTATATGCAATTTGTTGTCTACAGTCTGCATGAAACCTATTTGTATGTGGTTTTAAAAATGCATGAGTTAGATTATAGGTTATTTTCAGATAATCACAAGATCATTTTAGTGACAGTTTGCACTATTGGTATGAAGGAAACTTTGATAGTTTCCAATTTATTTTAAAGTGAAAACTCTTTTGCATGGCATCCATCATTGAGTCCAACTTCCTTTTTGCCTCCTTTGGCTTCCCCACTCCAGCCCCATTCATTATTCCTGGCCCCTGGCCTCTCCCTGTTGCACCTGACTGTGAACTTCCTCCAGACAGGGTTCCTTACGTTACTTGGGATATTGGCTTGGATGTTTTAACTGAGATCATTTAATAGTGACTTAAAAAGGGGGGAAGGTTTATTTCTATTTCACATAAAAGTCTGAGCTGCTGGACAGGCTGGGGGTAGGGTACAGTCTTCCTTTCAGCCACGTGGGGCCCAGGTATTTTCTACTTTATTGCTCTGCCATCCCTTAAGGTTTTGTCCTTTTCTATAGAGTTTAAACAGGCTACTAAAATCTGCATTTCAGCCCTCAGGAAGGACTAAAATAGGCAATAGAGAATAAGCTTATTTTGAGGCTATAATTTAGAAGTTGCAAATATCACATCTGCCCCCTTCAGAATTTAGTAACATAGTCATAATCAGCAGAAAGGGAAGCTGGAAATGGAATCTCTAGTGGCTCTGTGCTCAGTTACAACCCAAAGTGGAGATAGGTACAGACAGTAGGTTCTGTTACATAAAGGAAGAGAAGGATGGATAATGGGGTTCCCAGTTATTCACCCCTGTTTCTCTGTGAAGGCTTTCCTTAGGTGGAGTTTGTTTCTCTGTCCTCTGGGTCCTGTATTCATGACAAGTATGTTTTGTATATTTCTCTCCCTTGAGTCTCTGTTCTCTTTGAGGTCAAGCATAATGTTTCCTTCTTCTTCTTATTTCATACTTATATAGAAAGTACCTATTTGTATTTTTCCATGTCAGACACTATCTAGCACATTGACTTCTCACTTGGGAAATGAAGTGATAACTCTGTTTGTTTTACCTTCCTCCTGTAACATACATACCCTTCCTGTGTCCTCACTCTCTCAGTGTAGTTACATGTTAATCTTATTTATGTCAACATTTGCATTGTATTTAAATAATTATGACTATGTCAATGCTATTCATGTACTGAGCCATGTAATTTTAATAACTTTTGTCTCATACAATATTTTGTGTATCCTAAAGTTTATAATTGTCTTAAAATTTATTGTTGCATCTATGTACTTATCGGAGAAGGCAATGGCACCCACTCCAGTACTCTTGCCTGGAAAACCCATGGACCGAGGAGCCTGGTAGGCTGCAGTCCACGGGGTCGCTAAGTCAGACACGACTGAGCAACTTCACTTTCACTTTTCACTTTCATGCATTGGAGAAGGAAATGGTAACCCACTCCAGTATTCTTGCCTGGAGAATCCCAGGGACGGGGGAGCCTGGTGGGCTGCCGTCTATGGGGTTGCACAGAGTTGGACACGACTGAAGTGACTTAGCAGCAGCAGCAGCATGTACTTATCACTGAATTCAACCCAAGCTTTCCTGAAATTGCACAAATCTCTTTTCAATAGGTCAAACACAATATGCATAAATGACATCTTCTTGAAGAAAAGCAGCCTTCTGATGTGCTCTAACTGGGACTGTTTGTTTTCTAGTCTTTTTGTTGCTGAGTAATATTCTACTGTCTGGATATCCCTCTAAATGTTTTTGACTGCTTATCCATATTCCAAAATGTTTTTTTTTAGTATACACCATGCTATACATACACTCTGTATATTTGTACAACAGTACTAATATATTTTATACATAATAAAATGACATAAACGTCTAAGAGTTAAGAAATGGTGAGATTAAAAACATAACCTAGTTTTTCCTTGCATACCAGTGCATCGCACTGATTAGTCTGTGAGTATATGCGCTTGGTCACTGCTGTATTATGTCACTTGGATATACATCATCATTTGGCTACACCTTATGATGTTTCCAAGGTGATTCATTATCTTTCCCCTAAATCCAGCTTCTCCTCCTGCCTTCTCTGTGCATGAAGTCCGTCTTTTCATTCAGTTAGGCCAGGTTAGTATGAATTACCTTCATCCACTTCTTTCTGGGCTTCCCAGGTGGCTCACTGGTAAAGAATCCACCTGTCAATGTGAGTTTCATCCCTGGGTTGGGGAGCTCCCCTGGAGAAGAAAATGGCAACCGACTCCAGTATTCTTGCCTGGAGAATTCCGTGGACAGAGGAGCCTGGTGGGTCCATGTGATCACACAGAGGCGGACATGACTGAGCACACATACACCTCTTTCTTATCCCCTACAGTTTCCAATCCAAAAGTATCTCTTGAATCCATCCAGTGTGGGGCCAGTCATCACCTCTCTGTGTACAGAGTCTATTCACATTTACTACTTCTTGAATTGACTAGGAAATATCATATTTTTCAGAAAATCACCTATTTTTAGGCTTTCAATGTGTCACTGTAAGTTTTATATAATATTTCATTAAAGCCCTTTTCACCTCCTTAAGAACTTGAACTTATATCTTTCTTTTTCACACTCCTAATTTTACTATTTTTCTCGTTTTCCTTAGTCAAGCATAGGAAGAGTCTACCTACTCTAATCGTCTTTTTGAAGAACCAGTTTTCAAATTTATGTAGGTTTGTTTTTTTTTATTTTCCTAATTTCAGCTTTAATCCCCCAAAGGTATAGTTTAGATCACGTCATTCCCTTCTTGGTAAGCCCTCAATAGCTCCCTGTGGCCCTCTGAATTAAATGCACACTCTTCAGACAGGTACTCTTGGCTGTAAGGAGATGTGTCATGAATGGAGCTCTTTCTCCATTGTCAGAGAAGGAGAGCTATAGTTGTGTGGAGAAGAAAACCATGTCTGCAAACCAGCCTGTAATCTGTTTAGCTATGTTATACAACACCTTTTATGTTTAACATCAGGGGCAGTTCCCTGACCTTTGGCAAGGTTGTGAAATAGACCTTGCTTTCCTGAATGTTGGGGATATAAATAATATTTATATATAAGGTCTGCAATACCATAGGATCAGTTTCATGAACTGTAATTAAATAGGACTCTTGCCATAAATTCTTTGGTTTTTGATGGCACGCAACAGCTGGTGACCTTAGTTTTTTAATAGAGTTTTCAGGGGAGGAGGAAAGAAAAAGAGAGGGTCATTAATATGGTCTAACCTCTGAGACTTTTGTGAATATTTTGGTCTAGTACATGCCTCCAGTCACTAAGTGAAAGACATCTGTTCGTTCTGTCTGCAGCGTTGGTCCTGGCATTGAAGGTAGCTTAAAGGAATGGCTCATCCCAATCATGCTCTATCCATGTGATTGAAAGGGCATATTTATAATTTCTGATGGACTTGGCTAATTGAGCTGCTCTTTTTTTTTCTTTTCTTCCCAGAGTAACGTTTTAAATAGCTGATGTCACTGATTGATCTGAGATCTCATTTTACTTTCTATGAGAAAAAATGCTGAAGCTAGCCCCAAATTTCCCATTATCAGGAGAGTGTGGCTGAAGCTCTTGTGACCAACCCTCTTTGAAGGTGTTGCATAAGAAAATCATGGCAATGATCATTTCCTCCACGGTGTCCCGCACAGATTGTGTTCCCAGCCTCATTATGGATTGCCAGGCATGGCAGGTAACATGGTTGTTTAAGACACTGAATAGATTTATTACATGCAAGTGATAGAAAACAAGTATGAATTCACATGTTATGTGTACCTGAGGGTTTTATGTATGATAGATTGCTCTGTGGTGGTTTCAAAAGATGGATATGTGGGGAAAAGTCCTTAACTAGTGAAGAATATAGAGATAAAAGTGTTCATTTCAAACTTCAAAAATTAAATACTTTCAATTTGTCTCTGATCACATTAATAGAGATTCTGTATCAAAATTCAGGTAAAAAAAGATGAAAATAAAGCTCACCTAAATTCCTGAGGAAATCACTCTCAATATTTTTTTATCTTATAATCTTTTTTTTCCCTAGCTACATGTCAAAATAAAAATGCAACTGTATAAGAAACACTTTAATAAAATGCAGTTTTAAAAAAGGTTGTGAACTTTTTGATACTCCTTTCATTGTTAACCCACCTGAGCAGGCTTGTGATTCATTTATAATCAGCAGAATATGACTGAAGTGACTCTAGATGTCTTCCAAGGCCAGGTTAAAAAAGGAGATTCTGCTTCTGTGGCCTTGTTCTTCCTAACACTTGTGCTGGAGCCCTGAACCATCATGCAAGAACTTCAGTTGCTGAAGCTCCCATGCTGCAAGGGAGCCCAAGCCACATGAAGAGGCCATGGGTGGACACTGCAGCCAACAGTCCAGGCTCATTGCCCAGCTGGCACCCATCTTGGATAATCAATCTTAGATGATAAAGCTTTCATCCTATTGCAGTTATTCAATAGGATGAGAACTACCCTACTGAGCCTGTCTCAAATTCCTGATCTGCAATTTTTGAGAAAAACCAAATGGAGTAGTTGGGTACCTTGTTATATGCAATAGTAACCAGAAAACATGCTTAAAACAAACAAACTTAGCAGCATATTGGGAACTTTTTAGGTTCATTCCATTTCCTTGTGCATCATCTTATGGTTGTAGAACAATTTTATTTATGAAAATAGCATACTGTTTCAAATTTAATCCTCCAGTGTTGAATATTAAATTCAGTTCAGTTCAGTCGCTCAGTTGCGTCTGACTGTTTCAACCCCACAGACTTCAGCATGCCAGGCTTCCCTGTCCATCACCAACTCCTGGAGCTTGTTCAAACTCATATCTATTGAATCAGTGATGCCATCCAACCATCTCATCCTTTGTTGTCCCCTTCTCCTCCTGCCTTCAATCTTTCCCAGCATCAGGGTCTTTTCTAATGAGTCAGCTCTTTGCATCATGTGGCCAAACTATTGGAGCTTCAGCTTCAGCATCAGTCCTTCCAATGAATATTCAGCACTGATTTCCTTTAAGATTGACTGGTCTCCTTGCTGTCCAAGGGACTCTCAAGAGTCTTCTCCAACACCACAATTCAAAAGCATCAATTCTTCAGCACTCACTTTTCTTTATGGTCCAACTATCACATCCATACATGACTACTGGAAAAACCGTAGATTTGGCTATGCGAACATTTGTTGGCAAAGTAATGTCTCTGCTTTCTAATATGCTGTCTAGGTTGGTCATAGCTTTTCTTCCAAGGAGCAAGTGTCTTTTAATTTCATGGCTACAGTCACCATCTGCAGTGATTTTGGAACCCAAGAAAAGTCTCTCACTGTTTCATTGTTTCCCCATCTATTTGGCATGAAGTGATGGGATCAGATACGTGTTTCTGAATGTTGAGTTTTAAGCCAACTTTTTCACTCTTCTCTTTCACCTTCCTCAAGAGGCTCTTTAGTTCCTCTTTGCTCTCTGCCCTAAGGGTGGTGTCATCTAAGGTTATTGATATTTCTCCTGGAAATCTTGATTCCAGCTTGTGATCCATCCAGCCCAATGTTTCTCATGATGTACTCTGCATGTAGGTTAAATAAGCAGGGTGATGATATACAGTCTTGATGTACTCCTTTCCCAATTTGGAACCAGTCTGTTGTTCCATGTCCAGTTCTAACTGTTGCTTCTTAACCTGCATATAGATTTCTCAGGAGGCAGGTAAGGTGGTGTGGTATTCCCATCTCTTAAAGAATTTTCCATAGTTTATTGTGATCCACATAGTCAAAGGCTTTGGCATAGTCAATAAAACAGAAGTAGATGTTTTTCTGGAACTCTTTTGTTTTTTCTATGATCCAGCAGATGTTCGCAACTTGATCTCTGGTTCCTCTGTCTTTTCTAAATCCAGCTTGAACATCTGGAAGTTCACGGTTCACATACTGTTGAAGCCTAACTTGAATTTTGAGCATTACTTTGCTGGTGTGTGAAATGAGTGCAACTGTGTGGTAGTCTGAAAATTCTTTGGCATTGCCTTTCTTTGGGATTGGAGTGAAAACTGACTTTTTCCAGTCCTGTGGCCACTGCTGAGTTTCCAAATCTGCTGGCATATTGAGTGCAGCATTTTAACAGCATCATCGTTTAGACTTTGAAATATCTCAACTGGAATCCCACCTCCACTAGCTTTGTTCGTAGTGATGCTTCCTGAGGCCCACTTGACTTCTCATCCCAGGATGTCTGGCTCTAGGTGAGTGAACACACCATCATGGTTATCTGGGTCATGAAGGTCTTTTTTGTATAGTTCTCCTGTGTATTCTTGCCACCTGTTCTTAATAACTTCTGCTTCTGTTAGGTCCATACCATTTCTATCCTTTATGGTGCCCATCTTGCATAAAATGTTCCCTTGGTATCTCTAATTTTCTTGAAGAGGTCTCTAGTCTTTCCCATTCTATTGTTTTCTTCTATTTCTTTGCATTGATCACTTAGGAAGGCTTTCTTATTTCTCCTTGCTATTTTTTGGAACTCTGCATTCAGATGGATTTATCTTTCCATCTGAATATTCAGATGGAATATTCGATTACTTTGTTTCATAGCTAAACCTTCTAGCTAAATGCTTTTAACAAGTACTTTCAAATTATCCTCTATCAGTAGTGTGTGTGAACCTGCCCCCCCACCTCCCACCACACACACACTCAGAATAGAGGTAGCTCCAGCTCACAGTTCTACAACTCGCATGGCCTTGAGCAACTTACTTTACCTCTCTGAGTATTATTTTAACCTTCGGAAAACTGGAGATAATAATATTTACCTCAAAGCATTGCTATGAAAATTAAATGAGGTATGGTAGTAAAGTACCAAGCACAGAGAGATCACTTAAAATGGTGACTGTTGCTCTTGTAATTACTTCCCGAGAGTGAAATAATCGCCATAGATTCCTTTTCCTACTCTTCCCCACCAACTGGATGATTCTATATTTCTTCCAGTCCTCACCGGGGCTTCCGTCCTCCAGGGCTTTGCTGCTTGATCACATATCTGGTTGATCAGTCCTGGATGAGTGGTAGCTGACAGATATTAAAGGTGTTACTTCTGTCAGCTACTGGACGCTTTTTAAAGGCAGTTCTGGAGAGCAGAGGCATCCTGAAGGCCAGCGGAATGAATCCTTGATGTTAGGATTCCTGGTATAGATAGAACAGATGTTCCCAGGGAGGAGGGCTGCCTGTCATTGCACCCTTCCAGCCGCATGTTCTGGGCACTCCCAGACATGGGACTGATCCTGTTCTCTGGCAACATGCAAGGGCCAGCCGTCCTCCCTTCTGAATAAAAGAGAAGAGAATAAACAGAAACACACAGATAGTTCTTTCACATTAAGTTTGAATTACTTTTGGAGATACCACGTGAGCTCTGGAAAGTGTGTGAAGGGACAAGTGGTCACAGATGTAGGGGGACTTGGGTGGTGGCTGCCCCATCAGCTCTTTGGAACATGTTTGATGCTGCAGAGCTGAGAATGGCTGCTTTTCACACGCAAAATCTGCAGGTTATCAGCCAATGAACAGAATGAATGATGTTGTAAAGATTTTTCTGAGCCATTTCTATTTCTGTCTACTAGTTTTACTCTTAGTTATCCCAGAAAGCAGGATGAATTGAGGACTAAAAAAAGCAGGAGAGGTTTTCTGCATCTTTAACTTTATTAAACATTAATATAGGAACCGGGCTTCCTTGGTGACTCAGTGGTAAAGAATCTGTCTGCAGTGCAGGAGCCACAGGAGACTTGGTTTCGATCCCTGGGTCAGGAAGATCCCCTGGAGGAGGGTATGGAAACCCACTCCAGGTTCTTGCCTGGAGAATCCCATGGACAGAGGATCCTGGTGGGCTATAGTCCATGGGATTGCAGAGTTGGACATGATTGAAGCGACTTAGCATGCACGCATGCACATGGGAACCAGGCCCTGGCTGGAAAGATGTTTACTTTAAAAACTTAGTCTTATTGTAAATATGCAAGTATGCAGCAGCTGTAGAACCTACTTTAGAGACAGGGACTAGGCAAAATGTTCCTTTTAAAAATAATGTAAAAAATTTGAAAAACACTTCATGTTGGATATTTCCTTTTAATCTTTGTCTACATGGCCATATAGTAGGGTCACAAGTTTTCTCATAATACACTCAGATATGCAAAACACGTAGCTTTTTGGGGGAGCATAAGGCTAGTTTGATCTTCCTCATGGATTCCCAATTTGTGTCCTGGTTGCAGGAAAAAAAAAAAAGTTAAAAGCTAGATTTTTGCTAGCTGATAAATTTAGTCTGGTGCAATCATTTAAACAGTCTTTTTGGGTGCTCAGATGCTTTAGATAAAACAGGCTGTGTTCAGGTCTGCCCCAACCCTCCTTCTTTCAGAGGGATCCAGGCATATGACTGGAGGTAGAAGGAGATGGGGGACTGAAATCTTGTAGAGATTCCCTTGGGATCCTTATCTGTCCCTGTTGTAAAATTGTTGGTTAGTTGGCTTCCTGTGAAGGCAGCCACCGGGGTGGGACCAGCTCATAGTGAGTGTTGGCAAGTAGCTGAGGTTGAGACGCGTGGCTAGATTAGCCTCTGGTCTGCGGCGTAAGGCTAGAGGTCTCCACTAGGAGCTGGAGTCCTTTGCCTGGGCTGCAGGTGCTGCAGGCCCCTTGAATCTGTGTCGCCTGCTGGCTGTGGCCTGGCGGCCAGTCCTTCTGTTTAGTGTTTTGCCCGGTGGGCCCCCAGGGTAGGTCTCAGCTGCTACCATCTGTGTCTGACCTCAGGGACACAAAGGAACTCCTGGTCTTAGTCAAGCCACATGGACTCCAGGATGACTCGGGAAAGCCCTCTCTTACAACCAGTGCTGTACTCCACAGGCTACTGATGAAGTAGCTTCTGGTTTGGCATGGGCCAAATCCCTCGCAAGAATCCCTGTATGAGGTAGGGCCAAAGCTCTTGTCCCTTCAGTCTCCTCTCCACATCTAACAAGCTTCCCCTCCTCTTCCTGTGGGGTGGGGACCTTCCTCATATAAAACTGTGGTCTATTTGGCAAGGCCACACTTTTGACATTTTAATAAGAGCATTTAGATATCCCATCTCCTTCATCCAAGTCTGGCTGTCAAGATCAATGTCTCATTAAATAAAAAGGTGGTTTTGAGGCTTGAAGTTAATTCACAGCCTCTTTTTTTCTGACTACACCCCTCCACCCCATGCTACTTGGAAATATATCCTCCCTGGGACAATCACCCTATTGGGTCAGCCCAAGAAGTAGCAGGTTGCAAGCAGACATGATTTAAAGTGGGATATATAAATACACAGGTTTAATATTTGCACTGCATCATCCCAGTAACAGAGGTATTTTATGCATTTAGAGTATAAATCATTTATAATATGTTCTTTCAATACTTATAGTAGTTATTCCTTATGTTATAGTATTGACCCATTAAATCATTCTAAATCATCATTTTTAGCAGTTGTAAACCATTTCCTGGATTTGATGTAGCATAAACGTGTTTATTTAACATAAAATTAAACATTCCTCTCTTGTTAGGCTTTATGTTAGTTTCTTAGGGTGGCCATAACAAAATACTACATACTGGGTAGCTTAAAAAATGTATTATCTCACAGTTCTGGAGGCTAGAAGTCCAAAATCTAGGTGTCAGTCGGACTGTGCTCCCTCTGAAACCTGTGGGAGACTCCTTCCTTGTTTCTTCCTAGCTTCTGGTGGTTGGCTGGCGATCTTTGGCATTTCTTGGCTTGTAGAGCTTATTTTGGTCCTGCCCCTTCATGTGGCATACTCATGTCCATTTGCATAGCCTTCCCTCATGCCAATCTGTGTGTGCTTCCAAACATTTCTTTTTAATAAAGAAAGCAGTCATATTGGATTAAGGCTCCATCCTGTCTACATCTGCAAAGATCCTATTTCTAAATAAGGTGATATTTCAAGGTACCAGGGGTTAGGACTTCAGTGTGTCTTTTCAGGGAAATACAACTCAATCCGTAACAGGTATATAGGTTGTTTCCAGGTCTTTGTTACTGCTGTGGTGTTGCTGATAGTGGCGATGCATGTGGGCTCAGTCCTGTCTGACTCTTTGCGACGTGACAGAGTAGCCCGCCAGGCTCCTCTGCCCATGGCATTGTCCAGGCAAGAATACTGGAGTGGGCTGCCATTTCCTCCTCCAGAGGATCTTCCCGACCCAGGGACTGAACCCGCATCTCTTTTGTCTCCTGCATTGGCAAGCAGATTCTTTATCACTGAGCTACCTGGGAAGGCCGATGGCAGTACTAATACAGAAAAAGCTGCTATAGATATCTTCAATCAGAAAGAATTCTAATTCTACTAAAATAGAATGTTAAAATTTAAAAGAGAAGAGATTGAAAATAAAAAAGTTTACCTTGATTTATTCCTATTTTCCATTTTCACCGGTTTTTGATTGACACTATAAAGAGAAGTAAAATATAGTTCAGAGTTTGCAGTCAGTTCAGTATAATCAAGATGGTTTGGAGCTTAGAATCAGCTCATTCATAAACAGTAGGCTCAGAAAGAGATGAGCATTGTTCAGTAGTTAATGAGGTAGTTTACCTTGGGCAAAATGAAAATTTTAGAATAGTAAATTTTAACTAAATGTTAATTCTAGTTCAGAAAACTTGTTTTGAGAAGCATATTGTCTTGCCATGTGTGGTAAAGTTTTACCAGATATTTTTCCATGGGAGATAATTGGAACTTATGTTTTCAGCATATTTTGAACTTTTAACACTGTCAAAGGCTTCCAAAAGGAAGAAATTTTACATTTTGGAAAGATTCCGCTGGAAAACTAAGATCTCTATAATATGGGAAAATCCCTTGACCGCTGATCTCCTTCCCATCCTTGATGAGCTCACTCAGAGCTCATTTACTAGGCTTCTCACTCAAGACTTGAATCTTGCCTGCATATATGTTTCTGCCCTGGGGCGCCCTGTTAGATCCCAGCTGTTTGGGTGACCCTGTCTTGATTTAGTTTCACCAACAGCTAGAATTCAGGTAAACTCCATTCTCTGCTGAGGCCTGAGATTTCCTGCCGAAGCTTGGTTACAAAATTTCTCGAGGTTTTGTAGCCCTGAGGTTTAAGATCTGTGCTGTAGCACCTATATTGGTAAATGCTTCCTCTTTTGTACTGGTTTTGGTAGATTAGTGGGAGGGATCAAAGTAGGAGGGAGTTAACATTGCTGAACTTTCTTGGGTGCCAGGCAATGAGTCATGGTTTTCACAGGCTGCTTGTTTAATCCTTACCTGTGGATACAGACATTGTCATTCTTCATTTATGATGGAAGAAATGGTAGGGTAGGGGCAAAGAAATTAAAAACGTTGTCCAAGTGAGTAGCAAAACCAGAATTTAAACCTAAATTTTGCCGAGTACTCAATCCAATGCGTTCTTTCTATTACACCACAATTCCTCCCAAGAAAAACATGGACTTGTAAGAAACAGACCCTCCTGAAGCGAGCTTGGGCCTGTCTGGGACTGGTTTTGGGCTGAGGAATCAATTAGGCTTATCAAGGTAGGTTTAGAGCAGTGGATCTTCACTGGAGTGATGTTGGCTGAAGAGATTTAGCAAAATCTGAAGGCATTTTTGGTTGTCACAACTGGGGAGACCGTTGCTACCGGCATCAAGGCTAGAGATCAGAGATGCTGATAATACCCTACAATGTAAACTCATTGATACAATCACGCAGAACAGAGACAGTTCGGAGTTTGGAGTTAGTTCATTCATACATAATAGGCTGTCCAATAGATAGCAAGATACAACAAAGCCCCCACAACAAAGAATTCTTGGTCTAGAATGTTCACAGTGCTGAAGCTGGGACACTTGGTCTAGAGGAACTGGATTCTCATCCTGGCTTCTCCAAGGGTGTGAACATGGGCACGTCACTTGGCTTCTCTTGGCGCCAGGGTCACAGCTATAATGTTGGTTTGCACAGCTACATGAACTTTGTGATTCTGGGTTCATTAAAGAAGGTAAATAATAATGTCCATGCCTGGGAAAACAGGCTGATTCTGCTCTTCATGAAGTCTGAGCAAGGACTGAAGTATATTAGTTAGATTTAAAATGTTCTATTTATATTGAAATGAATTAATAGGAAATAATGACTTGGTTTTCCCTGCTACATTATTACTGGGGTATCTGTTTTCTCTTTCCAGCTGGCTGCTTTGAATCACCCTGCTATTTCTGGTCTACTAGTAGGGACCCACATCTCCATATACATATATTATTATTATTATTATAATTTTCTGATAACAATTTCTATCAGTTTACTTTTGCTTTCTATTGTATCATTTGTAGGGTCTTGAATATTCCTCTTAGAGAGTGCAAAGGGTTTTTATTTTCTAAATAAGTGAGTTGCCACTAAAATTTAACTCTTATGATAAGTAATTTCAAATATTTAATGCAAAGTTGGCTGAGATAAGAGTTTAGAAAGAGCATCAGAAGACAGACTGCTGGCTGTTTGTGCATAGACACAAAATTCTAGACCAGCAGAGAGTGGTTTTGCTGGTCTAACATCAGTGCCGGGAACACTATACATCACGTGGGTTACAGCCCAGGTTTATTTTATTCTCAATAATCCATTGTATATGATTTCCATAATGGAACTTAGTGACAAGAATATTAATACTAACTAAAAATCATATCTAGTTACTTTTGCTTAGAAAGGAAGATAGATATCCTCTAAGAACACCAAATAGGAAATATGCAGTAATATTTTCCCATGTTCCAGCAATAAGATATATAATAGGATTTGGTAAAAAAGCAAATTTGCTTTTGGTATGACCACCAGTAGCCAAACTAAATCACCCAGCTGCCAGTCAACGGACAAATCAGTTTATGTGGGGAAAAAACAACACTTCCAATAATCATGGTCTTGTTTTTTTCTTTTTTCTTTTTTTTAAGTTTTTTTCCTTCTAAGAACTGAAAGTTCAGAGTACAGGTTTACCAGAAGTCTTGGGGTTGACTGTGTGTTGACATGACATTCTGGAGTGTTTAATTGTCAAACTTCTTTTAAAAATATGGCTAAGGTCAAATTGTTACCAAGGAATCATTATTTAATGCCTGTTGCTACAGTAGTTCATGTTCTACATGTTCATCCCAAACCGACGGATGTCTATATGGGGGAAACCAGGTTGTGGTAGGTTTCTTTATCATTAATCTAAACAGGGTCCAAGGAGAAAGGCCTCATGAGGCTGATGTTTCAGCAGAAAGATTCCCTTATTCACAAATACTAATCAAGTGTTCTATATATTGTGAAGTAAAAGAAAGATGAGTAAGTCTCAGTATTCTTGCCTGGAGAATCCCAGGGACAGAGGAGCCTACTGGGCCGCTGTCTATGGGGTTGCATAGAGTCGGACACACTGAAGTGACTTAGCAGCAGCAGCAGTATCTACAGAGTCTCTTGGTTTTGCAGTCAGAGGCTCAAATCTTGGTGTATGAACCTAGACAAACTGTTTTTTTTTTTTTTTTTTAGCCTCAGTTTTCTTATCTACAAAATGGGAATATTATCTTCCTCATCGAGTTTCTAAAAATATAATTTAAAGGAAACAGAATTATATAAACTGCCTAACTTAAAATGAATGCTTAATAAATACCAGTGTCCTTTTCAGAGTCTTACCTCTTGTATTCCATTCTATCATCTCCTGTTTATATTCCAGTGGGAGAGAGAAGGCTGATGCTGTGTGCTGTGCAGGGGGATGTCCCTGGGGCCGTACGTACCTGGTACTCCTAAAAGGGAGAGATCACCCCAGCCTGGAGAGCCCAGGAGAGAAATAATCTCCGTGCTGACTAATAGCTAATGTCCTCTCATCCTCCACTGTGGAGTTCCTTCGCCTCCCTTCTAGTTCAGGATTATACTTGTGTTCCCATGGGCTCTAATGCTGGCACAGCCCTTCTCACCCTGCACTGTGTGTGTGTGTGTGTGTGTGTGTGTACACTGTTGATGTCAGCACCCTTCCCTTATCTGTTCCTGTATCCTCAGGCCCACCTGCATAGAGCAAGTACAAAATAAATGTTCCTTGAATGAATGGCTGAATGAATGAATATTTAAGCTGTGCTGAGAACTGTGCTCATTTAGAAATACCCAGTGGAGAAGCAGGCCTTCCAGGAGGAGTGGACACCTCCAACCAGTTTTCTCTTCCCCATTCACGGTACACTTTTAGGAAACCTGTACTTGTCATACTTTGTGGCTTTCCTCTGGGCAAATGGTTAAGTGACCATCTTAACAATAGCTCATTTATCTTCCAGCTCAAGCCCATAAGATGAAGCAGGTCAGAGCACATTTTAGTAAGATTCCCCCAGAACCTTCCCTTCAGATTAAGAAGCCTAAGCAGGACCCAGCTCTGCTGGGGATCTGGGGCCCGAGGCAGTCAGAGGATACTGCTCCATGCTGTCGAGGCCACAGTGCTGGTCAGGATGCTCAGAGATGGGACCCAGCTCTTCCGTTTCAGCCTCAACACAACAAACAAACACACATGACCGTTTGCTTTATGAATCACTGTTCCACCGCATCTGTTTATGGCTGCCAGAGGCAAACCGGTCAGTAGGGCTCACTAAACGCCTCTCACTCACTAGCTGGGCTGCCAGGCTTCAGGCCGACTGAACTGGCTACTATAAAAACCACACTGACTGTCTCCATCATTGACTCGGTCATTTATTTCAGATACAAAGTCATAGCTTTTATGTGTTCAGAGTTTACAGGGACAAGGAACTAGAGAATGCAGCTGTTACAGGCACGACTGGTTTACTCTGCCGCTAATGAGGCTTAGGCTTCTAGGCCTCTTGCTTGAACAGACCCGGGCCTGGGCAGGGTCCTGGGAGCGGCAAGCAGTGTGTTCCTAAGATCACATGCTTTTGTAATGTTTCCAAAAGTTAGATATTTTTGTATTATTTTTCTTGAAAAAGATCTCTGCACATCACTTCCTTTCAGTTTGTATAAGCTTCAGGCTCCAGAAAACCTAGATCTGCCCTTGATTATGGGTAATGTTTTTCAAATTCTGATCGTTTAAAGAAAGAAGATGTAAAAAGAAATGGCTAATTTCTCCCTGGTTTCTGCTTTCCCCTCCCCCCTTCCAATAACAGTACGCCCCTAAGTTTTAGGTGGGCATTTGCCTCATCGGTTAGAGAATCTATTTTCCATCTTCCCTTGCAGTAAGTATGACCATGTGTCTAAAGTTGGGCCAACCAGAAGGTACACTGAAGTGAGAATGTAGGAATTCTGGGCCTTAAAGCAAAAGCTGTTTGCCCTGAACTTCCCTTTTCCTCTTTCTCGCTGGCTGGGAATGGTGATGAATAGATGCCACAGGTGAAGGACAGTAGCACTGCCCTGCCTTTCCTGGCCTGCTCACTCCAGGTGCAAGAGAAACTAAGTACTTAACTTTTGAGTCTCTGGATTATGGTAGCTTAGACCATACTTTCATTCATGCATTTCACCCTCCATCTCTGTCAAAGAAAATAAACAAACAAAACAAACTCAACTCAGCAAGGATTTATCTCTAATTACTCCTGATCCTATGTACTTTATCTGAGTTTGTCTAGGATAGACAAAGTTCTAGAAACAGTACTATCAATAAATTCATTCAAGTTCTATTGGCTCAATATTGTAAGGAGCACTGGGGCAGGCAGTTAGGAGAAGCAAATTCTACCATTTATAAGTCTGGAGGCACAGGGCAGACACTCTTTGGGCCTTGGCTGTCTGTGTAGTGTGAATAATTATGAGGTCATCATGGTTTTGGGAGGGTCAGATATGTCCATATGTGAGATATCACCTTGGTTTTGTATTTATTATTTTATTTTGTTTATATTCTGTCTTATTCCAGAAACGATCTGACAAACTTGATAAGAATACATACCCGCTAGTTTTCAGTGAAGATTAGCGGTGATCTGTGCCAAGTGCCTAGCACCAGCCTCGCACATTGTTAGCACACCTTAAGTGGAAATTTAGCATCAGAATGTTTGTAAGTGTTAAAATGACAGCTTTTTACCATTAATAATAATGTGCTATTAATAATAATAATGTATGCCAAGTGTTTAAAAACTATAAAACTCAGCACAGATACCAGGTGTCATTATTGTTGAGTATATTCTAAAAAATAAGCACTTACTACTGGCAGATATAATACAACCAAAGTCACTTGAGAGATAATTACAAGCTGTAAGTCTGCAGTGTAGTGGACATAAGGAAAGGGGCTGCTCAGCTCATGGTGTTTTCCTCCCCAGTTTCTGACCATATCTGATTGGTTCGAGGGCAGAGATTCTAGATCCTGCTGGGCCAATCAGATTCCCTATCCTGAGAGACTGAAGGTTGGTGGAGCCAGGCTGAGGCTCTAGTGGGGAGCCCTCCGTCACTGCCTGAGACACTCTTCAGCCCTTCGTCACCCTGAGCTGCCCTAGTCTCGTTGCCCATCATCTGCTCTTGACTTACACCAGCCAGCGTCTGGTTCTTTGCCTTGCACCCAAAGAATCTTGACTGATACGACAGGAAAACAGTATCTGCTTTCCTCAAGCTGTTGTGTTAACATGTTTCTGAGACAGAAAGTATAAGAGCTTATTAATAAAGCTGAGTGAAAGTGGGGAAATGATGTAAAACAGAACATTTTTGAAAGTTTTATTCTGCATGCTTTAAATCATTGACTTGATAGGTACAAATTAAGGGAAAATAGTACAGCCAGTTAGAAATGTTTTTCTTATCAAATTACACAACTGTCTGGGACTAAATAGAATCGCACTAAGGCTGAATGAATGAGTTTTGCATAAAGAAGATACACAAATAAATGATGTATGATGTTTCACAGGCTCTTTAAGACCACAGTGTTAGAGAACCTCGACCCAGCTGTAGGGATGTGGGAGCCACCAGAGCCTGGCTCTTCTGAGAATGAGGGGTTTGGTGAACTGCAGGCTTGTTTGCCCTCCAAGGGGTGCTTTGCTGCTAAGACACCAAACGTGCTAATTATAAAGCAGTTTTCTCTTTAAGGCAGTCCCCAGGCACAAACTCCCGAGAATACTCTATCCATACTGCTTGTAAAACTGCCATCAAGTAGGTTTTCAAACAAAAACAATGACATGGATAATATATGGGGGACTAGATTTTGGTAAAAATAAAAATTAGGTTTACCTTCAGTGGAATCAAACAGAACATGTCCTTTGCCCAGGTCATGCTTTATTCCCGTCACCTTCATTTTATAAGGATTTATGTGTTTTGTTTTTTTTTTCCTAAAGAGATCCATCTCAACCATAATAAAAACCTCATTGATCCTTTCTTTGGAGACATTCATAACCAGATCTTCGATGAAATGCCCCATAATGGTTCTAAATGAGGTGTATTGAACTGTTTCGTCAATTCATTGTAGGAACAGTAGTAGTGCCATTATTAAACATGAGGTAAACAGTTCTTAGGAAAAGTATTACAGAAGCAGCATGATCTTGGCCTTTTGAAGCCACAGTTTTGATCTTTTAAACATAGTTTGAAAAATTTCAACATTCTATGGGTAATGAAACTAAACACGCCATTCAATCGAAAGCTGGGCTAACAAGGTTGACTTCCTGCAAAGGGTCTGTTCGATGCTTCATTTCTTTTTTCTACCTCTCACATCTCCCCAGACAACACTCTTCCCTTCCTTCCTTCTCTCATGCAACTACTGTTTATTAAACGCCTCTGTGAGCATGTGTGCAAACATACAGACAATACTGCAATGGAAACATGCAGGTGAATTTTGGAGGGTTCCCGGCAGGTTTCTGACAGAACTGTTTGCATGGAACAACTTGTGCTTGGTCACAAGGAAAGCTTGAACTACCCTACTGTGGTGGAAAGTCTTACCTCAAAGAACCCAAGACGTCATCTCTTAGGTCTGAGCTCAGCTTCGACTCTGTCCCCCAGGGCACTGCCCGGTTGTGCCTAGGACACTCGTTGGCCTCCCCTGTGTTGCTAGGAACAATCTTGACTGAGGGCTTTTGCTAAAGGGATAAATCCCTGTAGCTCCTCACCCTGGAGAACATTATGAACAGAGCTTCTTGAGAAGTGGATGCCTGCAGGGGAAGCTCTTGATGAGTCTGAGTTTAGGCTCGCATTTGAAACAGTTTCATTTTTTTCTGGCTCAAGCATTTTGATTCCTCACCCTGCCTCCGATCTGTGGTTATGAGTGTCTTTCATGTCTTGGTTTTCTCTGCAGCTAAAATGAACCTCCCCAAGTTGCTGGGGGCCTCCCGAAGTAATTTTCGTGCTTGCAAATCCCAGGGCCTACTTTTTCCCCCAAGTCTGGACATCCCAAATATATCCTCTAAATTTGGTAAAAATCTGTCTAGCTGTTTTGGTATGATGTGGTGACAGCTAAGAGATAGAAATGTAACTTTAGATTTATGGAACAAAGATGAGGCCTGGTAGTCCTGCAGGTTCAACATAAGTTCAAGTGTGTGGCAACAAGGCTCTTTCCCTTTTGATGTACATGAAGGAATCTAGATGCCGTGAATTTCGTAACATCAATATGGTTTCAAGTGCCCACTCCAGTGCCCCTTCCCCACCCCACCATATGGAATCCGAGTGCCATGAATCCCAGTCATTCCATCTTCCCCTTGCCTGTCCCCATGGAAGGGGCTGTTCACATGAAAGCTACATTCTGCAGAAGGGGTATCCTGCCCTGAAGAGAAAAACGTCATCTCTGGCCAGTTTTGACTTTTTCACACCCTTTCCCAAAATTCTGTTCTAAGGGACTAAGATAACTGTTTTTTTTTTTTTTTTTTAAGTCAGAATTTGAAGGAAAAGTTGCTTTTCCAGCTATCTATAGGAGCATTGCTCCATATTTAAAGTTGTGATTACATGTGAAAAAGTCTGACCATACCATGAATTATTAATGAATATTGATGTTCCATCAATCAGGGCGGTGCATTTATAGTTAGATATAAGTTAGAGAAAGTCAAGTGCACTAATTGGCACTCTGGAGGGGAGGATACTCAGACAATCCCAGCAGAAACCCTTTCTCTACAAAGTATATGGAGTATATTTACCCTCCAGACTGTATTAATTCAGTCAAGCTCTGGACAGCCAGTTGTGGCACTGCCAGTGTTCAGGAATGACGGTACAGAGGAGGCCCAGTTCTCTGTTGCTGTAACTAACACGGTAATGTAAAACAACAGCCGTGAATTTGGTTTTGTAATTTACACTGGATTCGGCTGGATGGTTCCTCTGCATGTCTTACCTGGGGCCATCTGTGTGGCTATAGTTGGTTGGTGGGTTGGTTGAAGGCTGGCTGGCTGGGGATGGTCGCATTCATAAGTGGGGGAATTGTGGGAATGCCTTGATATCTGGGCCTCTCTCTCCACTTGGGTCTCTGAGTGTCAAGGAGGCTAGTCTGGACTTCCTTACATGGCAAGAGTGGTCACCCCAGAGGGTGCAAGTGGAAGCTGCAAGGTCTCTTGAGGCCTGGGCTTGACATCTCACTACGTCACTTCTGCCACATTCTGTGGGTCAAAGTGAATCACAAGGCGTGGGAAAAGGACTCCAGTTCTTAGTGGGCAGAGCTGCAGATAATTTGTTGCCCTGCTTAGTGAATGCACCATAGATGGGAGGGTTAGGGTTAGAACTGTGGGCTCCTCCCAGCTTGGACTGTCAGAACTTCTGCTTAATGTGAAGTGAGCACTCACTTTTGGAAAGAACATGTGAAATGAGGCCAGGTCATGGTCTTTCCATGGGCCAACCCTTGACAGTGAGCTCCTCTACTCCTACCAGAATGATTTTTCTAAGATTCAAATCTGACTTAGTTTAGTCTCAGATTTATACCTTAGCAGTTTCCTTTTGCCTGGAGGATACGATTCATTCTTTAGCTGGGCCCACAGGACTCTCCACACCCCGGCTCTTGCTTATCTGTCTAGAGTCATCTCTCATGGTTTTTCCACAAATAAGCTCTGCTTCTTGCAGTTTCCAACTGCCGCATATAATTCATGCTTTGGTTGGGTTCCTGATGCCTAGCATCACCCCCCTGCCCCTGCTTCCTACTCTAGCTCACTAGATTTAAGGGTCAGATGCCTTGCAAAGCCTTCCTTTTGGACAGCTCAGCTATGTTCCCCTCTCTGAGCTCCCCTCTGGTACCCAGAGCCCCTTACTGTGCTTCCATTATTGGGCTCGTCACCCCGTGGAAGGCTGGATTTCTTGGCTTTCCCCCTTGACCAGACCACAAGTTCCTTGAAGGCAAGAAGTGTGCCTCTTTCTTCTCTGTAGTTCCTGGTGTTGGGCACATAATGAGAGCTCAAAATAATGTGAATGAACAAATAAATTACATCGTGAAATCTCTTTGGAATTTACTTCCTACTGTTTTTAGTAAAAGTTCCCCAACTGTCCTTTGGGGGCCCCTGGGATACACAAATGTGGAGATACGTATCACAGAGCAGAGTCTCTAGGGTTGGGTATGGGTTATTAGGGGATTCTGTTGTTTTTCAGTATGTCTAACTCCTACCGGCACCCTGGATCTCTTGCACTCTTTCTTTTTCTTCATGTATTTTGGACTTACGTGATTGTCATCAGTTTCGGGTGAGAAGGAAACTGTCAAGGCATAGAGAAGAAATAGCAACATTAAAACGTCATCTTAAAAGTTGCTTACGAGATTCTCAGGAAGACATCGTGCAAGAGCTACTTCCCAGCAGAGCATGTGACCACTGGAAAAATACTGCCCTAAACTGATATTGAATCACCAATCATGAGTCACACAGTGGTCTCAAATGCAGCATTTAGGACTGAATATTGTTTTCCTTTTTTTATAGCAAAGATGACCATTCGGCAAGGTACCCATGGCCCTTATGCATCTATGGTGGTTTGAGGGAAATCTCTTTCTACACCTCGGACCTTCATCACCCCTGGTCACTCACCTCTGGTCCCCCAACCCTGGTCCCTCATGAGGTCATCCAGCTCCTGTCACAGCCCCTAGGCAGCAAAGGCAGCTCTTTCACCAGCCAACACCTGCCCAGGAGGGTGGTGGGGGAGAGTAGGTCAGGGGAAGTGGGAATGAAATGAGGAGCTGTGAGAGGATGAGCTGGGCGCAGGAGAGGGCAGGAGGGAGGAGACCTCCTCTCCTCTCTGTGCTGCTCAGCATGGCTCGTCTGGGCTTTTCTCTGCTTTCTTTATCCTCTGGGCCTGTCAAGGGCAGTCTCCAGCTTGCTCTTGCACACATTAAAGAGTATTGGCTACAGAGGAGTATTGAACTTGAAGCTCTGTAAACCATGCCAAATTTCAGTCCATAGCTGATTTCTAATCGTGCTCTTCATCTTATTTCCTTTCAAAACCCACAGTCAATACTGATGACCAAGTGCTTCTGTTTCTCTCCAGAAAGACTTGAACTTGCTCCTTGATTGGCCTTATTTACATTTGGGTAAATATTTGCCCTTATATAAAACTATAGACTGATTAAATCCTTAAATAAAACTGAATCTAAATGAAACTGAAAGGAAAAATTGCAACCTTTTCTTCTGTGCCAGGCACTTTCCTAAGTTCTCACATGCTTTCTTTCGTTTATCCTGGCTGCAACTCTAGGACGTAGACTTGAGTGTTATCCACAGGTGGGGAAACTGAATTTGGTGGGGTTAAGTTGGTTGTGTAAGTCTACCCAGACAGTGACTGAAAGAGCCGGAGCTATTCTAGTTCTGTTTAATCTAGCACTTTCAACTACTTCACTATATGAATACTGAGGATCAATATACATGCATACATATCTCCTCCACATCCACACCCAATTTTTACTGAGCATCTGTTATAAACCAGGGCTAGGACTGGATATCTTATATAAATCATCACATTTAGTTAAGGGAGCCATTTACTAGCTGAGTTTGTATACAACCAAGGACTCTTCCTTATTAATAGATTATATAGCATGGGGGTTAAGTACTTGAACTTCAGCTGCATCCCTCTTGGCCTGAATCCAGATTGGGCTACTTGCCAGTAGGTGTGTTCTGGCAAGTTATTAACTTCACAGTGCCTTGATTTACCCCTCTGTCTTAGGCATCTACCTCAGCTACTGCTTATGGCTTACAACTTCTAGATTGAATTGGCTTTTTAAATGTGACTGAGAAGAGTGCCAGTGTGAACAGTGAAATCTTGCTAGACAATAACTCCAGCAAGAAAATCTTTAAAGGAGAAATGAAAAAGCACTTACCAAATTACAAAATCCATAACAAGTTTAAAATGAGAATATTGCCCAAATGTGTCTACAGAACTGTGAAGTGTGAGTGTAATGAACGAAATGGACTAATTTTATTCAAATGACAAACAAATAGGTTATTCAAAATGTTTAAACTGTAATGGCTGGCCACACTGGAGCCTGGTTTTGAGAGAAGGACACTGAGGTCTACTTCTGAATTATTTGCGTTCAAGACATCGTGGGATTGTCTAAAACAGGGCTGGTTGTGTTAGCTAATGAGTGGATTATTTATTGTGACTATCACTGCTGGGAGAACATGGGTGAGCAGACAGGCATAGGCTGTCTGTCAAGTAACACAGTTGACCCTTGAGAAATGAAATACCAGGAGGCCAGTTTTACACTGATACTCTTGTGTATTACTAACTCAGACCTTCATGAGACAGTCTAGGAATTCCTTGTGCTCTTTGGGTCAGTCAGGAAAATCAGGTGAGACTTTCTTTAAACTTTTGTGAGTATATATTTAACTCTCCTCATAATCTATTTAATTTCATTGACTGTCTTTCGTCTTCAGATTTTGCTTTTAGTCCTCAGCACAAGAACCATCTCCTATCAAAATGTCCACTTTCATAAGCTCTGGGAGGAAGCTTCCTAGAGGGGAGTGTCTGCTCTGGAGGCGGAAGCAGAGGGTTAGAGAAATCAAAATGCCAATTATCTGTAAGGTCTGATGCTGGGGAGCCAAAGCTATAAAAAAAAAGACTGAGTTTACTGCAAAAGGGTGCCCCCTGCTGGGGATTCATTGAATTGCATGGTCATCAGCTCTGAACTCAGCTCAGCTCAGCCCTGTAACCTAACACAGCTGCTGGAAAGGGGCCTCCTTCCCCCATCACAGGCTCCTAGTCCCAGGCTCTCTGCAGATGTTTCTTTATGACCCGTCAAAATGTTTGCTAAAATCATCTGTTAACTTCCCAAACATCCTGGCTCTAGTCCTTTTATGTAAAACCTGATTCAAGATCTTAAAATAGATGATAGCAAAAGAAATAAAATACAAGCCATGAAGGTGCATTTGTCCTGAAACATCGACAAATTGTTCTGTTAAGTAGGGTTGTAATCACAAAGGGTATTTCTTCATTTCTCTATAGTTTCATGACAGGCAGACTGGTAAGGTGTTTGGCGATCATCCCTAGAGCTCAGCTTTTGGTCATAAAATTTTAAAAACATCCCTATCTGTAGCGGGGGGGTCTTCCCTAGTGGCTCAGATGGTAAAGAAGTCCATGGACAGAGAAGGCTGAATACAGTCCATGAGGTCGCAAAGAGTCAGACATGACTGAGCAACTGAGAGCTACTGATCCCAACCTCAGTTTGTTGTGATCACAGTCACTCCCCTCTCCACCCTCAGCGAGTACCTCATGCAAGACTTCAGTACAATTGTATGGGAGGCAAAGTTGCTGCTCTCAGCCTTTGTGGATGAGGTCTGGCAATCTCTCCTCTGAGGCTAGTACCAGGCTCGATTTGATAGAAGGATTTGTACTCTTCTTGAGGACTGTTTGTATGGTCAGATGGGATTTTGAATGGAAAGGTGCTTAATCCAAAAGAAGGTGTTTCTAGTGGTGAAAATTGTTGCTGTTTGGGGAAATGGGAATGGTATAGCCCACCCTTTGAATCACAGGCTAGGGTTCCTCTACCACTCCCAGGATAGAAGATCAGTTACCACGGCAACCAAACCTCCAACAGTTGCTCTCAAGTCAGTGTAGACTGATTCCTGACATCAGGAGATGGGAGGAAGTGGGGAGGAAGTCCACCCTGGGGGCCGGACTCAGGTCCTCATCACACCCGTGGGTCCTCTGTGTAGAGGGAAGTGGGGCCAGCTGCAGCTCCGCTCCAGGAAGCCGGGAGCAGGCAGCTGGCCTGGGAACTCTTTGTGTTAAGGGAGGTCTGCGGAGACCAGCAGCCACTGATTATAGGATATTTCATCAGAGCAGCTGCAACTGATCAGCTCTTGACTCAATGCCTCTCCAAAGGTCCAACCTTTATAAATGTCCCAAGCTCTGCACATTGAACTTAATCTGAAACGCTCTACTACTGTTAGAATTCTTTAAAAAAGAAAAGCAGCTTTAATTTTTTTTTTCCCAAGTAGCTGTGTGTTAAGATAGGTAACTGGTTTTCTGAGTATGTTCCCAGTCCAGCAGCATAACTTCACCTGGAAATTGATGGAAATGTGAATTCTAGTGCCCCATGCAAAGAAATGACTCAGTGGAAAAGACCCTGATGCTGGAAAAGATTGAAGGCGAGAGGAGAAGGGGACGACAGAGGATGAGATGGTTAGATGGCATCACTGACTCGATGGACATGAGTTTAAGTAAGCTCTGGAAGTTGGTGATGGACACGGAAGCCTGGCATGCTGCATTCCATGGGGTCTCAAAGAGTCAGACATGACTGAGTGACTGAACTGAACTGATGCTGGATCTACTGAGTAAGAGGTTGTGGGGTGATGCCCAGCAATCTGTGTTTTCACAAGCTTTTTGGATCTCTTATGCACACTACTGGAGAATCATGGAAATAACTGAGGAGTGCATAATCTAGTTAATATGGGAATATGTAATGGGAAAGATAAGAAGTTGGTCAAGTGGGGACCCAAACTCTTCAACTAAGATGAGGACAAAGGCAGGGTCCTGATGTACTGAGCCTGATTTCTGTCCTTCTGGAACAACACTTCTTTAGTGCCCTGTGGAGATGGGACACAGAGGAACACTGTTCTCAACTTTGATACTATTCTTATGGGAGACTACAATTTGCTTAATAATCAATGTTATGGTGGACTTTCTGACAGTCCATTGTAGGGAAACACAGGGATTGTCAGTTGCTAGAGAAGCTTTCTAATGCTCTCTATAAGGTATTTCCAACCAGCTCCAGAAAGGAAACCTTTGGCTCCAGTAACTGTGATAACCATTAGAAGATAGTTGTGGGATGTGATCACAGTGAACTGTTATTAGGAAGCAAAATAATGTTTTTCACGGGCATGGTGAGGTATATGCCTTTCCCTGGTTAGGAGGTTGTTTTGCATCTTATTTTTTCACCCATTTTGAAAAGTGCTTGGCACAGTTCTCTCCTAAGAATCAGGGTTTGAGTAATGCCACAACTGATGGGAGGCTCACCATGTGAAGACACAACATACTAGTTTTTCATTGAATTCTTGTCACAACTCCAAAAGTAGGGATTTTAAATTTCCCACTTAGAAGCAAAAGAATGAGTCTGCTGAGAAGTAAGTTGCCCCAATTCCCCAAGCTAATGAGTGGTCACTCCAGGACCACTGGGCTGTCTTAGAACTCTGGGCCGTCTGACTCCTAGACCATAGTGCCAGTCAAACCTCCCTGAAGCCCTACATGAAGGGTTACCTCTTTCCCAGGCCTCTCTAGAGACCATCTCTTCCTCTTTGTGCTGCTGCTGATATTGCAACTGATAGCAGAGTGTTGATAACAAGTTGGTTATCTTGTTTTATCCTCAAAACAGCCCTGTGAAGTAGGCATAGTGTCAAGATCCCCGACTTACAGATGAGGAAACTGAGGCTTTGAGCAGCCCAGGAGCCCACCTGAACTCACACAAGTGATTTGCGGCTGAGCCAAGGATCAGACCAGGAAGTGCATTCATATTCAATACCCTCCATTCTGCCACTTGGCCTATCATGGCTCATATCCAAATTATTTGTGTTCATACTTGTGGTGATCCGATATCAATGGAAAACCCTCTGAATTAGTTATCACATTTTTTTCTTCCAAATACACAAAAGAAACCAGGATTTAGAAGTTTAAAAAGATTTTAAAAACTATTTTTGCATTACAAAAGTAATATGTGCTAAAGATAACAAGTCAGTTCAGAACTGTTAGCCTTCTTATAGTCTCCATAGCATCTCCTACTTATTGCCTGACATGAAGCAGGTGTAAATAAATATTGACTTATTTCACATATAAGCACTAAGTTCACAGTGTTCACAGACTGAGCACCAGGGTCTGTGCCGGTGGCTGGTGCGGGGGTGTGGGGGGCATCGTGAGGATGCAACGATGGCCTCTGTCCTCATGGAGAGCAGGTAATTCATGTGACATGAATGGGACAGCGCTGGAGGAGTCTGGACCAGGGGGAGTGACCAGATTCTGAGGTTTCAGTGACGGCCTCCCAAGGAATGATTTATTGAGACAAACCTAAGTTTCTTGTCTGAACTCTGCTTGCTCACTCCATGATATTAATTTGATTTACAGATGAAAAACTCCCATTCATGCATTCATTCAAATAATATTTACTAAACACTTACTATGTGCCAGGTTCTCTGTTTGGTCCTGGAGAGTTATAAAACATAGCAGCTTTATTGAAATATATTTCACATTCCATACAATTTAGTATGTCATAGAGTTGTGAAATTGTCCTAATCAATTTTAGATCAGGTTCATCTCCTCAGCAAGAAATCCCACAGTCACCAATGGTCATTCCTCATCCCCCTAGCCCTCTCCACACTGGACGTCCACTAATCTACTTGAGTTAGGGATTTGTCTATGCTGTGCATTTCATACAAATGGAGTCATATTATGTGATCCTTTGTGACTAGCTTCCTTTGCTTATCACGTGTTTAAGGTTCATCAATGTGGTAGTCTGCATCACGCCTCACTGTTTTTATTACTGAATAATATTCCATTGTCTGTATAGACCACATTTTATCTGCCCATGTGTTGGTGGATGGACATTTGTGTTGTTTCTACTTTTTAGACATTTTGGATAAGGTTGTTAGGAACATTCACGTGCAAGTTTTGCTGCGGAAATATGTTTCATCAATATTTCTCCCTTAGGAGGGAAGTTGCTGTGTCTTATGTTTAACTTTTTGAGGAACTGCCAGATTGTCTTCCCAAGTGGTTGCACCATTTTACATTCCCACGAGCAGGTATGAGGGTTCCAATGTCTCCACATCCTGACAGACTACATGTATTATTGTCTGTTTCTTTTTTTTCCTTTTGCTTTATAGCCGTTCTAGAGGGTGTAAAGTGGTATTTCACTGTGGTTTTGATTTGATGGCCAACCTGGAGAGCTTTGAGCACTGTGGTGCCATAATCAGCCTTAGGTTTTAAAAGAGTCTGTCTGGCTAAGATATTAGACTGAGGGGAGGAAAAGGGAGGGTGCAGGGTAGGGGGACCGGCAGGAAGTCATTGTAGTAATTCAGGTAGATGGTGGTGGTGGACCAGAGTGATGGCAGTAAAGTAGTGAGATGTGATGAAATCCTGGAATCTGAAGAGCTCCCATGGAGAAGCCTGGGGTTTCTAGGTTCTCCTAAGACAAAGATTCCATTGTTGTTCTGGGGGAAACAATGCCTGAGCCTGAGGTTTTGCACTAAGGATGGGAGGAGGATGAGCCTGTGAGCCTCTTTGTGGTGGTACCTATCCCAGGATCTGGAGAAGGAAATGGCAAACCACTCCAGTATTCTTGCCTGGGAAATCCCACGGACAGAGGAGCCTGGCAGGCTACAGTCTATGGGGTCACGAAAGAGTCAGACATGACTTAGTGACTAAACCACTGGTCCCACCATCCCAGGTCAAGTGCCGGATAGATCAGGGAAGGCACCTGGTGTTTGGGAATGAGCGGCCATGGGATCTGTCAGAAGCTCACGGTTGGTACCTGGCTCCCTCCCGCTGGATGTGGGTTATCTAAGGTCTCTATGCTCCAATCCTTTTTTTAAAAAATTGTTTATTTTGATTGCACTGGGTCCTCATTGCTGCACATAGGCTTTCTCTAGTTGTGGTGAGCAGGGCCTACTCTTAATTGTGGCCCATGGGCTTCTCACTGCAGTGTCTTCTCTTGGTGCGGAGCACAGGCTCTAGGCATATGGGCTTCAGTCGTTGCGGCAGAAGGGCTCAGGAGTTGAGGCACATGGGCTTTATTTGCTCCATCGCATGTGGAATCTTCCCAGACAGGATCGAACCTATGTCTCTTGCATTGGCAGGCAGATTCTTGTCCACTTGTTCACTGTACCACTGGGCAAGTCCTCCAATTCTTATGTGAAAAAGGAAAGTTTCTAGCTTTTCCTGGGGTGTTGTTGGGAGCTCCCCAGGTGAGACAAGATGTTATGGTGATTTCCCCAAACCTTTAGAAGAGAAAGGAGTGTTTGAGATGGAGTCTGTGGCAAAGAAGTGCTCTAAAATATTTGGCTTAGAGATTCTAATCATCTTTGAGATTCAACTAGCATTCATATTTTCCTACTTTTGAATATTTCTTTCCTTCATCCTTCTAGAAAATGCAAGATCTTTAAATATTTTATTCAAAAATATAAGATGACTTTTTTTTTTTTGCAATCCTGGGCCAAATGATATTTGTATGATTTGACCTAAATAAATTGGCTGGGAGTGTGTATCAATGGTTTAGGGACTGTAACAATCAATGTTTTCGGTCAAACCATGTACAACGTCATTCAAACCTCGTCAGATCTCTCTGTAAGATCTAGCTGATCAATCAAGTTAAGGCTGATGGATGAAAGGCAGAGCAAATAACCATTCTATATTGATAGACCTTTTTCTTTACCGAGGAGTCTCTGTCGTCTGAGGAAGCCAAATACACAAATGTTCCTGGGCAGAGCAGAGTGTCAAGACTCCATCCACCACACTCACAGCTGGATGGAACTCACCTTTGGGTACGCTATCCACTGAGTTCATAAAAGCAATTTTAAAACATCTAAAAAATAGGTTTTTCGATTTTTCAGCTAAATGTTTTGTTGTTTGACCTCTGCTTCCTGTTGCTAGTTTTAAAAATAAAATGCATAATTTGGCTTCTGTAATAGTTACACAGTTGATTTATTAGACAATATAAAAATATAGGAAAATGTGTATCATTTTACAGTTAAAAAGCTAACAATGATAGTACATTTAAGTAATGGCTTATACTTAGCTCATAGAGGAGTGAAAAATAAATAGACCTTCTGCATTCTTGATGTGACTACAGAGTCTTGAAATGTGACGCCAAGAATGATTTTATTTTTATGAGGCAGGAAAGTTCAGCTCAGTCCCTCACTCGAGATCACTGCTATTTCTTGGTTATCGTGAGCTGGCGGTGCAGTGGAGAGGGGAGGGGCTTCGTTCTTCCCACAGGACCCCCCTTGTGGCCCCTCGTGTTCTTGTAGGTTCAGAGTTGGCACGGCTGGTGTAGAGCCTGGGAGCTACTCTCCAAACCCATCTCTCTATTTAAACATGTGGAGCGTCTACCTTTCTCTCCTTTTCATTACACATCTTCATGCAACTAAGTTCTAGCCAACTACATACGAATGAATTGATGCTTACTCCAAAAATAGGTGTATGGCTTAACATTATGGGATCTATTATGTTATTCATTATATTGATAAATTACAAGAGAAAAAAATGTATGATCTTCTTCAAAGATGTCTTCAAAGGCATTTGATACCATTCCATACCCATGAGCTGATTAAAAAAAAAAAAAAACAGGTTAAAAAAATGTCCAGGTTTCATGCCTGATAATGAAATTATGCTTACTTTCCAAAAGTTTCTGTCCTCCTTGAATTGGCTGGAATTTCAGTTTATTTAGGCATTAAATGTTCAAAATAAAGTTTGTTGTATTTTACAAATGGTGAGACAAGAGACATTAAACTATTAGCACTTTTAAGTATCACTGAGCAATACTTTTATTCCCTAAATGCACAGCTTTGTACGGGAACATGTCTAATAATTAGCTAGTAGGCCAGAGTCCTCAGGAGTCTCTTCTGGTCTCATAAGTAAGTAGGATTTCTTTGTTGTAATTATTTATTTCCCTGAGAGGCCAGAAAGGCTGTAATCTTAACAACAATTTTATCTATTTCCTCTCTCTATAATGATTTACTGTGTATACCTAAGAGACTGAGAAACCTCATTGGGTTTCCCTAGTCTAGGCTTCCAGAAGATATTTCTCTTTTAAAGGTCCCAGGTGTTAAGCCAAGTCCCTTGTTTATAGAATGTTAAGGTTATGACACAAGTCAATAAAAGCCTGGAAGTGCTGTTACTGCTGACATTGCACCCCTAACACACGCCATTGTGCCTTTTATTTCCCTTTCACAATAGTGTGGAACTAAGGAGGGAGTGTAAAACTTCACTTTGAATTTCCTGGCTTTTGTGGGTTTGTTGAGCCATGTGAATGCTATTGAATTTTTTTTTCCCCTTGCTGGGTGGTTGTTTTTCTGGTGTGCAGTTGTGCATTGTATTTTTCTGAGAATGACAATGGTTGGGACACGTCATATTTGTATGAATGAAAGCCGTAGATTGACCTTTGGCATTAGAAGTGGAAGCAGAGGCATATGCGTAAAAGTGTGTGACTTCATTGGAACCTGACAGCGATTTCTGCTGGGGAGGTGATTTCGTGTATGGGGTTTACTGGGCATTTTTCTCTCTTGTTTTCCCCTTGGGTTGAACCAGCTCACAGAGTTGCTGTTATTACCTGGAGGTGGACACCCAGATGAAAGGGAGACATCCTGTCCATGGTCGTGGTGCCTCCAAGCTCAGAGAGCCCACATCCATCCTTTAGGGACAGCAGACACCCCACCAGCTCATTCTTTTCAGTGGATTTGATGCAGGAAAGTGACTCAGCTTATTCACGTAAAAAAATGAAGAGGTCTCATTAATTGACTTTTTCTCTTATTCCTTTTATTTATTAAAACAATCTATATTATTTCCTTCATTGCAAAAACTATATATGTCCCCTGAATAGAAATAAAAACAGACTGCTAAATAAAAACAGACAAAAAAGAAGAAGACAAAAGCATTAGTTAATCAACTACTGCTAGCGATTCGGTGCATATCTTTGTAGGTATTTGTCTTATGCAGAAATATTTTTTTAAAGTGTTGTTAAACAACAACCTTAGTGCATCTTTGCATAGCAATTATGTTTGTCTATTTTTATGTTTAATTATAAAAATATTACATATATACAGTTTTTAAAAAGAAGAAAACATTACTTATGGTGAAAGTGAAAGTCAAAGTTGCTCAGTTGTGTCTGACTCTTTGTGACCCCATGGACTGGGAATTCTCCAGGCCAGAATACTGGAGTGGGTAGCCTTTCCCTTCTCCTGGGGATCTTCCCAACCCAGGGATCAAGCCCAGGTCTCCTGCATTGTAGATGGATTCTTTACCAACTGAGCCACAAGGGAAGCCCCAAAGTACCGAAGTGGGCAGCGTATCTCTTCTCCAGGGGATATTCCCGACACAGGAATCGAACTGGGATCTCCTGCATTGCAGGCGGATTTTTTACCAACTGAGCTATCAGAGAAGACCATTAGTGGTAATGTTAAAAGTTTTAAACTTTGTGTCTTCTCACATGGGCTTCTCTGGTGGCCCAGGAGTAAAGAATCCTTCTGCCAATGCAGGAGATGCAGGTTTGAACCCTGGGTCAGGAAGATCCCCTGGAGAAGGAAATGGCAACCCACTCCGGTATTCTAGCTTGGGAAATCCTATGGACAGAGGAGCCTGGTGGGCTACAGTCCCTGGGGCGGCAAAAGAGTCGGACACAAATTCAATCTTTTCACATATATAACATATGTTTCCATTTATACAGCATCCTTTGATTAAGTGAATTACAATTTACCTAAGTCCTAGTCTCTTGTTCTTTCTCTGCACTGCAGGCTGTGTGGAACTGTGCACTTCCATCACAGGTGTATCCTAGCACCTATATAGTGACTGCTTCATAAAAGACTCTCAACCAATAACTGACACATGGATAAGCTTACATTGTTTTCAATTTTTCTCCATCAGATATATTCCTTCACATAAAACTTCATTCACATGTATTTGGTAGATTGTGTGTAGTCCTAGAACTAGAATTTTGAGCGTTGAGCACATACTTTGGAAGCCAAGCTGTCTGGATTTGCATCCTGGTTGTACCACTTACAAACTGTGGAGTGCTGAGGCCAGCACAGGAGAGCCACTTACACATGCTGCTGCTGCTGCTGCTGCTGCTAAGTCGCTTCGGTCGTGTCCGACTCTGTGCGACCCCAGAGACAGCAGCCCACCAGGCTCCCCTATCCCTGGGATTCTCCAGGCAAGAACACTGGAGTGGGTTGCCATTTCCTTCTCCAAT
>NW_011495022.1:4405864-4453521 GCF_000754665.1 Bison bison bison | reverse complement strand
CCCTGGGATTCTCCAGGCAAGAACACTGGAGTGGGTTGCCATTTCCTTCTCCAATGTATGAAAGTGAAAAGTGAAAGTGGAGTCGCTCAGTCGTGCCCGACTCCTAGCGACCCCACGGACTGCAGCCCACCAGGCTCCTCCGTCCATGGGATTTTCCAGGCAGGAGTACTGGAGTGGGGTGCCATTGCCTTCTCTGCCACTTACACGTAAATCTTCCCAATTCTGAGTTCCATGACTTCATGTTTCTATCAATAGCTTGAAATCTGTCATGGTAGAAGTATCTACACCACAGACATTGGCAAATGCTATGAATCAGGGTTTTTCTTCATAATTTTTCTTTTCTTTCTTTTTTTTTTTTTGAGATTGCCGATTTGCTGTCATACCATTGCCATGACCACAGAAAAGTTATATAAACCTCTCCGGGGTTTAGTTTTCCCCAGTGTAGAATGGGGAAAGTTGAAGTCCTGCCTCATATTCAGGGAGCCTGCTTTGCCCACTCCAGGAGGCACCTTCACACAAGAGTCTGTGAATTGTGCTTTCTGGAATGGCAGAGTGCCCAGCACTGCTCATGGGGCCAGTGTGGGGATGGAATGCTTAATACATGTAGCTGTACAGGCGCTTAGCCTGAGCACATGCTAAGGACATAATAACTGCAAGCAATTGTTATATTGTTATAAATCATGTATGGGTTATTTTAGGTAGTGCTCGCTAACGTTGAACCCGTTTACACTCTCACTGCCCGTTTCCTTACTCTGTTGCCAAGAGTGAATATTATTGGTCTTTTCCCCAGTCTAATTGCTGGAAAATATCTAATGATGGCTTTCATTTGCTTTCTATTGATTGTTGGTGAAGCCGGGCATCTTTTCATTTGTCTTTTGGCCATTGAATTTCTACGAATTATCTGCCTATGCTCCTTGTCTGTTTTTATATAGCATCCTCTTCTTTGTCTTTTCCACCTTTTTTCTGAAATCAGTTTGTAAGAGCTCTTTGGATACTTTTTATCAATATATGTGTCACAAGCATTTGATTTTGTTTATCCTGTTTTGTTTTTGTGTTTATTTGCTATACCAAATATATTTTAAATTTGTGGTAGCAAAAATTATTGTTTTCTGTGTTTGGTTCTGTATCTTGCTTACTTAGGTATACTAAATATAAACATAATCTCAAAAGTTTCAATAACTAGAGTATTTCATGTTTGAACAGACATCTTGAGGTTTTTTTTTTTTTTTTTTGGTCTAACTATTCTTTTCTCATTTATTTTAATGTTATAATTGTATTAAAATACATAAATATCTATAACTATTATAAATACATATAATTATAAATAGCTACTTTGCTATTATAAACAACTCTGTTTCAGCGTTATAACTGCATTTTTGTACACATTACAAATTTTTCTTCTAAGCTAGTGCCAAATTGTCCTCCAGAAAGGTTATATTTTTCACCCTCACTATCAGCATATGAAAATGTTATTATGTATTCAGAAAATAAGAGATCTGTGAAGCAAAATGTTTCCACACTGAGATTTGAGGATGCAGTCCATAGTATCTTTTTCTCCTGGGTAAGAAGATGTCTCAACGTCCATCTAATTCTGATTTTGCGACATCGTCACCACATAAATTATCCAAACACAAAGACCGAAGCGCGTTGCTAAGCTCTTTATCAGATCTGGGGAAATCACATCAACTGCGAAGGCTGTCTGAGCCACTGCAGAATGTTCATCATGAAGGTTCGTGAGGAGACATAACACAAAGGTAAAGGGAGACTCAGCAAATAAAGATGCAAGCGATGTGCCCGTGAGGGAGCAAAGCCCATAGGACCCGGCATGTGAATTAGAGACAATAAGAATGTGAGTCTTGGGTCCGCAGGAACCTCAGGTTCCTGGATGGATTGTCCAAAGAGCAAATGTGGTCTGAAGACATCTGATCTATTTCTGATGTGAGCTGTCACATTGCAAGTTCACCAAAGGGTGTACGAACAATTTCACACAACAGTTCACTGGGTAATTTACGTGGGTGCAGGCTGTGGTATCATGTGACACTGGCCAGCCAATCAACAGCAGACCTGCTTTGCCACTGACAATCAACCGGCACTGAGAGATGTCAGCAGCCAATATGACTGAGAGCTGGGAAGGCATAATAACATTTACATCGATGTTTTCAGCTGCAATTGCTACATGCTTTTTCTCTGCTATTGCAAAGATGCAATATGTGATAGCACAATAAATTCCCCAGCCTTCATTCTTTAAGGCTTTCCAACCCAAATTTGATAATTTCACAGCAGTGTTGTGGGTTGCTATTACTCTCAAATGAAATCGATACCTATCTTATATATATGTTTTTTTCATGGATCATTGTTTCTATTGCTTGAATACCAGCGCCACTTAATCAAAAGCCAAAATTCAAGAAAAGGCACAATTATATTGTCCTGAACGTTAAACAATATTCTGCCTGTGTGAGACATTGATGAATATTAAAAGGAGCACCTAGTGGCTAATCCTTGTCACTTTAAGATAAAAGATTCAGCAGTTACACACACCCAAACTCTTATACCCAGACCAGGAAAAAGATGCTAATTTGGTGAGATTGGATCCATCTCTTAGATGAATAGGACTACGTTCTTCAGCAAGAAAGAGAAAATCAAGTTTAAAATAAAAAGGACACAAGCATTATGTCCTAATTTTTAAATTTATTTTTAATACTTATAAAGATGCAACTCTTTTCTAGACCTTGATGTATGTTTTAGATAAAGCTGACAGCCATCACAACCAAAAATGACAAGTGCTGAATTTTAAAGGCTGATTAGTTATAGAGCCAAGAAGGTAGTAGAGACAGCTAACTCTCTACAATTCTTGTTGTGAACTGGCTTGCTAAAATTCCTCTCTAGGGAGGGATAAAGTTGCTTTGCCTTTTCTTATTCTCCATGTGAACAGCAAGTCTGGGAGAGACAATATGTTGAAACAGAAGTGCCTTTGAAGCCAATGCAGGGCACTTGGCTTTGCCCTAGCTAGCAACCACTATCCTTCTACATTAAAAGCATTTTGGACCCCAGGTCTTCATCCATAAACGAGGTTTCAAATTTTGAGAAAATTCCAGGAATCGCTCCACTGACACCCAGAGGGAAGCTGGAGGAAATTTGAGAGGGTGGATAGCCACTTGGTGTTGAAGAATCTGGGCTCTTTCTCGTACAGAGCAGGGAAGACACAAGAAAGGGTGCTGGTGTTCAAGGACACTGAACTGTGAGAAGGGCAAGGACCCTGGAGCCCTCTGAGGAAACAAGAAAAGCCCCAGCATCGTTGGAAAATGATTAGCCCACTGGCTCCATCTGAGTGGGACTCTGTCTATTGCATTCATCTCCATATCCCTGGAGCATCACTAGGCGCCTGGCATGTGGTGGACATCAGACGCATATGTACTACAGAGCGGAGCAGCCTTAAGCTTTAGGTTCCCTTCTCTATGCATTCTAAAAATATTCACTTTCGTACCTGACTTTGTATTTGCAGTCTTATATTCTTTATCATAAGAGGATCTCCCAACTCCTACAAACTGTACCTGTCTCCTGTAGACATGCAATAAACATTTGTTGACCTAATGAGTAGGCAAAAATAAAATAAGGAAAGACAGGAATAAAGAAGAGAAGCAGGGAGGGGAAAAGAGAGGGAGAAGAAAAGGAAATCCAAATAAAAAACCCAGTGGCAACTGGGAAGATCAAATTCAACCTTGACCAGAGGAAGCATTTCTAAACTATTCTCAAATAGCAGTAAACAGTGATTTATCTCAATTAATTCAGCTAGCTAGAAGTTTAGTTTGCACTCACCAACTGGAGGCTAAAAGGCAGGTGTGTCTGAGCCTCTGTTCTTAGGGTGTTTTGTGTGACTGCAGTACGGGTTGTAAATATCTCCAGAGGTAGGCGAGACAGGTGAGTAAGAGGAGCTTTGTGCTCAGCACTGTGCTTGGTACTTCACATCCCTATCTCACTTAATTTATTGTTCCCATTTCATAGATGAGAAAACTGAAGGTCAAAGAGGTGAAATAATTTTCCTTGATCATGCAACTATTAACCAATAAAGTTGGGATCTGATCCTTAATCTGCTGAGTCCAAAATCCTACATGTGTTCCCCACTACTCTCTGCTATTCTACAGGGAAAAATAGAGGACCTCTTCTGCAGGTTATAAATATGTAAGTAAAAAATAAGCACAAAGGAGGACAATAGGAAACTAAAGTGAATAGGGATTAGTGGACATTGATAGCAGTTTATTACCTGATTACCTGTGGCATCTTTATTCTGCTGCTTATTAGAGTAAGACCCATACAGTTAGGTGTAGACTGGAAAGAATCATATGGCATTTGCGGCCATAGGAACTTCATGAAACAGAGAATTTGGAGGAGTGATTTGAAATAGAGGTTGTGGATGATTCAAAGGTCAAATCTGAGGAAACTTGTAATCAGAGGGAGCCAAAAAGATGCTCAGGCTGAAATAATAAAAAAGGAACTTCTCGGTGGAATTTTAACTTCTGTGTAGTTCTGCCGAGCTCTTAGTTATTCATTCCTGGTAGTAAGAAGCCCTCAGGAAGTCAGTTTTGGGGACACTGCAATGTGTCTATGGCTGTGCGAGGCATTGTGGGTATTCAAAACAAACGCATGGTGTAATCTCTGCCCTTAACACTAGCAGGATAGTTAGGGAATCATGATACAGGTCCAGACCACAAGGAGATAGTCATTTGCAATTATAGACGCTAAAAATTATGAGGAAGGGGTAGAAAATAAGACAAATATAATGCACTGCTAATTTTGTGAATTTCTTGACCTTTTGAGAGCCTCACAGTTTAGAATATGGTCTCATATGCACCTCCTCCAACAATCTTGTGACGTAGGCAAGGAAGGTTTCATTATTTCTATTATGCATATGAGAAAGGAAAGGAAGGCTCAGAAGGGCAAAGTGAATTGCCCAAGTCTACCCACTGAAGAGCCTCTTGATGAAAGTGAAAGAGGAGAGTGAAAAAGTTGGCTTAAAACTCAACATTCAGAAAACTAACATCATGGCATCCAGTTCCATCACTTCATGGCAAATAGATGGGGAAACAATGGAAACAGTGACAGACTTTATTTTCTTGGGCCCCAAAATCACTGCAGATGGTGACTGCAGCTATGAAATTAAAAGACGCTTGCTCCTTGGGGAAAAAGCTATGACTAATCTAGTAAAAAGCAGAGACATTACTTTGCCAACAAAGGTCTGTCTAGTCAAAGCTATGGTCTTTCCAGTAGCCATGTATGGATGTGAGATTTGGACTATAAAGAAAGCTGAATGCCGAAGAATTGATACTTTTGAATTGTGGTGTTGAAGAAGACTCTTGAGAGTCCCTTGGACAGCAAGGAGATCCAACCAGTCCATCCTAAAGGAAATCAGTCCTGAATGTTCATTGGAAGGACTGATGCTGAAGCTGAAATTCCAATCCTTTGGCCACATGATGCGAAGAACTGACTCATTGGAAGACCCTGATGGTGGGAAAGATTGAAGGCAGGAGGAGAAGGGGACGACAGAGGATGAGATGGTTGGATGGCATCACCAACTCAATGGACATGAGTTTGAGTAAGCTCCAGGAGTTGGTGATGGACAGGGAAGCCTAGTGTGCTGCAGTCCATGGGGTCACAAAGAGCTGGACACGACTGAGTGACTGAACTGAACTGAACCCAGCTGGTGAGTGGTAAAGCCTGGAGTCAAGTGATTTTCCCAGTTCCAAAGGCCAGGTTTCTTCTTCCCAGACAATAACTTTTTACTGAGTCACCTTTTATTGGGCAGCATCTTCATTACCCAATGCGTTAAAAAGTGGCAACTTTCTTATTCACTGAATTGACCACTAATGAAGTAATTTGACTCAGGATTAAAAAGTGTGAGAGTAGAAGTCTACAACTTTGGAATCGGGCTCAAGATGTATTTGGACACATCCTAGGAGTTGACCAGTAGTGTGCAGTAAGTGCTTCTGGGGACAGGGGTAAGGGGTAGGAGGTAGATGGATGAGTGGGAAGCCTGTTTTGTAGCATTTGCTTATTTCCGTTGTGTAAATACTCCCTCCAGGGCCAATTTGCTATCAACAGTCTAAGATTTAGTTCAGGAAATTCCTGAATATTTAACAAAAGCCTCTTAGCTGGTAAGAAGCTAGCCCACTGCTGGCGGCTGACTCTTCAGTCTTTTCCACTTTTATTTTTGGTTCTAAGAAGCACCTTGTATAAAAATTTTGAACCCGACTTGAAAATCTTGAGTCTAGGACTGTGGTTATGCCTTCCTCTCTTCTTTCTTTGTTCCTGTCCATTAGAAGATAAATTCATATTCTGTATCTCATTGATTTTTTAAAAGTGGCTTGACTTTATCTGTCAGACATACACAAGCTGACTACATTATTGATAATTACTTCTCCCTTTTAATTCTTAAAGAACAATGTACTCCTCATGGAGCTGAAAACCAGACTTCTAGGGCAGATAAGAAAGATGTACTTTCATTCAATCATTTTTCCTTTCTTGATTGTCTGCAACATTTCTATAGGGAGCTAATTCATTTACAGTCTCCACTGTTGATGAATTTAATGTAGCTCAGTGTTAACGAGTGGTTAATTCTGAATTTCTGATGTTCTGGTACTCCTTGCCTTAGTGGCACTACTTGACCACAATTAAGTCAAAAGATCTGCTTTGTTCACTTTGCTCTGAAAATTGGAGTGCATGGTATCTGTTCAGTTTTATTTCTCCCTGGTGGGTACAGCCCTCATTGGATACTAATGAGAATTACAAATGTGGGTAAAGGAAAAACTGGTGCCTTTGGAGTTGAGGGGCTGGTTATTTTAAGATGTATTGCCATGGCACTTAAGGAAAATGATTTATCTGTTTTGTTTTGTCCTCCTATAAATCAAGAATACAGCACAGTGTTAAACATTCCTCAATATTTATGCTAATATAAATTTGGGTTTACATACTTGACACTAATTCAGAGGGAGCAGTGGCATTAGAATAATGGCTACCTGTGACAGCCATGAGTGTTACTTTAACTCTTTCTTAGGCTGCGGATGTTTCCACGTAGAGCAGACACATCAAATAATTCCCTGTCTGGAGCGCTTTCTCTAGTAGGTGCGTTCTGATCACATTCTCTATCTTTCATTTGGTTTTATTTGGGCCATTAGATTAGCAATTATATTTATAAATTTCTCATTCACAAGTCACTGGAACAGATGAAGAGACAAGAGGATGGGCTCTGTGGGAAATTAGAACCCAGGATGTTTGACTGTATCTTGCAAGTCTTGGGGCGGTCCGTGGATACAGTGAGCAAGCTGGCAAACAAACAAAATACACAGTTGTAAAGGATGGGTCTTATGGCCACTAAACCGAGTTTCTTCCTTCCTGGCCATTTTGTCGGCATCACCTAGTTGTGACCCTCTGAAATTCCTCAATCTAATTGTGCTTCAGTTTCCTTATAAGCAAAATGGGGATAATAATAGGACTTGCCTCATAAGAGTACTCTGGGAGTAAGGAGACACAATCCATGGTGCTTATATGTGCGCGTGGTAGGTAGGCTCAATAAGTGCTCTGGGCCTCGGCAGTCACCACAGATGGAATCCTGACTGTACCTCTGCCCTCTCCATCTTACTATAGTACTTGTGAAAGTCCAATGGACACACCAATCACAGGCAATTTCCTGAGATGTTTTGTTAGGGCTGTCACTGCCCCACCCAGACCCAGTCTACAGTAGACGCTCAGACTTGCTGGAGTTCACTGCATTGCCAGTATCTTCAGAGCCTCCCTAAACCTTGTGAATAGGGTCAGTCTCAGATTAGCTGCTTGGCTGATCTTTGCAGGCAGAACACTGCAGCTCTACTCTCCATATTTTTCATGTCTGAGTGCATTTTTGATGTCACCTATTTGTACTCAACCCAATATGCACACATTCAATTTGGTGATAGGTTTCCTTTGGAAGATGTAACTGATGTAGACCAACCATCGTACTTCCCATGAAAATTTGTAACTTCTTTGATTACTTTCGATGTAAAGTACAATGAGGATTCAAGGCCTTATTATTATTCTCGCTAACCAGGAGACATGCCAGGTTTAAAGTCAGATTTGTTTCTGTGTTAATAATACATTTGTATTACCTTTCCTTGCAGTCTGTGTTTCTACTCCTGCTATCTTCAATGTGAGTTTGCACTTGTCAAAATGAATAATATGCAGCATCAATTCAAACTCTGCTTTTCCAGTGTGTTCAGCCATAATAGTCTCACTTTGCCTTGATTCTGTTGATTGCTATTAAATCCTGGATTGCTTTAAATTCTGTGAGATAGTCCTCAAAGTATCACTTATAAATTGTGTGCATTTATTAGACTCTTGCTTAAAACAAAGAGTGTTTAAGCCTCTGGAAAGACTGCCTTCTACTTCTGCTGTCTAGATAGAAGAGGCTATGGAAACATATTTTATCTTTTGAGAAAAAAATTAATTGTTTAAAAAATAAATATAATAAATTATTGTGGGGAGGCTTTTTGCCTGTATTCTTTTCTTTTTTTATTTGGAGGAGGAAAAAGTAATTCAAGCCCAAAACACTTTAGGGAAGAGTGTGGATTGGGGCCAAGGTTTATAATAAATTCCTTTGTGTCCATCTGTACAGTATTGATGTAAATGAAGTGTTGGTTGAATTTATTATGAGGACATTGTTCCTGTGTCATTTATCTGGTTTCAAAAGCCAACCTCCAGTTCTTTTATTCTTAGAAGTATGGTTATTATAGATTACATTTTAAGAAATCCTGTCAGATAGAGTATTACAAATACCAAATTTATTTTCTATTGAAAAAATTGGACTCGCTTCAAATAAAAACCCACCCAAAGTGTAGTTAAGTTGAGTTGAATAGTGGTTGTATGCGTTGATTAGTGCTTCCCAGGTCGCTCAGTGGTAAAGAGTCTACTTGCCAAGCAGGAAAGGGCAGATTCGATCGCTGAGTTGGGAAGATCCCCCAGAGGAGGAAATGGCAACCCACCCCAGTATTCTTGCCTGGGGAATCACATGGACAGAGGAGCCTGGGGGAGTACAGTCCCTGGGGTTACAAAGAGTCAGCTAGGACTTATCGACTGAACAACAACAGTGTTGTTTAAGTACATTGTGTAAGCACAGCTGTGTGCTGGGTGCTGGGCCTGGGCATCCTAGGAGGGGCTGGCCTAGGAGAGCCTAGAGAGGAGGAAGGGTAGCACAGTGAAGTGTCGACCACTGATACCGTTTCAACTAGCCTCAGGTTTACCACAATGCTAATGACCCCTAAACTTAAATGAGGTCCCTCATTTGTCTAAGTCCCTTCCAAGACACTGTATAAGGCCCAGGTCATATGTTCACATGGCCACATGTTCTTTGTTTGTTTTTTTAATTTGGAAAAGTTCGGTATTTAGATGCAATTAGTTAAGATCACCGCAACTTCCCTCCTTGATACTTCTGCTAGTTGGTAACCAGTATGTCTGGAATGGCTACCAGTATTGTGGCAATCCAGTTGAGGGAAATTGGGTTGGAACAACATTTAGTTTGGGTTTCCTGAGGTGTATTTATGTGACCTGCAGTCACTTCCATGTTTAGTCAGGTTCTTGTTAACCATCTCAATATAGAAACTTCTGTCCACCTGTGTGGACTCATTCAGCATCAGGATATAAGAGGCAGAGTCCAGAAGTCATATCATAGTACTGGCATGGTTTACAGGTCCCAGCATAGAAATACGTGAATAGTGAAGGAGATATAAAGTTTGAAATGTAAAGAGACAGAATCTAGCCACACCAATGACCAGTGAAAATGAAAATTCTTTTCTTTCAGAACTATACTCAATAATGAGTATATTTCTTTCAGAAATATACTCAATAATGAACCATCTATCATATATGTGGATACAACGCCCAGCTGGGAAGGGTCTGGTGGTGAAAGTAAAGTCCAATGCTGTAAAGAACAATATTGCATAGGAACCTGAAATGTTGTCCATGAATCAAGGTAAATTGGAAGTGGTCAAACAGGAGATGGAAAGAGTGAACATCAACGTTTTAGGAATCAGTGAACTAAAATGGACCAAACTGGGCGAATTTAATTCAGATGACCATTATATCTACTACTGTGGGCAAGACTCTCTTAGAAGAAATGGAGTAGCCCTCATAGTCAACAAAAGATCTGAAATGCAGTACTTGTGTGCAATCTCTAAAAAGACAGAATGACCTCTGTTCATGTCCAAGGCAACCCATTTAATATCACAATAATCCAAGTCTATGCCCCAACCACTAATGCCAAAGAAGCTGAAGTTGAATGGTTCTATGAAGACTACAAAACCTTCTAGAACTAACACAGAAAAAGAGAAAAGATGTCCTTTTCTTCATAGGGGACTGGAATGCAAAAGTAGGAAATCAACAGATACCTGGAGTAACAGGCAAATTTGGTCTTGGAGTACAAAATGAAGCAGAGCAAAGGCTAACAGAGTTTTACCAAGAGAATGCACTGGTCATCGCAAATACCCTCTTCCAACAACACAAGAGAAGACTCTATACACTGACATCATCAGATGGTCAATACTGAAATCTGATTATATTCTTTGCAGCTGAAGATGGAGAAGCTCTATACAGTCAGCAAAAACAAGACTGGGAGCTGACTGTGGCTCAGATCATGAACTCCTTACTAATAAATTCAGACTTAAATTTAAGAAAGTAGGGAAAACCACTAGGGCATCCAGATATGACCTAATTCAAATCCCTTACAATTATACAGTGGAAGTGACAAGTAAATTCAAGGGATTAGATCTGATAGACAGAGTGCCTGAAGAACTATGGATGGAGGTTCATGACATTGTATAGGAGACAGCAGTCAAATGATCCCCAAGAAGAAGAAATGCAAAAGGCAAAATGGTTGTCTGAGGAGACCTTAGAAATAGCTGAGGAAAGAAGAGAAGTGAAAGGCAAAGGGGAAAAGGAAAGAAATACCCATCTAAAGGTAGAGTTCCAAAGAATAGCAAGGAGAGATAAGAAAGTCTTCCTAAGTGAACAATGCAAAGAAATAGGGAAACAATAGAATGCGAAAGGCTAGAGATCTCATCAAGAAAATTAGAGATACCAAGGGAATATTTCATGCAAAGATGGGCACAATAAAGGACAGAAACAGTATGGACCTAACAGAAGCAGAAGATATTAAGAAGAAGTGGCAAGAATACATGAAGTACTATACAGAAAAGATCTTAATGATGCAGATAACCACAATGGTGTGATCACTCACCTAGGGCCAGCTATCCTGGACTGTGAAGTCAAGTGGGCCTTAGGGAGCATTGCTATGAAGAAAGCTAGTGGAGATGATGGAATTCCAGTTGAGCTATTTCAAATCCTGAAAGATGATGCTGTGAAAGTGCTGCACTCAATATGCCAGCAAATTTGGAAAACTCAGCAGTGGCCACAGGACTGGAAAAGGTCAGTTTTCATTCCAATCCCAAAGAAAGGCCATGCCAAAGAAAGTCCAAACTACCACATAATTGCACTCATTTCACACGCTAGCAAAGTAATGCTCAAAATTCTCCAAGCTAGGCTTCAATAGTACATAAACCAAGAACTTCCAGATGTTCAAGCTGGATTTAGAAAAAGCAGAGGAACCAGACATCAAATTGCCAACATCTGTTGGATCATCAGAAAAGCAAGAGCATTCCAGAAAAACATCTACTTCTGTTTCATTGACTATGTTAAAGCCTTTGATTGTGTGGATCACAACAAACTGTGGGAAATTCTTCAAGAGATGAGAACACCAGACCACCTTACTTGCCTCCTGAGAAATATGTATGCAGGTCAAGAAGTAACAATTAGAGCTGGACATGGGCCAATAGACTGGTTCCAAATTGAGAAAGGAGTACGTCAAGGCTGTATATTGTCATCCTGCTTATTTAACTTATATGCAGAGTATATCATGAGAAATGCCAGGCTGGATGATGCACAAGTCAGAATCAAGATTGCCGGGAGAAATATCAATAACCTCAGATATGCAGATGACACCAGCCTTATGGCAGAAAGTGAAGAGAAACTAAAGAGCCTCTTAATGTGAAAAAACTGGCTAAAAGCTCAACATTCAGAAAACTAAGATCATGGCATCAGGTTCCATCACTTCATGGCAAATAGATGGGGGAAAAATGGAAATAAATAAACACTTTATTTTCTTGGGCTTGAATATCACTGCAGATAGTGACTGCAGCCATAAAATTAAGACACTTGCTCCTTGGAAGAAAAGCTATGACCAACCTAAACAGCATATTAAAAAGCAGAGACATTACTTTGCCAACAAAGGTCCATATAATCAAAGCTATGATTTTTCTAGTAGTCATGTATGGATGTGAGAGTTGGACCATAAAGAAGGCTGAGTGCCAAAGAATTGATGCTTTTGAATTGTGGCATTGGAGAAGACTCTTGAAAGTCCCTTGGACAACAAGGAGGTCAAACCAGTCGATCCTAAAGCAAATTAGTCCTAAAAATTCATTGGAAGGACTGATACTGAAGCTGAAGCTCTAGTACTTTGGCCACCTGATATGAAGAGCTTCCTGATTGGAAAAGACCCAGATATCGGGAAGGATTGAAAGCAGGAGCGGAAGGGGAAGACAGAGGATGAGATGGTTGGGTAGCATTACCAGCTCAATGGACATGAGATTGCACAAGCTCTGGGAGGTGGTGAGAGATAGGGAGGCCTGGCATGCTGCAGTCCATGGGGTCACAAATAGTTGGACATGACTGAGCAACTGAAAAATAACAACAATCACCATATGTAAGTCTACTGCTACAGATTGAATGTATCCTCCCCAAATTTATATGCTGAAAACCTAACATCCAAGGTAGACAGCATATTAAAAAGCAGAGACATTACTTTGCCAACAAAGATCCGTCTAGTCAAAGCTATGGTTTTTCTAGCAGTCATGTATGGATATGAGAGTTGGACTGTAAAGAAAGCTAAGCACTGAAGAATTGATGCTTTTGAACTGTGGTGTTGGAGAAGACTCTTGAGAGTCCCTTGGACAGCAAGGAGATCCAACCAGTCCATCCTAAAGGAAACCAGTCCTGAATATTCATTGGAAGGACTGATGCTGAAGCTGAAACTCCAATCCTTTGGCCACCTGATGCGAAGAACTGACTTGTTGGAAAAGACCCTAATGCTGGGAAAGATTGAAGGTGGGAGGAGAAGGGGATGATGGAGGATGAGATGGTTGGATGTCATCACTAACTCAATGGACATGAGTTTGAGTAAGCTCCAGGAGTTGGTGATGGACAGGGAAGCCTGGCATGCTGCAGTCCATGGGGTCACAAAGACATGACTGACCAACTGAACTGAACATCGAAGGTGATGGTTAGGAGGTTTGGCCTTTGAGAGGCGATTAGATCATGAGAATGGACCCCTCATAAATGAAATTAGTGGTGTCATTGAAGAGACCCCAGAGAGCTCCCTTGTCCATCCTACCATGTGAGGTTACTGAGAAGACAGTCATTAAGGAAGAAGCAAGCTCTCACCAGACACTGAATCTGCCAGCACCTTGATCCTGAACTTCCCAGCTGGGTACTCTGCTTGGAATTCACTCGTCAGTCCTCACCTCAGCGATTTTATCTCCCTATGTTAAAGACTTCATCCACATTGCCTCCTGCTTTTGGCTCACTTTTTAATAATCTAGCTGCTGCTCCTGTAATTAGCTTCACGCTGGCCGGTTTTGACAGTGCTTCATCTCAGGTACTCTGTGGACCTCTGGCTTCCTGCCCTTCTGACATCAAGGCTGAGAGAGATGCCTGTGGAAACCCACTACTACATGCAACCTGGAAGGGTGGGAACTTGCAGCTGCCATGATGGACGGGAGTAAAGGCTGGAGGGAAAGAGCTCCCCGTCCTGTTCCACAGGTCTGACGCTGAGGTGCAAGCTCACAGTGGCTCAGCCGTCCTGGTGGGGCTGAGCTCCGGTCACAGCGCTGACCAACTGGACAGCATGCCTTTCTCTCCTGTTGAATCGCCCACGATGTCTCACTCGCATGTCCTGTGTTTGCCTTTCCACCTGGTGCAACCTGCCAACTTTGACTCTGCCTGGAAGCGACAGTTTGGGGTAAAGAGTTGAGGAGGAATCCTGGCTCAGAAACCCACGCTTAGCACCATTAAATCGTGGACATTAGGGCTCCATCTTGGAGCCAAATGATACTTCTGCAGACAAAATACAGAAAAGAAGCAGGGCCGGGAAAGAAAAATTATCAGAATGGCTGGTCAACCCCTTCTGTAAAAGGATCTGTTTTCACTAGATATTGAAAAAGTTACCTTCTAGTGTCAATAAGTCAATCCATTTTTTTTTTCCATAATATGGACACAAGTCTCAGTGAGAATACTTTTTTCCCCCCAGAAACAAATGACCTCAAGCTGAGAATCCTTTTTACCTGAGGTGATCTGCCTTTTTACCTGATAAATGGCCTTTCACATAAAGATATCATGGATTCTGCCACCAAGAATATTTTTAAAAAGGAAACTTTCTCACTGTGAAATATCCTGTGAAGGCAGTTATCACAATTTTTATGTGAGCTTTCACAACACATACTTGTTTTGGAGTTTATACAGCATGATTTTGTCAAGTCTTTCACTTATTAATTATTCAAAAGAGGAGAATTCCACTGATATTAGTATTATATTTCTAAATTGTGTTTTCCCACAGGGATTTCCTAGGGATCAAGAATTATGGAAAAATCTTTTTAAAAAATATATATAAGATGGGTTTGTGTAGAGAAAAAGGAAAATAGATCCCAGAAATCACTAACACAAGGTTGTCTTATTATCTGAGATATTTCCATTTTATAAAATGCACGCAGGAGCAAAAGTCACCATGATCTGAAAACATTCACTAAAGCTATTATTCATTTATTTATAAAATTAGCCTCCTCTTAAAAGCCTCTCCCTTAATTAATGTTACATTTGCCAATTACTTTGACAAAATAATATAAATCTACTGCAAAGTGAAGTTGTAAATCTTGCAAAAGATGTGAGAGTTTGTGAAGATGATAAAAGCAATGTTGACTATTGTTTGAATCACACACAAAGCTGCTGACAGATTGGAACGGAAGACTTAGAAAATTGAGCATAAGGGGAAAAATCAAGGAGAATGATGATGGAATAATAAGTCATTAGAAATGTTTGAAAAGTCAATTGATGAAGAGGGCCTTTGGGAAAAAGATTAAGTTCCAAACTATTCTACTGTTTTTATGTCTGTAAGGGATATCATAATGTGGTATTATCTATCATAAAATTTGATAGAAAAATTATGTGAAAAAAATCTATTGCTTTCATTCTTGGTTCCAAAAAGTAATTAACAGTTGTAATTAAAACCTCATATCAAATTTAAAATATGATAAAGTAAACCTCTTTTAATAATTTTTAGTTTTACTTTTCAAATTGAAGTCTCATTCACACCTTACCCACAAGCTCCAATAATTTACTCTGGATTTTTTGTTCCTGCCTTGAATGGATTCACTTGAAGAAGCTTTTCTAAATGATGCTGTATATTAAATCAGAGCCATGGATCAGGCATTTTGGAACTTGGATAATGATTTTGAGAAACCATCTACCATTTTATGGTGTTCACTTTGCAGTTGAACACCTAAGAAACTGGATGACACAGCTGATGGCTAGGGCCACGTGGGGTAGAGGAATGGGCACCAGGTTTGGTGGGGTGCCTTCTTGGACTTGTGACACCCAGCACCACAGCTCTCCCTATACTATGCTTATGGCAAATCACCCAAGTGCTCTGCATCTGAGATGCACTATATTTGGCACCAGGTCATGTCCGTGAAATTTTCAAAGATCATTAAGAAAAAGTGCTATCAAAAATTTAAATATAGTTAGTTAACTCTTGACTGTGGATTAGAATGAAAATGCAGATTCATGGGGAAAAAAATCCAAACTTTAAATGCTTAGGCATATTTTAGCTCTGTTCTTTTATAATGCATGACTTATTCTCAAAATTACATTATACTTGCTTTTTACTCTGAAAGTTTAGCAATGACTTCTGACCAAGCGTATTAAAATTCTGAACAGAGAATCTAGAACAGCAGATAATTCAGAAAGCTTTGCTGTTTGGTTTTGTAAAACTTTACAGGATATTTCTGGTAGTGGATTTATCTTTCCTAAATATATTTTAAAAAGAAAATGTTAAAATTAGTTTGGCTGTCCTGAGCACAAATCAGTAATAGTGGTTGGTAGAGGAAGTCAGTTTTGAATTAAAAATTTGTCTTAGATAATCCATGGAGCCACGACTTTGCACATAGATGTTATAGAGTTGTTTGTATTCCCAATTTCAAACATACTTGTTATCCAGAAGCTTTTCAGGTGCTTAGTAAAATAGTTTGCGTCTTTTCCAGATCCAGTGATTTTAAGGCATCAATTCTCAAAACTTAGATATTTTCAGACCACTAAAAATAGTTATTATCAATAAGAAGTACAAATAAAGAACTCATCTTGTTATCCCTTTCATGGTATGTCCTTGATTCCCTCCCCTCTTCCCTTTTGAAATTACAGCTGATAAACAGATGGCAGGCACAACAGTTGCACAAATAAGCAGACACACACACACACACACACACACACACACACGATCTTAATGGGGGGACTTTGTTGGGGTGTCTATTGAAGACTCCCGACTGAGGAAGACCCAGTTCTGTTAGAGTTGTTGTGGAGATGGAAGAGTTTTGGAATATATTGGCTCTTCATGTATGTCCCACAGCAAACAACCAATTGGTAAGTCATACATCCTAGGTCCCAACATAATGGAGCCTTCTCTCAATGCCTATGTTCTTGAATTTTTCTTCAAGTCGCTGGGAGACAGAAAAGCTCCTGAGGCATTTTGAGAGTGAGAGTGGCATGATCAGATTTAAAACACTGTTCTGGTTGCAGTGAGGAGAAAGACTTTGTAGGTGTGGGGAAGGAGTGGAGAGAGAGGAAGTGGGGGAGTGGGGGATGGAGATGAAGCAGGAGACTAATAATTGATTCTTCCAGTGTTCAGGTGAGTGTGACTGAAACCGGGCTAAAGAAGTGCCCATATTCTGGAAAAATGGAGTGGAATCACTAGGGCATGGTGATGAATTGGCAGTACTAGTGAGGAAGTAGGAGGTATAAAAAAAAACCCAAAAAACTCACAGGCTTCTGGCTTAAACATCTTATTAGGTGGTGGATCCATTTGCAGAAAAGGGAAAGTTGAAGTAGGTAGAAATTTGTGGAGGTCCATACTGGATTTGTCTGAGATGTTGGTAGACCATTCAGATAGAAATAACAAATAGAGCTCCCTCCACCCTCCCAGAAGGCAATGGCACCCCACTCCAGTACTTTTGCCCGGAAACTCCCATGGACGGAGGAGCGTGGTAGGCTGCAGTCCATGGGGTCGCAAAGCATAGGACATGACTGAGCAACTTCACTTTCACTTTTCACTTTCATGCATTGGAGAAGGAAATGGCAACCCACTCCAGTGTTCTTGCCTGGAGAATCCCAGGGACGGAGGAGCCTGGTAGGCTGCTGTCTATGGGGTCGCACAGAGTCAGACACAACTGAAGCGACTTAGCAGCAGCAATAGCAGCCACCCTTCCATCCCCAACCCCTGCCCCAAGCTCAGAAGAAAGGTGTGAAGGGATGTACATTTTAGGGCATGTAGTACCTTTCAAAGCACCTATACAAATTTTATCTCATTTAATCATGAACAGTCTCTGTATGAAGTCAGCAGAGTAGATATTGTTCTCCTGTTTTTTCATAGTGGTGATACTGAAACAAAAAGATGTTCAGAGACTTGGCCAAGTTCATGTGTTCAAATCCCAAGGGCATCCCCTGGGACGTGGCCATTGGGTCTGTTCATCCATCTCAAAGTCTTACCGAGTGTTTTATTCTGATTTAAGGCTTGTTTTCTAGTTTTCTGCATGTGGGGCAAGAAGTAGGCTTTGTCCCCTTTACAGAGAGTCTCAGACTCCACAAACATTGATAGAACACGTCAACTCTATTGCTGTCTCTTGTCTTGAGGTCCAGTGAAAAAAGAAAGAGGATGATTTTTGGTCAAAAGGGGAGTTCGGGGCCCTGGTTCCCATCAATCCAGAGTAGGCACAACAGAAAGGATGGTAGAGGTACAATATGTGGGTTCTGAAGAAAACTGATCCTTCTGTGGCCAGTGGAGGGACGGTTCTACCATTCACTGGGTCTGAGCAGGGACAACAGCTGCCCAGTAGAATGAGCCTGTCCTATTCCTTCAGACAGTCCTAGAGAGGTGATCCTCAGGCCCTCCTCACAGTCGAGCTGTATTAAAGATTGTCTGGATCTCAGGAGTTCAACTACCAAGGCACCTATAAGACACCAAGGTGTTTTAATCAAGGTGTAGTAGCTTTGAATTTTGAGGGACAGTCTGGTCACCCAAGAAAGAGTCTTGTAAGAAGTTTTGTTTGCTGAGTGAACCACATCCCCCAGGGAGCTGTGAGTCTCAGGAACCGGGATCGAGACTTCAGATTCTCTTTTCCCTACCAAAGCCCTCTAGCTTTTAAATTTCTTTCTGTGTGTATTTGGACACTCCCTTCTCCTGTTAGCTCCAACATACCTTTCTCTCCTTTTATTAACTTGACATTAAACATGTCTCCCCACAGCTGCTACACACACTCTATTTTCAGTAGGAGAAGGTGAATGTGGTTGCACTTTGGGTTCATCTAACATCTTGAACTATTTTTCAGATGTTGTGGGTAAAGCCAAACCCTAAATAACTTTAGCTGAAGACTTTCCCTTAATTTCTAGCCTCATGTATAAAGGGAAATATATTCCACATGTTTCTGATTTCATGTATACCTAATTCCTCAAGAGGTTATTTTCTGAGACGTGGTTGAGGTTCCAGAAGCCTCATGTTGCCTTCTCCCTCCCACTCAGTCAAACCCATCTTTCTCAGGCTTAGATGACCACTTTGCACCAAGAGTCAGTCACTTAATCATTTAAGTTTCCCCCTGATATATACACTTCAGAAATTATGGTCCAAAAAGTGTCCACAGTTCTTTTCCAATTTCTAATTTTCCAAGTATTCTTTAGTCTATGGATTGGGTGTTAAAAACTGCATATGCATGGCAAAGATTTTCTTTTGACTTAATTTTTCTGATTTCAATCACTCAACAAAGATTTATTTAGTATCTCTTGGAAGTCTGGCGCTAAGATAGGTCTTTGAAGGATGTGGCATATGATAACATTAATTTTGAACAAGATGCCTTTCATGACATCTGGACAGTTTAGGAAACATGTCCATGGCTAGAGAGCAGGTGTGAGCACAAGAGGGCAAGGTAGCGGTCCTGAGACTAAGAGTGCTCCCAGAGGGGTTAGAGAGAGGAGGAGGAGAAGGCGAGGGCGTGCAAACGGGACACCAGGGGTTGGGAAGGAAACTCGGAGGTGGAACCTAGGAGGGCACATCTGTGCTGTGAGGTGAGAGTGAGACCCTGACACTCCAAATCTAGGCATCTGTCTTCTGAGATTACAGATCATTGTGGCAACAGGAAGTGTTTGCTGACGGAAGTAATTTTTCACCTGCCGGTTTATTCTCACACCAAAGGAAAAAGTGGGCAGAGAATGTACTCAGAACTCACGTCCTCACAGGTCACTTGGGACTTGGGACATGTGCTGTGAAAAAGTTACAGGAACTAGTTTTTTTCTTTCAAAAATATATTTATAAAAGAACAAACAAACTGGAGCAACAGCATTAGGGCCACTAATGACCCAAACGCCAGCTATTTCATATGTGCAAACACGTGAGACGCTGGGGGGAAACGAGAGGAAATTCCAGTGAGAGAAAAGGAGAACACTTCACAATAGGTGGGGTTCATTTCCTCCCTGCGTGGAGTTTTCTCCAACGCTTGCCTCAAGGCTCAGTGCTTCTGGTATTAATAATTCACAGGAAAAGGTAATGAAGTAACTCCAGCCAGTCAGGACTGGAGCCGATTTAGAGCCTGCACGAAGGACGAACCTTCCTGAGAGTTTCACCCTGGCCCTGCTGGGCATCTCCCAACGTGCTCTCTTGGGTTTGTTCTAACTGAACGAAGTGTGGTTTCATTGATGACATACAATAGATTAGTGTTTGGCAAAAGAATTACCACCTCAAGCTTGGTTCAGCTGACTATGGATCAGTGCTATTTCCACAGCCAATTTCTGTTGAGCAGGAGCATCTAAAGGCAGGTCTTGGCTCATATATACTGTTAGCAGGGTTAAATGAAGATTTAATGACCCAGAATTCAGCTGTTTAGTTTTCAGTACACCTACAATTTCCACCGAATCATTCTGAGGCACCTTACCTTGGAGGAAGCAGAGCATCTGGGACAGCTTTTTGTGGGCACAGTTTAGGGACTCAGGGGCCAGCAATGGTGCCATCCTAGAGGAACTGACTAGAGGAGCTGATGAAAGGAACACTGCAGGGTTATTTCCATCTGGAATTTCCCCAGAAAAGTGAGTGTGGACTTAGCGCCAGCATTAAAGGTCTGTATTTGTCAGCTATTATCCTGGTACCTCATGTAGCCCAGGGAAGCCAGGACCCACCACCCATCCAAACCAAGAAAGTAAGTTCATGGCCAGAAGAGGTGAACTCTCTCAGCTCTCTGTGTCCAGTTTGCTGGTTATTTCACTGCCTCAGCCTTGCCTTTTGGCGCATGATATTCACACAGAAAACCCTCTGACCTTCTTCTGCAGTTAACAGAGATGTCTTAGTAGAGGGTGACTGCTTTCGCCCACAACCCCCCAACAATGACAGCGTTCTGGTGAAAGCAGACAGAGATGCTCCCCGTGCCTCCCTCTCCTGAGACCCACTGCTGTGCAGTGGCTGTGGTCGCGCTGCTGGAGCCGCCGGGGCCTCTGTGTAATGTTACCTGACTTATACATATTTTATTATGTTTGGCTGTTGGTGATATTTAGATGAAAATTATTTCCAGATTATAAGAAGGCTGCCCTCTATTAAAGGAGTGCAGTTAGATCACTGGCCATATTAAAATCCTCAAAACTGGGGACTATATATCAAAGCCTTGAGGAAGCAGGGGTTTCAAAGGTTGGCGGTGCGGGGGGGAACAACATGGGGAACCCAGCAACCCACATGTAGTATTCTTGGCTTAAAGGAACTGCAGAACCTTGGGAGAGATTTATACCACATTTATTCTGATGCCGCAACGTCACCAAGGATATAAACCAGTCATTGGCACTCTCTCAAATAGCACATCATTGTAACTCGTTATAACAACACTGCTATGATATGTGCTCGTAATATTTATAAAGGCTAAGCTATGAAAACAGTACATGCCAACTGTCAGCGGTGATGTATCATTTTGAAAAAAGAGAATGTACACGACATAATGGTTTAAATGAACTCGGTAAAAATATGCTGCTCTGCTGAGGCCGCTTGGCCATCTGGACCTCCGGTGTCAGGCACCGCTTTCCAGGACTTGCTGCAGCCTGGCCTCTGGGAGTTCTCTCCCTTTCCTGGAGCTCCCGCTGGCTATTTTCAGAAATTCTACAGTGTTCTTAGCAACCTCCCCTGATCATGTACCTGGTTACTTTGCTAGTGCCTAGCAGAGTGTTTTGCTCAGAATGCTGGCAATCAACAGATGTGGGTGATTTGATGTTTATACAAAAGTGGGATCCTCTTTGGCAGCTAAAGGATGGCAGGGACAGGTGGTTTTGCTTCCTTGTGGAAAGAAAAGTGACTGAGGCCATTTTGAAGGGGTGGTCATGGTGTAGGGCTGACAACTTAGCTCCCGAATTTGGGCCTCCTCTGGGAAGATGCTCGTAGAGTTTTTCAGACACTGGGATGATGTGATGAAGCAACAAAACCCCAGCCAGACAGCTACTGGACAATTAAAACCACAGCTGTGACCATGGGGCAAAGAAGAGAAGAAACATTTAATAGTCAACCCAGGCACCAACCATGGGGACTGACTTCTGAGGAGCGGCACAAGGCTTAGCCCATAAATTATTCTATCTGGTAAAAAGCTGAAAGAGTTGGTAAAATTCCTCCTGTTCTTCCAGGAGGGAGGCAGGAGCAGATGGAGGGGGACAGGGAGAGAAGATAGAGTGACTGCCCTGTAAAGTATGAGTTTTGAGCATTTGGACACAGACAGAATGTTAAGTAATTAGCAGGTCAGCGATAAAACTCAGAAGGGAACCGTCCTCTAATGATGGCAGAAGGTGAACAAGACAGACACATTTCCTTCGGCCTGTCCGTGCTAAAGATTCCAAACAGATATGGAGGTGCTTAAGAGCCGAAGGATTACTTGGAGCTTTATATGCATTTATGAACACACACATGTTTGTGTGAGTTATCTATTTAGCATCCTCTATATTGGTTATTCCAGAAGGCAAGTTTATTTGTCTCAATACACCTTTATTCTTTTTGTGGTCCATAAAAGTCTTGTGTTAAAATGAATTCTGGCATTTTGAGGAGTAATACTTAAGTGATTTCAAGCTAATAAACATTATAATCAAAATACTTGGCCCAGCTTTATCAACTGCTTCTCTGGAATGATGATCGACATTCCTGCTTTACAATGCCAATTGGCTTTAGGTGTAGCAATCACACAAATGAGATGCAAATATACCTAGAAGGGCAGTGAGGAAAAGAGATGGAGGAAGGGGAAAGAGCTAAAGAGTGGGGCCAGGAGGCCCAGGCCAGCAGGGTGGAGCTGTGGTTCCTGTGAGAACATGAGGGCAGAGGAGGGAACTTGCAGTAGGGAGGTGGCCAACCTAGAGGATCAGAATACTCAGAGAATACATTTCACAGGCTTCTTTGGGAAGGTTTAGCCATGCTGAGAGCCCTTGGGCTTCTGGCTGATCAGACTGCAATAACCTGGTGACCCTAGTTTCAGGAAGGTATCAATCCACTACAAATTCCTACAGAAATTCCCACTCTTGTCAGAGGCCTCAGCAGGGAAGGAAGCTGGGCTCCATGCTCTGAGAACTCTGCAAGTTAAGACGTTGTCTGGGAATGTCCACGTCTCTCTGGAGAAAGAAGGGCCCCGTTTCTCACGAAGCAATCATTCCTGGAAGCTGACTTGCTTTATCCATGCTCTATCAATCTGCCACCTTTTAGGAGAACTAAATCTAGTCCAAACATTTTTATAATGCTATTGGATAGTTTGAAACCAAGTAGTATTTTATCAGGCCCACATTGTCATAGTTCCAGCAGAGAGGTGAAAGGGCTGCCTCCAAATGTGTAGTTTTAAAAAACCTGTGTTCCTCATTAGCCACAGACTTTAAATTTCACTGTTGGAACCTTCTCAGCTTAGGAAAATGTTAGGTGAAACAGTTTTAACCATGGACATTCTCACAACTGGGAAGATTTGATGTGCATACTGAGAAATGTTCCTGCCACAAAGTTGGATAAGCATCTCTCTGTTGTCCCTCAAACTTAATGAGAAGAGGACAAAAAAGTGACAGAAAGACTTAGATGCTCTGAGAAATCAGCTACATCCTGCCAGGGTATTGAACACCCAAGGATGATCCTTTCCTAAGAGGAAGAAAATGGTTTCCTGCTGAACAGCAAATCTTCCTGCCCATAGGTCTTCCTGGCCGAATCCCTCATTGGGTCCCAGAGGTGACACTGTCTTCTCATAAAGGAGCATTAATTATTTTAGATATGACCTCATGTGACAGTAAATTATCACCACTAGAAGTGCAAAATTTGGAAATGGAGGTTTTGCTGGAGAAAATGCTGTACTACTTCATTCTGAAACTTCGTCTCTCATGTTCATTCCAGGACTGCACTGTACATTTAAATAAGGAAAGTTCCTCCGCAAATGCCTAAATAGACATAACTTTTCTTCTAATTTTGGACCTGGAAGACAACTTGATCCAACCCCTCAATTTTACTGAGGAAGAAAAGACCACTTGACTCACCCATGCTCATATTTTTAAAAATGATTTATTTTAGGAATTAAAGGGCTGACCTTTCAAAATGAAAGGAGCTGCCCAAGCACCTGTTCTGTTTTCTCCTGTACCCAGAGTGGAGTTTACGACTCAAAGCCAGTATTTAAACCATCATGGCTACACTTCTATTGCTCCTCCTGCCCCTCTTCCAGACTAAGGAAGCACGTCTAAAGATCCTCCCAGTGACCATTCTTGGTGGTATCAGAGAATGCGTCACAAGTCTACAGGGACACCAGGCAGGCAGACTGGCTGAAATGGAGCAGAAGGGAGAGTGACGAGAAGAAGGTGGCCACAGTCCCAGGACACGGTTCTGAGTTGCCACCTGGAAAAGAGCTTGTGTTTTTATCACTCTTCCCTGACCATCGTGGAACCTCTTCTGAGATAGCCTGACACTCCTTAGAAGCCGCTGTGACTCTGGAGGGCCGCTTTGGCCTCTTTATCTAGGAAGGAGGATCCCAGAGAAGACGGGGGCATCTCTTGTCCCATTCGTTATACCTCTAAACCATTCTGTCTTCTATTGGAAGATCTGTTCACACTCCTGTCTCCCCAACAAGCAGCCAATGGCAGGGCTCCCCCCAAGGACACATGCCTCTCCTTTAGTGGACAGCATTAGGCTTTGCACTCAGGAACTTGTTGGGTCGAGTCTCTGTCTGTCTCTGTGCCCCTTGCCCCCCCAGCTCTGTCCTCTTTCACGACTCCCCGTTTCCCCCTCCCCGGCCGCCTGTAAGTTGACCTCCACCCAGGCTTTGTTTGGGCTGCTCCGGCCAGCGGGGTGTCTGTCGGGGCCTCACGGCGTACAGTGGGTCTGGCGGGACGCGGGCGCGTTGCGGGCCCTGCGCTGGCTGTACGCTCAGATCATCGAAGGCAGGAGATGTGTGGAAAGCGAGGGCGTGCGGCCCCAGGCACCCGCTGAAAAGACACCCGAACACCGGGAGGCCCGCTACTCTCACTGCAAAGGAATAGATAACTCGTCTGCCCCTTCCCGCAGCGGCCCCCGCGGCCCCGCCTGGCGGGGCCAGAATCCAGGCGCGGCCAGAATCCAGGCGCACCCACACAAAGGCCGCTCTCAAGACGCGAGGCGCGCCCCCTGGCGGCGGGTCCGTGGAGAACAGCCCGGGACGAGCCCGGCTTCCAGGACCTCCCCGCGGCTGCGCGAGAGTGCGGGTCCGGAGGCAGAGGCCGAGGCGTCCTGACGCGGCTGGGGTTGTGCTTTCTCCCTCGGGCCTTCTCAGACCATGCCCATTTTGACGTTTGTGTAATCCAGTCGGAAAAGAAGCCATTCACAAGCCCAAGTCTTTTCCTCCATGAAGCAAAGAAGCAAGTGATTGTTCCTTTGTCTTAACAGGGTGAGAAGGGGTTCAGAGTTCACACTTCCGTTTGGACACACTTGGGTTTGGACACTAAGGATGGAGGCTGAATTTGTCAGTTATTTGCTCCAGCTGGAAGCAGGGGCTCAAAGCAAAACTCTTGAGGAAAAATTTTCTGGGAATGCGTATGAACCTACTGGATTTGGGATGGGTTCCTGTTATCAGGAGAGGTAAACGATGCTGGTTCAATCCCTGGTTCGGGAAGATCCCCTGGCGGAAGGCATGGCAACCCACTCCAGTATTTTTGTCTGGAGAATCCCATGGACAGAGGAGCCTTGCGGGCTACAGTTGATAGGGTCGCAAAGAGTCAGACCCTAGTGAAGCGACTCAGCACGCACCCAGTTATCAGAGCCATCTGTGATAGCCACACACAAAGGAGATCATAAATGAAAAAAAAAAAAAAAAACATAAACAAAACCCAAACCCCAAAACAACAACCACAAAAAACCTACCACCCAATAGCCCCCATGAAAATACTGACCACTTTTATCGACTCAAATGTAGAGTCTCCTCCTGATTGGAAAGGGATGGGTTCAGGGACCATTCAGAAATTGACCAGAACCAGATGCGGGTGTCAGTCTCTGGAGACATCTGATGTCTCCCCAAGTAACCACAAGCAGAGGAAGAATAGAACCTCCATCTGAAGGCTTCTGGCTTGTGAAAATGACTCAACTTGTTGGGGGTGGTGGTGGTGAACTTGAAAGTGTGCAGTCCAGATGTAAAGTTTAAGACCCATTCTGCCTGACACAGCTGGGCTCTCCAAGTTGCCTTTGGATGGAGTGGGGCCACACCCACAGCTGCAGCCAAGCAGTGCTATTTGAAACTCCCCCAGGGCCAACTGCTGTGAAAAGAACGGTTTATTACACAAAATAAAACAAAATGCCAGCTCATCTTTACAGTTTCACGGTGTGTCTTGGGGAAAAGAAAAGGAGTTTTAGTTTTCACCCCTTGTGCACCAAATGTGTTGTCCTAGGGCCAGTTCTGAAAAGCTCTGGAAAGTTCTTTGTTATGCTGTTGACTCACAGTCTGACCGTGGACCTAGCATTTAACTTGATCAGCCTCCACTTCTCTTTTTGGGGAGTGGGAAGAATGACGTTCGTCATTCACCTCATGGAGTTGCCGTAAAGGGCTCTGGTGATGAGGCTAGATTCAAACGACATGCTCAACGTAATCACTTTCCTCCATCATTTTAAACAAAGGTAGCTGAGTTTGGGCCCGTTGTTTGCCATGTTATTAACTTTAGAAGGGTCATTCAGCTGGAAGTTTGGTTTTCAGGAGCAGGTTTTAGAAGAAAAAGATGTACTTGGAAGACTTTATAAAAATTGGAATATTGAGGTAAATGTCTTTTTGTTCGCAATACGATACATATATAAGAAACAGTGAAAGAATCTTGTCAAATGAAGCATTAAGAACAAGTGGACTAAAGATAAGTTCTCACCCCATAATATTTAGCATATGGATTACATGCAGTTTATTTAGTGTTAAGGTGAAAAAGCCCCCTTGTCTGTTTATTATCCCTCAGATACTTGCTATACTGAATAAGACTCTTTGAACCTAGAAAAACAACTTATTTGTACTCTACAAAGGAGAATTCAGCCTGTGAGTGGGCATGAGAGTGTATTTATGGTACTCAAACATCTGAAAGAAACATGAACCAATTTGATCGACCAGATGTTTTGTCTACACAATGGTAAGCGTTAAGATGTTTCCCCTATATGTGGATGCTTGGTGTCATATAGATGAAACACTTGGATGGATAATTGAGGTTTTTTTTTTTCTTTTTGCTTCACAATCTGATGATATACTGAAACAGGTGAAGAAGCATTCAGTTCAAGGCTCAGAGGGAGGAAACAAAGAAACAGAAGACAAGAAAGTAAATAAAAGCAAAGATGAGGACTTTTGCTGGCCCCTGTGGGTTCACAGTCCTGTGGGTACACAAGCAGAGGGTATGAAGAAAAAGGCACTGCTTCCTGATGACAGCAACCCTATTCCAAGTTGCGTGACTTGGCATCAGAGGCTGGGCTACTACCATTCTTCCCTCAGCGCAAGGCTTTTGCACAGTGCGCTAACCATACAACTGTACATGGTATCCCTGGAAAGTCATCAAAAGGAGTAGGAGAAATGCTTATAAGAAGGTAGAAATAGGTATGAAGAAAGGGAGGCAGAGTTCGACTTTGCTGACAGATTTCCCCAATGATAGTACACAATCCAGAGAACGCTCTTGTTAATATCTCTGTTTGGCCCAACCAGAAACATATTTGCCTTTTTTCCCTTGAAGTATGAGTACCATCTATTTATTTGTTTGTTTATTTACTTTTAATTTTAAGCCTAACGAAAGGCTCACTGTTAATTCCAGTCATGTATTTACTGCCTTTGCTATTTGGTGCCGTGCCTGTCAGGTTTTCCCTTCCCTGGAATTGTAACTCTCCATCTCCCTCCCCACCCCTCTCGCCCGTCTGTAACACAATGCCTTTTAAAATTTTTGCTAGTTTAATTAGTACATGAATTCATTTTGATTGATGAATTGATGTGGCTTATTGGCATGAAGACTTTCCTTCCCTCCCAGCACTGTATGTAATAGAAACGGCTTGTGTGGGGTGACACCTGCTTTGATGCTGCAGACGATCTGTTTGATGCGGAAAGGCTAGCCATTCAGCTGTGATGCCCTGGTCTCTGGGGAGATGGTTTTTCATTGCTGCTGGTGGAGTCAGGGCAGTGGGTGTTGGGGGTAATAGGAGGAGAAAGTAGTGTGGAAAGTGATGGCTGAGAAACAGCATAGCTGAGGATTTAATGTTTGTATTTTATTGGACTGATTTTGAAATAGTCATTGTTCACACCCTGGACCCAGGAGGGAAGGAGACCTTGACTTTCTGCCATCAGTAGTAAGGCATTGTGAATTAGTGCAGCCAGTTGAAAATTTCCAACACTTCTTGCCAAAGAATTAAGCTGAAATTAGCACACAGTTGGTAACAATTTGATTTCTGGTTTCACTTTAATCAGTGAGGATTAATGGCTAAAATTTTTATTTCTAATCTCTCTTTAGCCTGACTAACAAAAGCTGTCACTTTCTTGAAGACTGCTAAATGAAGAGGGATTTATAAGCTCTCTGAGAGAATAAAAGCTAAAGTGCTAAGGCCCACTTTTCAGACCATAAAATTTTCAAATTCCCCCTGTAGTCCCTCACATACTGCTGGAAGAGCTGACTGCTGCTGGGTTCAGTAATGTTTATTGCTGGACAAAGGTGCTGGAAGGACTTGAGTGCGTTCTTAATGGTTTCAAAACTCTAGATGAAATGCAATAATCTTCCTCAGGAAAATTAATATAACAGAACAGAGGAGGAAGTAGGATTTGAATTATGAATATTAGCATTGCCTGGCTTATATATTTTTTACCCCCTTTCCTTTTCCTGTTGCCACCTGAGCTAGACCTTTCTCTGACCCTCGCCTGCCAATCCATCCAACAGCACAGTTGTGAAGCTGGTGAGGTCCGTCCCCATCCTACCAAGGTTTTCCCTAAATGTCCTTAATGAGTTTCTCATCAACTTCCGCCCCCTGGAGACCTTCACTGCAGGCTCTCGTCCTTGAGGAAATCCCCCCTACTCAAGACTTCACCCAGTCTTATCACCCTTAACACCCAAGCTGAGTGTTGTTACAGACCTTGATGCACTCGTGTCTCACTTCTCTGTTCTGAGTGTCTTGAGGGCAAAGTCTATGCCCTCACTTCCTGTTTGTCCCACTGGGCCCAGTGCCTTGTGGCCGGAAGTCACGTTCAAGTCAGAGTTCTAAGAGGTGTAATGATGGGGATATTGGAGAGGGGGTTTCAGCATCACATGAGTAGTAGGACCAGGTGATCTTCAAAGTCCCTTTCAATCCCCATTGTATGATTCTACAGTCTCACCAGAGAGGCAATGGGCTTCCTCACCCCTTTCCTCTAGTTTGATAAAAAAATAAATATGAGACTTTTCTCCAGGCATGATGATATTTGGATACATACAGTCCTTAGCAACTGAATTTCTCCCAAATATTACCCTGCAGAATGAACACCACTCTGAACTATTGGGGCCTGGGCAATAGGAGTAAATTCTCCAGTGCTCAGAATCGAGAACCATTAACACTCACAATTTTGTGTTTTCTCCAGTCATGTCAACTCTGAGTTCCCTCTTATTAAAGCAAGTTCACTGCCAGTTATTTTGGGGGTTCCCTTCAGCTCTGATGAATTAACAAGAATCCATGAATTTTAGCAGTGTAGGGAAAACTTTAGACACCATGGTGCGAGCTTATGGCGGCCTTAATTTTTACAATAAACCTTCTGCTAAGTGAGATGCTGCCCAGCGTTGCCAGGCAGTGCTGGTCAGGGCAGCCCACAGAGCTGTCCTCCAAGCTTTCTCTCACTCACTTCAGGCCAGCCATAGGGCATCCTGATAGTTCTCAAGGTCATGATCTTTACCATCCATCTGCTGCCTGGCTCCCCGGTGGGAGTGGGACATGGTCTTCACCACTTGGGGGACTAATTAGACCCTCTGTTTCTCATCCTTTTTGGAGGGGAAATCCTTGTTCTCTGGATTTGGTTGTGTCCCCTTTCTCTACCCCTTGGGCCCCTCCCCATACTGGACCATTAACTCGGCTTCTCTATGATCTTTGGAATAAAAAAAGTCTCAGTTTTTCCTCCCCAGGAATACAGAAGCCTCCATATTCTTTCTTAATTCTTATAGCACAGAAAAAGGCACAACCATAATAACTTACAGTCTATGAGGAGAACTTGAGTAGATTAATGAAACCCTTCATTTTTACTGAAATAAATCAATCTATCATCTATCTATCTTTCTTCTATCTGTCAAGTCTATCCAGCCTTCATCTACATATCTATTTGTCCTCAGCTGTGTCCAACTCTTTGCAACCCCAAGGACTGTAGCCCTCCAGGTTCCTCTGTCCATGGAATTTTCCAGGCAAGAATACTGAGGTAGGTTGCCATTTCCTACTCCAGAGGATCTTCATAACCCAGGGATTGAACCCGTGTCTCTTGTGTCTCCTGCATTGGCAAGCAAATTCTTTACTGCTGGTGCCAGCTGGGAAGCCCTCTACATATCTAAGGTTGATTCAATATGCAGTCATAAATGGCTGTGATTTGCTGTTTGGAAAATGCTGTTCTAGTCCACCTTGTCCAGTTGTCCCACACGTGTGTTGGCTGGGATTCCTTGTGATTGTGTGGAACATAATTTTGTGTACAGTGGCTTAGTACCAAACAGAGGCTTGTTTTCCTCATGTGATAAGAACTCCCAGGATAGGCAATTTAGGGCTAGTGGCCTCCTTGTCATCACCCATGTTCTCCCTTGTCAGGCTTAGTGCGCTCCTTTCATCCAGATGATTTAAAGTTGGCTGCTCCCAGGCAGGAGGAAAGGAGATGCACAAAAACCTTCTCTCCATGAAGCTTCATCTTTCTCTGTAGGAATAGATGTTTCCCCCAAGGACTTTGCCTGTATCTGAGACCAGAATCATGCCATATGGCCACCTTGATGATGTGGGAAGCTGGGAAGGCATGTCAGTTTTCCAACCTTCCTAGTAGAAGGCTGGGGAGATGGGAGGAGGGATGGAGTGGGTACTGAGTGAGCTATTCTGCAGCACCTGTCAAAGTGCATGACGTGCTCTACGTTATTTAGAAAGAAAAATCATGGTTTCTGTCTCTGTGTGTGACTGTGACTAAAGAGACAAATGCCTACCCGAAGATTTTACAGTTGGTGTCACCTTCAAATTAAAAGGTAACACATCAAGACTGACAGCAGGGGCAGGGTCACAGCCAAGGCACAGATAGTCAGGAGGGTCCTCCAGGGAAGACGGTTAAGATCAAAACCACTGGGAAAGAAATGAAATCTCCAAGCTGCAGAGAGCCTTATATGTTCCCCTGGGCTTCACACTGGGGACGTGGAATGCAGAGGCACCTGGGGGAGAAAGAAGGGCAAGCATCAGTCACAAAGGCCTTTCACCTTGGCTGAGTCACATTGGAATCACACTTGGAAAACTGTTTTGTTTTTTCTGAAACGCTGACTCCTGGGACCTGTCCCTGGAAATTCTGATTTAATTGGTCTAGGATATGGTGGGCATCGGGATATTCCAAGAGCATAGCTGGGTTGGAGCTGACTATATTATGTGATTCTGAAATAACCAGTACCCCCCCTGCTTTAGAATCATGCTGGCTCCACTGGACCTTGGCTGGATACCACAGCAGACAAAGGAGGATGGACCTGCCTTCAGGGACCCCTGGTGGCATCTGTTGCAGGGATCCTGTGGGCGTCAGCCTGCATCCTCTTGACAGGAAGTCACTGGAAATGTGCTTCCAGGTCTCAGTTCCAGGAAGTGTGATCCTCCTGAACATTTGGTTTGTTTTGGTTTTGTTGACATGCTGAATCTTACAAGTGACTCTGTATCGCTTTTTGTTTTGCCTCCCATGAGGCTTAGGAGCAACTCTGTGTTAGCATATGGGCTACATTCCTCGCTGCTAATATCACTCCTGGAACTAGTATTTTCTCACCTGAATTTTTTATTCAGACATTTCAACTTTAAAAAGTACTTTCCTATTATATTTCTGTAAGCCACCTCAAAGCTTGGTAGAAACAAGGCAGAGAATTAAAGCAAATGAAATTTTTAAAAAATACCTGAAGGATGGGGAAGCCTGGCGTGCTGCAGTCCTTGGAGATCACAAAGTGTCAGACACGACTGAGTGACTGAACAACAACAAAACCTCTGACTATCGCCCAGGCAAAATCCTTTCATCCTACTATTCCCAATTTTGCTGAAGTTTGAATTTTAAAAATTGTATTTTTTTTCCTCATCAAGCATGCCCTTGAAATTTATTTTAATCTGGTCTTATCTGTAGAAAAATGTTCTCAATCAGAACTTGATTATCCCCTCAAATAATTCTTTCTGGGTTTCTACTCTTAAAGGATGGCCTCAGTTCTTCATGGGGGCATTTTGCCTTTGGAATTTAAAGAGATTCAAGTTTAGGGAATTAGACACTCAGTTGATACTAATAGAGTCACTCAGCAGATAGTTTAAAGTGTAATAGGTGTTAGAGAATGGTTGTGCTTGCCTCTCATAGTTACTTCCTAGGTTTATTGTTTCAAGGACTTGTTTATAATTAAAAGGAAATCGGCTGCTGTGGCAGTTCACGGTGAGACAAAGAACCAGAAAGCAGTCTTCGTTTCATTTCATATCATTTGATTTTGCTTCACAAAGATCGCACTTAGGCTTTGATTTTCACTGTTATCCAGTATCAGTTATTTGTTTCCCAGACACACTCTAGATAGCTGCAACCCATTTGTAAGTTACTTATTTTGTGCATTACAGCCTAACGTCTATCAAAGTATTTCCAAGTTGCCTATTATCGTAAAAGTTAAGAACTCTGAGAGATATTAGGAAACATAATGATACAATATTTATGAGGCAAACTACCAGGTAATATCTAGTGATGGAAAAAGAGCCAGCAAGCACTTTCAAAATAAGTTTGCTATTTGTCAGCCATTGTCCACTCACAGAGTGACCGAAACAAATCAGATGTCCAAGATTAATTTCTAAGCTCTTGCTGTGTGTGTTTGGGAAACACACCTAACTTCTCTGAATTCCAGAGCTCAAAGGGGAAGGTTAAAATGACAGGGGCTTTTGAAGGTTGTTTAGTATTCTGAATTAAAAATGGATGGCAGATTCTTCTACTGTTGATTGAGGTGATAATAAGAATATGGCCCAGAAGGGAGACAGCCTTTCTTCAGTGGCCCACAGAATCCCTTGCTTCTCTTCCTTTCCTTTAAAAGTTTTGGCAAGTAAGAAAGAACAGATATGGACAGAGGGAACCATGGATTCCATCTTTTTCTCCCTTAATTTTTCTACCTCTCAGCTTCCACCATTTGTGTGTGTGTGTGTGTGTGTGTGTGTGTGTGTGTGTATTTTGGTGGGATGTGGCATTTGGAGTGAAAAATTTGGTTCCAATGCCCTCCTCATCCCTGTCCTGTAATTAATTAATTAATTAATATCATGAAGACCCTGTAGAGAAGAACTTTGCAACAGTAAAACATGGTGTGAAGTCATGCCATGAAAACTGTAGAAGTCTTCACAGTATAGCAATGACCATGGCCTTTGCGATTTGATTCCTAGTTTTCAGGGCAAGAATTGTCCTTTGTAAACTTTTGCCCATCCCTGTCATCCTCTCTGGTAAGCAGCAATATTTGCTTTGAGTATTGCTCTTCCCGTTGCCTGAGAGTTCTGTCAAGAGGAAAAATGATCATCGTTACAACTGAAGTTAGTGCACTTCTGTGATACTAGCAAAACAACTTGCAGTATAATCAAAACTGGGCTTCCCAGATGGCACTAGTGGTACCCCATGCCAGTGCAGGAGACATAAGAGGTGCGGGCTCAATCCCTGGGCCTGGAAGATCTCCTGAAGGAGGGCATGGCAACCCACTCCAGGAATCTTGCCTGGAGAATCCCATGGACAGGGGAGCCTGGCAGACTACAGTCCCCAGGATTGCGAAGAGTGGAAACATGACAGAAGCAACTTAGCACACACACATAATCAAAACTAAGAAGGGAAAGAGATACTTTGCAGTCAGCAATCCTACCCAGCTCCACATAAAATTTTCAGTTGCAATGTGATGTCTTTACAGTAGTTTGACAGCAGAATTGTTGAGATTTTTGTGGTGCATTTTCCCCTGCCCCATGAGCCTGGGAAATGTGGGGCAGCTTCAACTTAAGTAAAGGGCTTCCCCTCTCAGGTTCTGTCCTCTCACCCCACCTCCTGCCCAGTGCTGCAGGCTTCCGAGTTTATATATTAAGGAACCCAGGAGACTCCAAGTTTCCAGTGAGGCTGCCTGGATGGACATCTGTGCAGAGCCTGCCCCTCCCCATTCCCTCCTTCTCCATGCTGGGTGCATTCTGTCTTGGGGCGCAGGTTAGTTGCTGAGACAAGCCGCAAGACCTGGACACTCTAGCTTACTTCTGGACAAACAGAACCAGAAAGGGGACAGGATGGACTCTCTGCTTCCCCAGCTTCATCAGGAAGCATGCAGGGTATGGTGTGAGGTTTGAAGTATGCTCTGGAAGAACTCAGGAGCCTGTAAGCGCAGAGTGGGGAATCACCACAGCTGGAAGGGGGTCAAATGATTTCTCTCTGGCAGAAGTTGGCATGGGGTGCTGCCTAGATACCTCTGATGGGAAACAAGAATACCAGTATCCAACAGACATGCCCCAAAAACCCACTGTCTCTTTTTGATTTAACTGAACACCTTGGGGATTTTTAGGTGTGAATAATTGTCCTTTTTGTAGCTGACAGTGGCCTCGGCCACCAGTGTCCCCAGAATATCTATTTCTTGAGCACCATTGAGTGGTAATCATGAACGTGGGCTCAGGGCCAAATGTCACAAATGTCAATCCTGGAACTGGGAGGTGGGGTCAAACTATGTGGTGTGAGACTGAGCGAGGAGTAGCTCCCAAGGAAAAACAGGGGTGTCCCAGAGGGGAAGGAGTGGCAGTTCTGAAGTAAGTTAGACCAGCCCTCCCACAGCTTAGCCCCATGGACTTGACCATGTTCTAGAGGCTCTGTCCACTTCAACTGCTAAATAGGCTTAGTGGTGCGTGTTCTTGAAAGGACTCAATGAGATGAAATTGTAAAACTATGTGTAAAGTAGCTGGGACATGCTGTGCTTAGTCGCTCAGTCATGTCCAACTCTTTAATACCCCATGGGCTGTAGCCCACCAGGCTCCTCTGTCCAAGGGGATTCTCCAGGCAAGAATACGTAGGAGTGGGTTGCCATGCACTCCTCCAGGGCATCTTCCCAACCTGGGGATCGAACCCAGGTCTCCCGCTTTGCAGGTGGATTCTTTACTGTCTGAGCCCATGGAAGCCCAGAATACTGGAATGGGTAGTCTGCTTTCTCCAGGGGAACTTCCTAACCTAGAAATCGAACTTTACCAGCTGAGTTACCAGGGAAGCCCATCTGGGACATATCAAGCTCATAAAAAAGGAATTAAAAAAATAGATCTAGCATATCTATTGCTCTCTTTGCATTAGACATCCTCTAAGGTTCTTTGTGCTTGCTTATACTTTGTATCATTCCCTTAGCCTCTGAGTTTCCCTAAGCTGAACATAAAGAACCCCTTCCAGTCATAGCTTCGACTCTGGCCTTTTGTATCCTCTGAGAACAAAACTATTTTTTTTGTATGTGTTTATTGTGGTGGTGATGATTATTAATTTGCAATCAAAAGAAATGTATCCTTAATCAGTTAGTTTCTGCATCTCACCTTACACATTTCTAAAACTAAAGCCCTGAAAGGCAGAACTCAGCCTTCTGGTGAAGCAGACTTTTTAGTTTGTGTAGCTTGTACAAAAAAACGTTCCCTGTGACCTGCCTCCCTAATAATTCTTGAGGGTTCAACTTAGGCTCAGATAGTTACATCTGGTTCTACAGTTAAATGGGTCAGAAGTAAAAAGAGTGAAAAAAACCATTCACTACCCCCCGCCCCACTTTTTCCTCAGTGTGAAGTCATTTGCTTTTCTTTCTAGCCCATTCCAAGTCTTCAGAAGTGGAGCCAGGCAGATGGTGAGGTTACAGCTTGGGCGAAATGTGTTCTAATGTTATCAGCTTTAAAGGAGCACATGGAGCAGAGAGGAAAGATGGTTTGTGGTATTTTTGTTTATTAAATTTGATGGTTGGATTATGACATTTATATTTATTAAATGTACAGAATCTCATCCATCACTGCTGACAGTCAGAACATGTCCTCTGCGGTTGGCATAGCCTGTCTCTTCCTGCAAAGCGATCTAACATTTATTCTTATTTGAGAGACTAAGAAGAGGTGGGGAAAAAAGGAGATCCGCCCTTGGTGCCACCACCCTTGGGAAATGGAAGTATGAGATGAATGTTATTGTGTTTGATTCTGTCATGTTAAGAAACATTTTTCCTTGTTTGGGTTGTGAGCCGGTTTGATGGTGCTGTGGAGGGAATCCGCTGTGGCACGGGAGCAGCGTAGCCAGTGAGCCCAGCGCAGGAAAAATATACAGAAAGAGGGCTCTCAGCCTTGCCCCATTAAGATCCTGGCATCGCCTATGGTTGCAATAATGTCGCGATGGCTTTGTCTAGTGGCTGGAACCCTTCAGCAGCCAGGCGTCTTCATTATACTCTGGATTTTATTACCTACCAGATGTGGATATTTTATTAGAGCACCAGGTGAGCTGATGAAAGGACAGCACTCCAACTGCCTTCCAAATGACTCCGGGTTCACTGGAGCTTTGTTTACATGTAAGGGGAGACAAGGGCTGGCGAGGCTTAGAGACGAGAAGGCATTATCCCCCATAAAGTTTCTCAGTGGGTCTTAAGGTGAAAGAGACGGTGTGCTTGCTGAAAGTTTACGGATCTTTTCCAGAGTGTAACTGAAAGATGTTTTTATTGCCAACGTGCAAATGAATGACACACATGGGTTCAATCTCTCCAGCCACATACGATTCCAAAAATAAAAGGTTCATTTAGATTTGAGCAAACCCAGTACATTTGGAAGCCAGTTAACCCAACATATTGCCTGCACAGCCTGGAAACCTTTGAGTAATGGTAAGTATTTAAGATACTAACCTGGAGAAGAGATTAAAATTCTTTTCCTCCCCGCCATCCTACTTTCTTGGCCTCCTTTTTAGGGCTAAGATTGGGTTCTAACTTTAATCATTAGTGTCCAGCTGACATTTTCCAAAGTGGAGGCCCACATGTAGTTGCTACGTCTAAGGAAGATTTCAAGGAGTATCAAACATTTATGTAGGCGTCACACAGATTTTGACTGTGAGATATTTCCTTCTCTTAGGTTGACAGGCCTTGGGAGATAGTTTACATGGGTCCCATATACTAATCTCATTTTTTATAAAATTGGGATGATAACTGTGCACAGTACTATAAGTCATTCACGGAGCATCTTTTGGGTACGCCCTAGTCTATGTATTATGAGGGGTATTAAACAAAGGTAAATGACAGTTTATCTCTAAAGAGTTTAAACAAAGCATACCAAAAGCCAGACCTTGACAAAGAGGCTCAATTTCCTGCTAGGTATTGTGTGTGTGTGTGTTTGTGTGTGCACGCACATGCACATATGCATGCACACACATCTGATTATATAAATAGACTGTAAACATTTGCAGGGGTGGGAGAGAGTGCAGGTCCTGGGTGTTATCAAGGCAAAGGTCATGAGTGCACTCCCAATACGGTCCGGTTGGCTGTGCTCCATCCCACTATCTCAGAGGCCCCCTGGGAGGCAATCCACCTGACTATTCCATCACTCACATGAGTGAAGCCAGGACTCATTTACTGGGGGTTGTAGGGATGGGTACTCCAAGTCTTCTTTGTCTCTTCTTGAATAGAAGCAACACTCTGCAAGATATTATCATTTTAGTTCTACATACAATATATTTACTGCAATTCTTACCTGCTAGTTTAATGAATATTTGTGAGTACTTACTATATGCAAGAGTGTATATGTATAACACTGGAGATAACTTCCTCAGTGGCTCAATTGGTAAAGAATCTGCCTGCAATACAGGAGACTGCCTGTAATAATGGAGATGCGGGTTTGATCCCTGAGTTGGGAAGATCTCCTGGAGAAGGAAATGACAACCCAGTCCAGTATTCTTGCCTGGGAAATCCCATGGGCAGAGGAGCCTGGTAGGCTAGAGTCCATGGGATTGCAATTGTTGGACATGACTTAGGGACTAAACCACCACTGTATGTATAGGCTTCCCTGGTGGCTCAGATGGTAAAAAATCTGCCCGCAATGTGGGGAGACCTGAGTTCAATCCCTGGGTTGGGAAGATACCCTGAAGGAGGGCATGGCAACCCACTCCAATATTCTTGCCTGGAGAATCCTCATGGGCAAGAGGAACGTGGCAGGCTACAGTCCATGGGATCGCAAAGAGTCAGACATGATTGAGTGACTAAGCACACACACACACATATATATATTTCCCCTCCTTTGTTCTCAAAACAGCTTTTTGGGATTTAGGATCACTGTTTAACTGCTAAAAATTAAAAAACCAGAACCTGCTATGTAGTAGATGCTCAACAAATATGTATTAATGACTAAATGGATGAAACTCAGGTTAAAGATCTTGCTTTTGCTCCTGGTCGTAAAGCAAGTGAGAGCCAAGGGTTGGGACACAATTCACGTGGCTCCAAAGCTTGCTCTTTTCTTAGCAGTGTATGCGAGAGACAATACAGGTAGGTCACGGCACTGCCCAGTCCTCAGGTGCGTGTGGCTCAGGAAAGAGAAGCTCACCCGAGGCTACGTCTCCCTCCCTGCACCTGAGTGCAGATGCAGCCGATGTTGTGGATCTCCCAGCGTTCCCTTCTTTGCTCTTCACAGCCCCAGCTATGGAACAGAGATCAGAAGAGGACTGGCCTTGGAGCTGCTCCTCTCCGTGGAAATGTTTACAGCCGGTGAAACTGGGGGTGCTGAGGGCATAGCAGTGGAGGTAAGTGTCAGGGACCCAGGAGCAATCCTGAAATCTTTGATCTGTGTTTGCCTCCGGTATTCTCCAGACCCGTGGAAAACAGTTTTGTATGCTGAAACAACCAATTCCACACTCGGGAGAAAACCGCTACTTTATTGCCCCAATTAACTGCTTTATTTGTTTATAAATTCTTCCCTTTTCTGTTTTATGATGCAGTTGTGGTGTGTTTAATGGAACTGCAAGATTAAAACTGGCAAGATGACTGCATGTTACGTTTCCAAAGCCAATAAATGGTTTGAATCCAGAATGTTTGTGGCCCTTTCCAAAAATATTTGGTTTCTCTAAAAAGCAACAGCTGTTGGGAAATGGATGGAAGTTTTTACTATAGTGTGTATAGCATTGTATTTAATGCTTTTATTCCTTTGAGGAATTTGCTTGCCTGATAACAGATAAAACAACAGGGACTTAGTAGAAGAGACAACCTCATGATGTTATAATCAGTGAGTTGGATGTTAAAGTCACATCAAAAAACCATGAATCTCTTTCTAAAAATAGTTTTTGCTGAGTGGAACTTTTTTGCTTCCCTGAAAATATTAATAGCTATAAGTTTTTTTTAAATTCACATTCTGCTAGTATTTCTGTTGTATTTTTTAGTTTACAAAGCACATCTATATTTAAAATTTGGATTTTGCTACAATTCCTGATGTTCTAGAATGTCTATCCCATTGCTTTTTAAAAATAAGCACAGAAGTATAAGGTTGAATGTCCCCAAAGACTGTCACCTCTGCTTTTGACAAGCTGCTAAAATCCTAAGTCTGGAGTGGGACTCAATTTGAGTATTTTTTTTTAATAACTTAGTTATTTTTGGGTGTGCTGGGTCTTCGCTGCTGACTGGGCTTTTCTCTCGTTGCAGAGAGCAGGGCTGTTCTTCGTCGTGGTGTTCAGACTCATCACCACAGTGGTTTCTCCTGCTGTAGAGCACGAGCTCTGGGGTGCGTGGGCTCAGTAGCTGCGGCTCCTGGGCTCTAGAGCACAGGCTCGATTGTTGTGTGCACGGGCTGTTGCTCTGGGGCATGTGGGATATTCCCAGGCCAGGGGTTGAACTTGTGTCTCATGCATTGGCAGAGGATGCTTTACCACTGAGCCACCTGGAAAGTCCAGAAATATGAGTTTTTATCAGGCCTTTAGGTGATTCTGTCACAGGTGGTCTATAGATTTCGCTTCGAGAAAGTTGAACCTGGTCAGAAGGTTCACAGGAGACAATTCTGCTTAGTTGATAGCTGGAGACGTCACAGTCCAGCTTAGCTCTGGCCCCTGCCTCTGTGCTTTATTTGATGGACTTAATCTCACCCCTAAATTGAAGGCTTTGCCTCCATTTGTTGCCTCTGCAGAGTGGCGACCCTACCCCTCTCCATCAGCTGATTCTGCTCCTGCCTTGGCTCCTAGTGGCATCAGAGGTCACCAGGGAAATGGATAGATCTGATGTGCTTTGGTGGAAAGGGAGCTGGACCCTCAGTGATGAAGTTTAGTGCTTTGAGTTTTATGTGTGAACCCTGCCACTCCTTTGCTATGTGAGAGACTGAAGAATTGGTGAGAAAAAAAAAATAAGAAAGAAATAAGGGTAAGATAATGAAATTCTGTCTGTCCTTACCTTATGATTTATATAGAGCTTTCTGTCTGTTGAAAAGCTTCTAGAAAAAGATAGATATGAGCTGAAAGGTCCTGACAAAAAAAAAGTGAGGTGGAGGACAATTGGGGGAGTGGATGAAACCTTCAGAGGCCAGGAAGCATGCCTGGTTACACAAAGTGGTGCCTCCCATCCTGAGGTTCTCCGTGTCAGGGCGAGGAAATGGCGGCTTCTTCAGCTCCCAGAGGAGGGAGACTGTAACATCAGATAATGGCAGCTTGTCAGAAGTACAGGGAATCATCTGAACTGCTTACGAAATGTATGTCTAGAGCTTTTTGGTCTGTTAAAGTTTTGCACAATTTTTATTATCACGGAAAATAAGAACCAAAAGCTACTGTACAACCATGCTCCCACCCTCTCTCCACACCTCACTTGATTCAGGCTATTCTTCCTGACACTGATTTCTCTTAACACCTTTCCTAGTTGTTCTGGTGAGAGTTAGACAGCAGTGGGCCGGGGTCCGGGCCCTGTGCTCACATCCTTCCTGGGTTTCATTGCTGGCTTGCAATGACTTTGGGTGACTTTGCAAGTCTCAGGTCACCTATTTGGGTTGCAGTTTCCTCATCTGTAAAACGAAGGGGCTGAAATAGTAATCTGCATACCCCTTCTTTGGCTAATACTCTGCCTTCCCTTAATATATTCAGGGTAGTTTTTTTTTTTTTTTTAAACTTGCTAACCATTTCCTGAAATACAAAATAAAAAGGCCACTCTTTAGAGCAAGTGTGATTTTCCTTAGACGTTAGGATAATTTTCCTAACAGTAAATAGACTAAAAGGTTTAGTCTCTATTAATCTGCAATGGCTGCCATACAAGGGTCCACTGGGTAGATGGTTTAGACAGAAATTTATTGTCTCATAATTCTGGAGGCTAGAAGTCCGAGGTCAAGGTGTCACAGGGTTGATTTCTTCTGAGGTCTCTCTCCTTGGCTTGGAGATGGCCATCTGCTCACTATATCTTCACATGGCCTTCCTTCTTTGTGTCCTAATCTTTTCTTATGAGACCACTAGTCAGATTAGGACCCCACTCTAACAACCTCATTTGAATTTAATTACCTCTTTAGAGATCCTGTCTCCAAATACAGTCACATGGTAAGTCCTGGGGTTAGGATTTCAACATCTGAATTTGGGGTGGGGGCACAATGCAACCTATAATAGTCCCCAAACCAGGTAGTCTTTCTGAGCATGGAAAACATCTTAGACCGCAGTGTGCCTGGGCCAAGCCCCAGATTAGTGGAGCTCAGAGGAGGATTAGATGAACCCTTGAAGACCTCGCCTGTTCTAGGGGTTTGTGATGTTATATAAAGCTCCTCAAATCTAATACCTCATCTCCAGGAACATGAACAAAAAGGGGTACAAAGGACAGAGCTACAGGAAAGTAAAAGACCAAATGACTTGCACTTCAGGGAAAGCAAAGATGGGGAAGAACATTTCCAAATGCATTTAGACTGTTTCTTAACGTCATAAGGGCCGAGGTATTATCACACAGCTATTATTGTTTGATCTGTGTCTGAAGGCGAACTTTTAGAGAGGCTAAGAGTCTATTTCACATAAATCCCACTTTTAGCAAATACAAGGCAGAATCCTGCTGGGGACAAAGGAAAAATTCACGATGCAATTCCATGTATCCTCATGGGTGTCTTTTTATGACTAAGAAGGGGGAGAAGAATTCCTTTCCAACGTCACTGTGAAAGCATACTTACAGATTGCTCTTTCTGATTATTTGGACAGTAAAAGCAAGTAATGAGTCTCACACCACATATCTCTGGTTTTTATTGCCCCAATAACCTATTTGTCTCCTTAGGTACATTCTCAGCAGCACTGAGTCCTGGGAAAAGAATGAACGCATAGATTCTGGCGCTCAGGCCTGCATCACTCCCTGTGGCTTCTCACGGCCGATAGCCCACGGATGGTCAGTTCTCTACCTTTGTTTTCCCTTTGGGAGAAGATGTACATGGTATTCACAGTGAACTTCTCAGACTCTCAAAGACAACCAACAACACCTGCAGAAAAATGTGCATCTTCCTCAAGAAACCATCTCTCCCTGCAGTGAAACACATTTCTTTTCTAAAAATGATTTTTTAAAAATATTTTTGATGTGGGCCATTTTAAAAGTCTATTGAATTTGTTACAATACTGCTTCTGTTTTATGGCTTGGCTTTTTGGCTGTGAAGCGTGTGGGAGTTTAGCTCCCTGACCAGGGATTAAACCCACACCCCCTGCATTAGATGGTGAAGTCCTAACTGCTGGACAGCCAGGGAAGTCCAAAAATGTATTTCTTTAATAGCGAAAATAGTCTTCCATGTCCAGCCTTATACACACACACCCAGGTTAGATGGTTATCTTTGACACTAGCTTATTTGTAGGTCATAGAATTCTTCAGGCAAGAATACTGGAGTGGGTTGCCATGCCCTTCTCCAGGGATCCCCATTCAGGGATCGAACCCAGGTCTCCTTCATTGCTGGTAGATTCTTTACCATCTGAGCCACCAGGGAAGCCCCATAGGTTACTAACTTCTGGAAACTCTTAACCACATTTTTAGCTCACATTAGTGAGGGGCGGGGTCACAAATTTTGTATTAGTTTTCTATTGCCACTGTAACAAATTACCATAAACAGCAGCTTAAACATACAAACTTATCTCCTTATAGTCCCGTAGGTCATTAGTCCAACGTAAGTCTCATTGGCTAAAGTCAACCTGTTGGCTGGTTAGGGGAGAATCCTTCCTGCTTCTAGTGGTGGCCCACATTTCTTGGCTCACATTCTCCTTTCTCCCTCTTCAAAGCCAGAAAAGTTGTACTCTCTGACTCTTCTTCTGAGTCACACCTCCCTCTGCATCTCTGACTTCCTCCTCTACTTTTAAGGAGAGAGGGTCCACCTGTATAATCCAGGATACTTATTTCAAAGTCCTCAACCTGGATGACATTTGCAAAGTCCCATTTGCCAACTAAGGTTCTGTATTCATAGGTTCTGAGGACTGGGATGGGGACATCTTTGGAGGCCATTCTTCCACCTACTACAGGCTCTCACCAACATCGCTGCTCATTTTGATGTCTTTCATTTGCAAAATCACAGGAGAGGATGCATGTAGTTTCAAGGCAGACGTTCTTGTTCTGGAACAACCCAGTTCTCTTTTTCTGTCTGCTCAGGGTGCAATGGTGTTTCTTTTAAATCACAAGGAGGTGAGGAGGGGCCTACATTTAGAGCCCTCGGGGAGGGGTGTGAGGTCTGTCAGGAGACCTTTTCCTGCCCACCCAACCATGCAAGCTAGTGGAAATCTTTGTCGCTTTAGTTAGTCATGACTGCTGAGGTGAACCATACACATAATATTTATATGTGTTTATCTAGGCAAAGCTTCATCTGAGCCCCCTTGGCTCCTCTGACTGTTCAAGTGTCTTTCATTCTTGCATCACGCAGTCAGAACTCCTTCCTCAGATTGCTCGTAGCACTCCATTGTATTTGCCTGTTCTTATCTGTTGTGTATGCATGATAAGTCGCTTTAGTCCTATCTGACTCTTTGCCACTCTATGGACTGTAGCCCTTCAGGCTCCTCTGTCCATAGGATTCTCCAGGCAAGAATACTGGAGTGGGTTGCTGTGCCCTCTTCCAGGGACTCATCCCAACCCAGGGATCTAACCCTCATCTCTTGTCTCTCCTGCGTTGGCAGGTGGGTTCTTTACCACTAGTGCTACCTGGGAAGCCCATCTTATCTGTCACTGCAGGACAGCTTGGGAAGCAAGAACTCTAACTTGTTTCCATCATGCTCCCAATACTTTACAGAAGGCCTGGCACATGAGCAGTGTATTGAATTGTTGAATTAATGGTAATTTGCTGAATTAATGATAACTCTACATAAAAGCTCCTATTCAGAGCTTTCCCAGCCCATCCTCTGAGGTAAGTGGGTGGCCTAGCAGATATACTAAAGTGGGAATCTGAAGACAATTAACTTTCCAGTTTTTAATATTGGATTAAATTGGGAAAATTCAGGGAGCTTTTTTTTTAATAAATAATCTGGCAGAAGAATTATATACAATACTAACACAATATATATTAATAATATTACTAATACTACATTAACAGTATATAAACACAATAATATCCAACACATTATTAAAATTTACCGATGGTGAACATGAATGCTAAAGCTGAAACTCCAATACTTTGGCCACCTCATGCGAAGAATTGACTCATTGGAAAAGACTCTGATGCTGGGAAGGATTGGGGGCAGGAGGAGAAGGGGACGACAGAGGATGAAATGGCTGGATGGCATCACCGACTTGATGGACATGAGTTTGAGTGAACTCTGGGAGTTGGTGATGGACAGGGAGGCCTGGTGTGCTGCAGTCCATGGGGTGGCAAAGGGTCAGACATGACTTAGAGACTAAACAACAACAAATGGTGAGTCAGAGATGGAATAGTATTCAGGAAAACACTCTGATCTAGGAGTTAAAACACTTGAGTTCTGTTTAAGTTAGCTGTGTATTATGGCCAAGTCATTTGCTCTCTCTGAGATCCTGTCCTTATCACTAAATGATTCTATTTGATACTATAGCATATGTATCTATTTGATACACAGCCAAGGACCTTCTCGAGGCTGAAGTGCTGTCATTTCTGTGGTCTCCGTATTCTAATGCAATGAGACTCAGTCTTTGCCAAAGTATAGAATGGGGAATGTGGGTCATCGAGGGACCGTAACATGATTTTAGGGATACAATAATTAATATTTCTAACTTTAACGATTTATTGAATGGACTGAATGTCATAGATGCAATCAGGAAATAACATGGTTTTGATTCTGGGCTGTCTTCCTATTCGCTCTGTCATATCTTTGTCCTGCTTCTGGGTAATATTCCAGAACCATTCTGGAAACGTGCAAGGATCAAGTAAGTCAATGTATATGAAACAGAGAACAACCTAAAGAGCACTGTACAGTGCTGCATCAGTCAATCCCTGATAGCTATTGTTTTAAATTTTTTTCATTGAGGTGTAAAATATCTACAATAAAATGTATCAGTTTTAAGGTTTAATTTGATGTGGTTTTTAAAATTTTATTTATTTTTTTACTGAAGTATAATTGCTTTACAGAATTTTGTTGTTTTCTGGAAAACCTCAACATAAATCAGCCAGAGGTATACATATATCCCCTCCCTTTTGAACCTCCCTCCCATCTCCCTCCCCATCACACCCTTCTAGGTTGATACAGAGCCCCTGTTTGAGTTCCTAAGCCATACAGCAAATTCCTATTGGCTATCTATTTTACATATGGTAATGTAAGTTTCCATGTTACTCTTTCCATACATCTCACCCTCTCCTCCCCTCTCCCCATGTCTATAGTCTATTCTCTATGTCTATTTCTCCATTGCTGCCCTGTAAATAAATTCTTCAGTACCGTTTTTCTAGATTCTGTATATATGCATTAGAATACAATATTTATCTTTTTCTTTCTGACTTACTTCACTCTGTATAATAGGTTCTAGGTTCATCCACCTCATTAGAACTGACACAAATGCATTCCTTTTTGTGGCTGAGTAATATTCCATTGTGTATATGTGCCACAGCTTCTTTATCCATTCATCTGTCAATGGACATCTAGGTTGCTTCCATGTTCTAGCTATCATAAATAGTGCTGCAGTGAACAATGGGATACATGTGTCTTCTTCAATTTTGGTTTCCTTAGGGTATATGCCTAGGAGTGGGATTGCTGGGTCACATGGTGGTTTTATTCTTAGTTTTTTTAAGAAATCTCCATACCATCTTCCGTAGTGGCTGTATCAATTTACATTCCCACCAACAGTGTAAGAGCATTCCCTTTTCTCCACACCCTCTCCAGCATTTATTGTTTGTAGACTTTTTGATGATGGCCATTCTGACCAATGTGAGGTGATATCTCATTGTAGTTTTGATTTGCATTTCTCTGATAATGAGCATCTTTTCACGTGTTTATTAGCCATCTGTATGTCTTCTTTGGAGAAATGTCTGTTTAGGTCTTTTTCCGACTTTTTGATTGGGTTGTTTGTTTTTCTGGCATTGATTTGTATGAGTTGCTCATATATTTTGGAAATTAATCCTTTGTCAGTTATTTCATTTTCTATTATTTTCTCCCATTCTGAGGGTTGTCTTTTCACCTTGCTTATAGTTTCCTTTGCTGTGCAAAAGCTTTTAAGTTTAATCAGGTCCCACTTGTTCACTTTTGATTTTATTTCTGTTACTCTAGGAGGTGGGTCATAGAGGATCTTACTTTGATTTATGTCATCAAGTGTTCTGCCTAGGTTTTCCTCTAAGAGTTTTATAGCTTCTGGTCTTACATTTAGGTCCTTAATCCATTTGGAGTTTATCTTTGTGTATGTGTTAGGAAGTGTTCTAATTTCATACTTTTACATGTAGCTGTCCAGTTTTCCCAGCACCATTTATTGAAGAGGCTGTCTTTGCCCCACTGTATATTCTTGCCCCCTTTGTCAAAAATAAGCTACCCATAGGTGCATGGGTTTATTTCTGGGATTTCTGTCTTGTTCCATTGGCCTATATTTCTATTTTTGTGCCAGTACCGTACTGTCTTGATGACTGTAGCTTTGTAGTATAATCTGAAGTCAGGAAAGTTGATTTCTCCAGCTCCATTCTTTCTCAAGACTTCTTTGGCTATTCACGGTCTTTTGTGTTTCCATATGAATTGTGAAATATTTTGTTCTAGTTCTGTGAAAAATGTCATTCATAATTTGATAGGGATCACATTGAATCTATAGATTGAACTTGGTAGTATAGTCATTTTCACAATATTGCCTCTTCCTACCCAAGAACATGGAATATCTCTCCATCTGTTTATGTTGTCTTTGATTTCTTTCATTAGTGTCTGATAATTTTCTGTGTATAGTTCTTTTTTCTCCTTAGGTAAGTTTATTCTTAGATATTTAATTCTTTTTGTTGCAATGGTGAATGGGATTGATTCCTTAATTTCCTTTTTCTGATTTTTTCATTTTTAGTATATAGAAATGCAAGTGATTTCTGTGTATTAATTTTGTATCCTACAACTTTGCTAAATTCACTGATTAGATCAGATCAGATCAGATCAGTCGCTCAGTTGTGTCCGACTCTTTGCGACCCCATGAATCGCAGCACGCCAGGCTTCCCTGTCCATCACCAACTCCCGGAGTTCACTGAGACTCATGTCCATCGAGTCAGTGATGCCATCCAGCCATCTCATCCTCTGCTGTCTCCT
>NW_011495022.1:4403532-4405068 GCF_000754665.1 Bison bison bison | reverse complement strand
CATCTTCCAGGATTTGGAATAGCTCAACTGGAATTCCATCACCTCCACTAGCTTTGTTCATAGTGATGCTTTCTAAAGCCCCCTTGACTTCACATTCCAAGATGTCTGGCTCTAGGTGAGTGATCACACCATTGCGATTATCTGGGTCATGAAGCTCTTTTTTGTACAGTTCTTCTGTGTATTCTTGCCATCTCTTCTTAATATCTTCTGCTTCTGTTAGGTCCATACCATTTCTGTCCTTTATCGAGCCCATCTTTGCATGAAATATTCCTTTGGTATCTCTGATTTTCTTGAAGAGATCCCTAGTCTTTCCCATTCTGTTGTTTTCCTCTATTTCTTTGCACTGATCGCTGAAGAAGGCTTTCTTATCTCTTCTTGCTATTCTTTGGAACTCTGCATTCAGATGCTTATACCTTTCCTTTGCTCCTTTGCTTTTCACTTCTCTTCTTTTCACAGCTATTTGTAAGGCCTCCCCAGACAGTCATTTTGCTTTTTTGCATTCTTTTCCATGGGGATGGTCTTGCTCCCTGTCTCCTGTACAATGTCATGAACCTCATTCCATAGCTCATCAGGCACTCTGTCTATCAGATCTAGGCCCTTAAATCTATTTCTCACTTCCATTGTATAATCATAAGGGATTTGATTTAGGTCATACCTGAATGGTCTAGTGGTTTTCCCTACTTTCTTCAATTTAAGTCTGAATTTGGCAATAAGGAGTTCATGGTCTGAGCCACAGTCAGTTCCTGGTCTTGTTTTTGCTGACAGTATAGAGCTTCTCCATCTTTGGCTGCAAAGAGTATAATCAATCTGATTTTGGTGTTGACCATCTGGTGATGTCCATGTGTAGATTCTTCTCTTGTGTTGTTGGAAGAGGGTGTTTGTTATGACCAGTGCATTTTCTTGGCAAAACTCTATTAGTCTTTGCCCTGCTTCTTCCGTATTTCAAGGCCAAATTTGCCTGTTACTCCAGGTGTTTCTTGACTTCCTACTTTTGCATTCCAGTCCCCTATAATGAAAAGGACATCTTTTTGGGGTGTTAGTTCTAAACGGTCTTGTAGGTCTTCATAGAACCGTTCAACTTCAGCTTCTTCAGTGTTACTGGTTGGGGCATAGACTTGGATTACTCTGATATTGAATGGTTTGCCTTGGAAACGAACAGAGATCATTCTGTCATTTTTGAGATTGCATCCAGGTACTGCATTTCGGACTCTTTTGTTGACCATCATGGCCACTCCATTTCTTCTCAGGGATTCCTGCCTGCAGTAGTAGATATAACGGTCATCTGAGTTAAATTCACCCATTCCAGTCCATTTCAGTTTGCTGATTCCTAGAATGTCAACATTCACTCTTGCCATCTCCTGTTTGACCACTTCCAATTTGCCTTGATTCATGGACCTGACATTCCAGGTTCCTATGCAATATTGCTCTTTACAGCATTGGACCTTGCTTCTATCACCAGTCACATCCACAGCTGGGTATTGTTTTTGCTTTGACTCCATCCCTTCATTCTTTCTGGAGTTATTTCTCCACTGATCT
>NW_011495022.1:4382053-4403432 GCF_000754665.1 Bison bison bison | reverse complement strand
CATATTGGGCACCTACTGACCTGGGGAGTTTCTCTTTCAGTATCCTATCATTTTGCCTTTTCATACTGTTCATGGGGTTCTCAAGGCAAGAATACTAAAGTGGTTTGCCATTACCTTCTCCAATGGACCACATTCTGTCAGATCTCTCCACCATGACCCGCCCATCTTGGGTTGCCCCATGGGCATGGCTTAGTTTCATTGAGTTAGACAAGGCTGTGGTCCTAGTGTGATTAGATTGACTAGTTTTCTGTGAATATGGTTTCAGTGTGTTTGCCCCCTGATGCCCTCTTGCAACACCCACCATCTTACTTGGGTTTCTCTTACCTTGGGCATGGGGTATATCTTCACAGCTGCTCCAGCAAAGCGCAGCCATTGCTCCTTACCTTGGACGAGGGGTATCTCCTCACTGCCGCCCTTCCTGACCTTCAACGTGGGATAGCTCCTCTAGGCCCTGTAGTAATTTTCTGATACGATCTTTAGGATTTTCTATGTACTGTAGCTTGTCATCTGCAAACAATGAGAGCTTTATTTCTTATCCAATCTGGATTCCTTTTATTTCTTTTTCTTCTCTGTTTGTTGTAGCTAGGACTTCCAGAACTATGTTGAATAATAGTGGCAAAAATGGAAACCCTTGTCTTGTTGCTGATCTTAGAGGGAATGCTTTCAGTTTTTCACCATTTAGAATAATGTTTGCTGTAGGCTTATCATATATGGCCTTTACTATGTTGAGGTAGCTTCCTTCTATGTCCATTTTTTAGAGTTTTAATCATAAATGGGTGCTGAATTTTGTCAAAGGATCTTTCTGCATCTATTGAGATGATCATATGATTTTTATCTTTCAATTTGTTAATATGGTGTATCACATTGATTTGCACATATTGAAGAATCCTTGCATTGCTGGAATACACCCAACTTGATCATGGTGTATGAGCTTTCTGATGTTTTCCTGAATTCTGTTTGCTAAAATTTGTTGAGGATTTTTTCATCTATGTTCATCAGTGATATTGGCCTGTAGTTTTCTTTTTGTGTGTTGTCTTTGTCTGGTTTTGGTATCAAGGTGATGGTGGCCTTGGAGAACGAGTTTGGAAGTGTTCCTTCCTCTGAAATTTTTTGTAAGAGTTTTAGAAGGATAGGCATTAGCTCTTCTCTAAATGTTTGATAGAATTTTCCTGTGAAGCCATCTGGTCCTGGGCTTTTGTTTTTCGGGAGATTTTTTATCACAGCTTCAATTTCAGTGCTTATAATTGGGTTGTTCATAATTTCTATTTCTTCCAGGTTCAGGCTTGGAAGATAGAACTTTTCTAAGAATCTGTCCATTTCTTCCAGGTCATCCATTTTATTGCCATATAGGTGTTCATAATAGTCTCTTATAATCCTTTGTATTTCTGCATTGTCTGAGGTAACCTCTCCTTTTTCACTTCTAATTTTGTTGATTTGATTCTTCTCTTTTTTTCTTGATTAGTCTGGCTAAAGGCTTGTCAGTTTTGTTTATCTTCTCAAAGAACCAGCTTTTAGTTTTATTAATCTTTACTATTGTGTCTTTCATTTTTTTTTTCCATTTATTTCTGCTCAGATCTTTATGATTTCTTTCCTTCTACTAATTTTGGGTTTTTTTTGTTCTTCTTTTTCCAGTTGTCTTAGGCGTAAAGTTAGGTTGTCTATTTGATGTTTTCTTGTTTCATGAGGTAGGATTGTATTGCTATAAACTTGCCTCTTAGAACTGCTTTTGGTGCATCCCTTAGGTTTTGAGTTGTCATGTTTTCATTGTCATTTGTTTCTATACACTTTTTGATTTCCCTTTTGATTTCTTCAGTAACCTGTTGACTATTTAGAAATGTGTTGTTTAACCTCCGTGTGTTTGTGTTTTTTTTTTCCTTGTAATTGGTATCTAGTCTCATAGGGTTGTGTCAGAGACGATGCTTGATACAATTTCAATTTTCTTAAATTTATTGAGGTTTGATTTGTGATTCAAGATATGGTCTATCCTGAAGAATTTTCCATGTGCACTTGAGAAGAAGGTGTATTCTTCTGCATTTGGATGGAATGTCCTGAAGATATCAATGAGATCCATCTCATCTAATGTATCATTTAAGACTTGCATTTCCTTATTAATTTTCTGTTTTGATGATCTGTCCATTGGTGTGAATGGGGTGTTAAAGTCTCCTACTCTTATTTTGTCACTGTCAATTTCTCCTTTTATGTCTGTTAGTGTTTGTCTTATGTATTGAGGTGCTCGTATGTTGGGTGCATAGATATTTAACAATTGTTATGTCTTCTTCTTGGAATGATCCCTTGATCATTAGGTAGTGTCCTTCCTTGTCTCTTGTAATCTTCTTTACTTTAAGATCTATTTTGTCTGATGTGAGGATTGCTTCTCCAGCTTTCTTTTGTTTCCCATTTGCATGGAATATATTTTTCAATCCTGTCACTTTCAATCTATATGTGTCTTGAGGTCTGAAGTGGGTTTCTTGTAGACAGCATATATATGGGTCTTGTTTTTGTATCCATTCAGCCAATCTGTGTCTTTTGGTTGGAGCATTTAATCCATTTACATTTAAAGTAATTATTGATATATATGTTCCTATTGCCATTTTCTTAATTGTTTGTGGTTGATTTTGTAGATGTTTTTTCTTCTCTTGTATTTTTTGACTATATAAGTCCCTTTAACATTTGTTGTAAAGGTGGTTTGGTGGTACTGAATTTTCTTAACTTTTGCTTGTCTGAAAAGCTTTTTATTTCTCCATCAATTTTGAATTAGATCCTTGCCAGTTACAGTAATCTTAGTTGTATATTTTTCAATTCAGTACTTAACTATATCCTGCCATTCCTTTCTGGCCTGCAAAGTTTCTGCTGAAAGATCAGCTGTTAAGCATATGGGGTTTCCCTTGTATGTTACTTGTTGCTTCTCCCTTACTGCTTTTAATATTCTTTCTTTGTGTTTAGTTTTTACTAGTTTGACTAGTATATATCTTGGCATGTTTCTCCTTGGGTTTATCCTGTATGGGACTGTTTGTGCCTCTGAGGCTTGACTGACTATTTCCTTTTCCATGTTGGGGAAATTTTCAACTATAATATCTTCAAAATTTTTCTCATACCTTTTCTTTTTCTCTTCTTCCTCTGGGACATCTATAATTTGAATGTTGGTGTGTTTGATATTGTCCCAGAGGTCTCTGAGACTATCCTCAGTTCTTTTCATTCTTTTTACTTTATTCTGCTCTTCAGAAGTTATTTCCACCATTTTATCTTCCATCTCACTGTTTCATTCTTCTGCTTCAGATATTCTGCTATTGATTCCTTCTAGAGTATTTTAATTTCAGTAATTGTGTTGTTTGTCTCTGTATGTTTATTCTTTGATTCTTCTAGGTCTTTGTTGATTCTTGCATTTTCTCTGTTTTGTTTTCAAGGTTTTTTTTTAATCATCTTTACTATCATTATTCTGATTTCTTTTTCAGGCAGTTTGCCTATTTCCTCTTCATTTATTTGGACTTTTGTGTTTCTAGTTTGTTCCTTCATTTGTGTAGTATTTCTCTGCATTTTCACTATTTTTTTTTTTTAACTTATTGTGTTTGAGGTCTCCTTTTGCCAGGCTTCAAGGAAAGTTGAACTCTTTCCTTGAAGAAAGTTGAATTCTTTCTTCCTTTTGGTTTCTGCTCTACTATGGTTGGTCCAGTGATTTGTGTAAGCTTTGTATAGGGTTAGATTTGTGCTGAGTTTTTGTTTGTTTGTTTGTTTTTCCTCTGACAGGCAAGGCTGAGTGAGGTGGTAATTCTGTCTGCTGATGATTTGGTTTGTATTTTTATTTTGTTTGTTGTTTAGATGAGACATCCTGCACAGGGTGCTACTAGTGGTTGGGTGATGCTGGGTCTTGTATTCAAGTGGTTTCGTTTGTGTGAGTTCTTACTATTTGATACTCCCTAGGGTTAGTCCTCTGGTAGTCTAAGGTAGTCAGTGCTTCCACTCCTAAGGCTCAGGGCTTGATCTCGAGTTTGCATGGTTCTTTACATTCTTTTCCACCGGTCAGGTACTCCTGTCTGCTCTCAGCTGGTGTTCTGCATGCACTACTGTGTCTGAAGGTGTATTCCGGATGTATCCATGGAGAGCGATGTGCTCCACGTCCACCTGCTCCTCTGCCATCTTGTTCTCCCTGAAACTTCAGGCCCCTGCCCACAACCTCAGGTTCACAAGGCTTTGCAGCTCTGCTATTGGGTTCATCACCTTTGTGAGGGGCCGAGGTTCCTCTGGGGGAATCAGGTTTAAGCCAGTAAATAATTTGCAAGAACTTCTCATTTGATGTGTTTTGACAAGTGTATATAGTTATATCATTGATACTACAGTGATGTGATGTTACAGGGCATTTCCATTACCCATTCTATTGTTTCTTGTTGCCAATAAATCCTCCCATATCCCTGCTTTAATCTTTTGTAGAATTTTATATAAATGGAATCATGTAGCATATACTCTTTCATGTGGCATAATGCTTTTAATATGCATCCACAGTGTTGCATGTATCAGCAGTTCCCTTTTATTGCTGACTAATATTTCATTTTGTGGATACACAACATTTTGTTTAGCCATTGACTACTTGGTGGGCATTTGGCTTGTTTCCAGTTTCTGGTTATTATGAACAAAGTTTCTATAATCATTTGAGTATAAATCTTTGTATGAGTATATTTTCATTTTTTCTGGGTAAATACCTAAAAGTGAGGTTGCTAGATTGTATAGTAAGTCCATGTTTAATTTGTAAGAAATCGCCAAATTGCTTTCCAAAGTGACTATACAATTCATTTTGTATTTCCACTAGTCATGGATGAAAATCCCTAATTTTTCCACGTCCTCAGCAGCACTCAGTATTGTTAGTCTTTGTAATTTTGTGAATCTAGTGAATGTGAAGTGATAGCTCATTGTTTTGATATGCATTTTCCTAATGATGAATGATGTTCATCATATTTTCATATGACTGTTTGTCATTTGTACACCTTCTTTGGTGAAGAATCTGTTCCAATCTTTTGTCAGTTTTTAAAGTGAAGTTGTTTGTTTTCCTGCTGTTGAGGTGTAAGAGTTCTTTTATATATTCTAGATAAATGCCCCTTATAGACATATGTTTGCAAATATTTCCTCCTGGCCGGTCACTTGCCTTTTCACTTTCTTAATAGTGTCTTTTGAAGTGTGAAAGTTTTTCTGTTGTTATCTCATGGAAACAGGATGGGTTCCTCCCCGTCAAGTTTGATTTAGGTGTTGAGACTTTGATTCAACACATGCATCAAGAAGGTATGGAAAGGTTTATTACTCAACAATGAGACTTTCTGGGGAGAGCAGGGCAGGCGACTAAAGAGGTCCAAAATGGCTTGAAAAGGCAGAGAAAAGGTTTTATTTTTATTGTAATTAGGGAGTGGGGTTGGAGTGAGGATTCCTGTGTATGAGAGCCAGGCCTTGCCTATTTTGAACTTGGCAACAAAGGTGGGAGCACCTCAAATTTTTTATCAACTAGCCCAGATGTGGGGCAGAAGGGGAAAGTGGAATTGTGGGGTTTGAAAGATGTTAGCCGTAAAAATGAAACATCAAAATGTCAGGCTCCTTATTACAGTTTAGATTTTCATAAAGACTAGTTTATAATAGTTGTTCTTTTGTGGTTCATTTATTTTTGTGTCTCCTAAGAAATATTTTCATAATTTAAATAAAAAGTTTTTTCCTACATTTTCTTTTAGTTAGAAGTTTTTATAGTTTTAAATATTACATTTAAGTGATACACTTTGGGTTAATTCTTTACATGGTGTGAGGTAAGGGTCTAGGACTTTTTTTTTCTCCGTATAATCAATTCTTCAAGGACTTTTTTTTTTTAAATTGAAAAGGCTATCCTTTATCCCATTGGATTACCTTGGTACCTTTGTTGAAAATCAATAGACTTTGGATATCAGGGTCTGTTTCTGGACTCTACGTACTATTTCATTGATCTCTATTCACTACAATATTAAAACCACACCATCTTTACAATTATAGTTTTACTAAGTCTTAAAATTGGGTAGCATAATTACCTCAAATTTGCTCCTTTTTTCAGAATAACTCAACTGCCTAGATCTTCATTTGTATTTCCATATAAATTTTAAAATCCATTTATCAATTTCTACAAAAGAAAACCCTGCTGGGATTTGGTTGAAATTGTGCTGAGTCAATAGATCAGTCTTGGGAGAATTGACATCTTACAATATTGTGTCTTCTGATAAACAAACTCAGTTCATCTCTCCATTTATCTAGGTCCATTTTTAATTCCTCTCAGAAATGTTTTGTAATTTTTAGTATACAGGTTTTATACACATTGTATTTCCCCCCCTGAAATATATATGTGTGTGTGTGTGTGTGTATAAGATTACTTTTTATTGGAGTATGGTTGATTTACAATATTGTGTTAGTTTCTGCTGTGTAGCAAAGTGAATCAGTTATACACATACATATATCCACTCTTTTTTTTTAGTTTCTTTCCCATATAGGTTTTGATGTTATTGTAAACTGAGGATTTTTTTTTTAAATTTCAGTTTCCAGTTATGAAACTCGTTTCCAACCAAGATGGAGTAACAGAGATATAGTCTCTTACTGAAAAAACTAAAATGCTGAACAAAATAGATAAAACAAAGGTTTTCAAGTCATGGAACATCAGGCAGTAAAAGACAATGATTTTTTAGTGATGGAAAAAAAAAAAAAACTAACTAAGCCCTATGATTGCTTCACCCATAACCTGGAGAGTGTGTCCAAACCATAGTAGAGAGGGCAGCAACTCCGGCCAAGCCCCGCAGTTTCCTGGAGCTGAGAACGTACCGTTAGGCGTTCGGGGAGGCCAAGCTGGCTAGAGTTTGCAGGTCAGGGTACTGGAGGCAATAGAACTGCACTGAGAGAGAATTCAGAGGTCTGCAGAGTCCCCTAGAGTCTTTAAGCGAGTACAAATCAGTGCATGCTGGAGAAGAAACTACCAGAGGCCAGGGAAAGAATCACTCATATAGTTGAGTAAACAATACTTAGAGCTTGCACAGAGCCAAGAACAGTTACTGTTCGTACCAGTGAGAGTAGAAGAACCTCAAAAAATTCATAAGCTTTAGGCTAAATGCTGCTTTGGTTTTAACAAAACCTAACCACAATATTCAAATGGATCAAAAGTAGTGTTTCCTGGTAACATAAGTCCACTCCATAACTAAACTCAAGAATATTTGGGAAAACAAAATCCAGCACTCAAGGAGGTAAAAAATTCACATTGTATGGCATCCAATGTAAAAATGACCAGATATATAAAGAATCAGAAAATTGTGATCTATAATTCTGGGAAAATTCATTCAATTGAAAATGACCCAGAAATCACTCAGATGATAGAATTAGTGGACAAGGACATTAAGAGAGTTCCTAACTGTATTCTGTATGTCCAAGATACTAGAGGAAAGATGGCAAATGTTAAGTAGTGACATGCACAATATAAAAAAAGAACTAAATTGAACTTCTAGTGATGAAAACTATGATGATTGTGTCAAGAAATGTACTTGATGGAATTAGTGGCAGATTGAACACCAAAGCAGAAAAAAAATTAGTAGATTTGAAGCAATAGAAACTATCCAAAATGAAATGCAGAGATAAAAAAAGGACTGTGGAAAATAAACCCACAAAAGGGAGCATAAGTGAGCTATGAGTCCTAATGTATTGGGTTGGCCAAAAAGTTTGTTTGGGGTTTTTCATACCATTGTACAGACACATATGAATGAAATTTCTGGGCAACCCAATATGGCCTAAGTTGTGTGCTATAGATTCCTTGAAGGGGAGGGGAGAGAGAGGCTCATGAAAAGTATTTAAAGAAATTAAAAACTGGACAAATTTTCAAATTTGGTGAAAATTATAATGCTACAGATCTAGGAAGCTCAAAGCGCCCCTAGGAACATGAAGGCACTTCAAAATAAAATGCTGAGTGAAAGAAACCAGACCAAGAAGACTTCATAGTCTATAATTTCATATACGTGAAAATCTAGAAAATGCAAACCAATTAATAGTGACAGAAAACAGATGAGGGTGAAGAAAGGGCATGGAGAGGTGAGAGAGAGGGATTACCAAGGATTGGAGAAATTTTTGTGGGCAATGGATAAGTTCGTTTTCTTGATTGGGGATATGGTTTCATGAGTGTATGCATATATGAAACATCAAATTGTACACTTTAAGTATGTGTAGCTTGTTTATATCAATTAGTACCTCAATAAGCTATGAATTCAAGTTGTTTGTTGTTAACATATAGAAATACAGTAGATTTTTATATATGAATTATATATATATATTTTTATATTTTATATATATATTTTTATATATATCCTGCAACTTAGCTAAACTCACTGATTCTAATAATGCTTGTTATTGTTACTATTACTGTTGCTGTTGTGATTAAAATAAAAAACATTATCAAATGAGACATTTAATCTCCACATCAGGGCTTTGCAAACTGTGAAGCATTCTATAAATTTTTATTCACTATAATAGAAAAAAATAATTTATTCTCCTGGGTACCTAAGCAGAGGGGATTTCTCTGTAGAAGATGAAGACCTGAGATCCTATTCTGAGGTCCTAGAGTCACATGAGAACAGTAATGCACGCAGGACTCTGAATACCCAAGAGCCAGGCCGTCATCCTTCTTTAACAATTGCAGGAAATGGACTCAGCTCCCTTTTCCTCAAAGCTCGTGTGCCAGCTCCCCGGGTGGGGAAACCCCTGCATCCTGTCTGCTCAGTATTTGATGGTTGGTGATAATGAGCCCACACTCTCCAAGAGCTGGGAACTGCTCAGAAGAGAAGTATTTATGAGTTCCCTGGAAATGCCTGCTGAACGCAGCCTGGAGCATGGCTGGAGAGCTTGTCCCCAGCACTGGCATGCTTGCTGCTGCCCAGCTATTGAGCTCTTGTCAACACCAGCAGAGCAGGGGAGAGAATTTTCTACAGAGCCCCGTTCATGTTCCTGACTTGCTCTCCATAGTCTTCTACAAAAGGCCTTCTCCATCCACTGACCCCACCACTGCAGTTTTCCAGTTCCATAACAGGAATAACAGGAATTAGTGTTAGAATAACAGATCCTATTTATCCTTTATAAGGAATTAATTACTCAACTTTGGTAAACTTATTAAGGGTTCTCCATGGGCTGCCAACAGTAGAAAATTATACTAGAGAGAAACTTGGATGTGCTGAAATCCATACATTTATATTCCATTGTTTTCTTAGCACTGTGAGCAAATATTATTTCATATGGACATCACATTTCTCTTTAGTCCTGTCAAACATTTGATGTGCAGTCAATTTTTTCCTTGCTCTATGGATGGCAGTGTGACAAGTTAGGCTTCCAGCTATTCCTCAGGGGCCTTAGCTAAATTCACATACCTCCAATTTCTCCTGCTGCTCTGATTTACCCTCTTAAGGGACTCATCTTTGCTCCAAATGTCTTCTTTAGCAACATAGAAATTTCAGCAGTGAGTGAACTCATTTTCTCCGAGTTCAAAAATTATTCCAACTTCAAGGATTTTGGAATTTAAAGGGGATTCTTGGTTTTTGCATCAGGTCACCCATAACACAGTGCAACTTCTGTTTTTAAGTGGGATAAAAACCCTTTTAAGAAGCTTATTCAACAGGCTCAGAAGATTTTGCAGACATCAAATAGTTTTTAAAGGACAATATTTTGATAGTTTAATTATAAGAAAATAGGAAACATGCAGATTAAATTGACCCTAAAATACACATGGTTTTAAAAATTAAGGGCAAAGAATTCTGGCAGAATACACTTTTTGAATCTAAAACACATGAACAAAACCCAAAGGCCTGGTGGATTATAGCCCTTGGACTAAGGTGATCTGCCATCTAGGATCCTGAGAACATAGGCCACTTCTTAGTGCTGTCTCTGGCCTCATTGTCCCCTGGGATTCAGTTTCACATCTCAGTTTTTGTCTTCAAGAATGAATAAAGATACTAAATCCCTCCTCTTGTCATTGTTTTAGATTCTAAAATAAACTATGTGCTTTTTGAATTCCAAGTATATACAGTTTGTTTATAAGTAGATCTGATTCTCACCTGAAGGAAGTGATGACTCTTACTCCATTAGGCTTTTTAATTGTCAGGAAGTGGAGTGTCACTCTGAGTCATGTAATTAAGAAACCCAGTGTTTCTATTTTCTTAAGTACCTAAACAGATATTTCCAACTCTTATAGCCACAGAGACTTTTGATCACCTATTAAGTGGATTAAAGGGTACCTGCTTTGGAGATTTCCTGCAAAGCAGTGGTCCCCAATCTTTTTGGAACCAGGGACCTGTTTCATGGAAGACAGTTTCTCCATGGACTAGGGATTGGAGGATGGTTCCAGGATGATTCACATGTGTTACATTTCTTGTGCACTTTCTCTCTATTATTATTATATCAGCTCCACCCAAGGTTATCAGACATTAGATCCTGGAGGCTGAGGACCCCTGCTCCAAGGGTCTCCTTCTCTCCTAGTGATTCTTCTCTCCTGGAGCAGTTTGGGGCATCCCAGCAGAGAACAAATTTGCTTGTGGTGCTTTGTGTTGGTGTATCTGGTAGCTTATGTGTGTATATTAATTGTTTTTGAAACATTGTCTGTGGGAGTCTTTGAGGATTGTCATGGAGGCATAGTCCTTTAGAGAGGCTTTGCGTCTGCCTGGCACTTGTAGGCATTACCAGTCCTGACCATCTTTAATCAAATTCAGAGTTTGAGGTTCTCTGGAACCTCCACGCAAGGCAAACCCAGTTGCAATCCACATGAGAGCTGGTAATACCACAGGGATGGATTTCCTTCTTTGCCCCCTACTTGTCTTCCCTTTTTCACCTATGTGTGTAGTGGAGGCTAGTTTACTTCTCGTTGACACATACTCTGAGGATGGGCTTCATTTAATTAGGGGAAGGCTTCTTTCTCAGGCTCCTTTCTTGCATTGGCCTTAAGCTGTGGCTTCTGTCTTCCTCTGCAGGAGATCAACAAAACTTAGCAAATGCCTTCTGGATAAAAGCATCTGTGGTCCTCAGGTCTTATTTTCCTCTCTAGTTTCCCTCTTTCCCTTAGATTTTGGCTTGGTAGTTCCCTACAGTCTTGTCAGCTTTGTCATTCAATTATGAGACTTTTTGGTTAATATTTTATCCAATGTTTTTAGTTATTTTCTGCAGGAAATTTGCTCTGGAAAAAAAAAAAAAAACAATAGAACTTCTGGAAATAGAACTTCTCTAGATATAAAATTGAGTTGAAAGTTTCCAAGCATAATCAATAGATGCTACCTCCATGAACTATATTAAGCCAGGGCTTCAAGGGTTGGAATAAGGAGACCAGTTTCCACTTCTCCTGTACTAGCTGGCAATGTGTGTTCTACCATTTTTGAATTTATGAAATCCTGTATCAGAGATTTCACGAGACCTATACCACATATGGTGGTATTAAATGTGAGTGATTTTCGTACAATTCTAAGGAATTTGGGATGCAGCCTACTTTAAAGGCTCAATTTAATTGGCCTGTCCTTCAGCTTTAGGGAAAAAGGTGATATGTTTTCAAAATGAGTTATATTTATCCTCAACAGAGCCACAGCAGTTCCCCACTTTGCCCGAGTTGGTGTTAAACTGGTTTCCATGCTCCACCCTATGGGGAGGGAGGAGGGAGGAGGGTTCAGGATGGGGAACACATGTAAAAAAAACAAAAAAAAACAAAGAGGGTCCAGCCTGACCATAGAGTGATGCAGGCTCAGACTCAAAGCCAACCATGGACACCTCCAGAATCAAAGGGTAGTCCGAATGGTGACAGCCAGAAGTAGAACACAGTGCTTGTGTGAGGCCTTTCTGGAAGGAAGAACCATTTGCTTGTGGCCTTAAAGAAAAATTCAAGTGCAAAATACTCTTCTGCATCTGATGATCCTATTTCTGACAATGGACTTCCCTATTCACTAAGCCCTGTTTATACTTGGGGCCCCCAGAGGAACAACAGGGCCTGGCAAGCAAAATGCGTTGTAATAGGTACTCTGCTGCTGCTGCTGCTGCTGCTAAGTCACTTCAGTCGTGTCCGACTCTGTGCGACCCCATAGACGGCAGCCCACCAGGCCCCGCCGTCCCTGGGATTCTCCAGGCAAGAACACTGGAGTGGGTTGCCATTCTCAGTGGATGTTAAAGAACGAGTGAAGGAATGAGTGATGGAACAAATGAAGACAGCATCCTTTGTTTCCAGGTTGGCAATGTTCTTCTGTTCTTCGGAGGGCATTTGTCAGCCTATAGCTTTGTGAAGTGCTTCTTGACTTACTGGAAATAAATGGTACTTTCTTCACAATGGATGTCCTATGGCAATAGTTTTTCAAAGTGTGTCCCACAGACTAACTATATCAAAATTACCTGGGGTGTTGGTCAAAATTGCCAACTCCCAGGCCCCATTCCATGACTACTGAATCGTAATTGCTGGGGATGGGCTCAGGAATCTGCACTTCTAATACAACCCCAGGTGCCTCTTTTGTACAACAGAGTTTAAGAGTTACTGTATTATGTGAACATTATCATCACGTCAATAAACATTGATTAAGCAAACATTCTGCCAAATGCATATTTTAGTCTCAATGAAAATGACCTGTAGAAAGTCTGTAATCTGTTTTTATCTATTTTATGAGGTTGTCTGATGCTTTCTAATGTTGGATGCATCTATTAGCCTTATCACCACAATGATCTTAAAAAACCCGTACACCTAGTGTGCCATGATGAGGTTCCTAAAGAATGAGAAAATATTTCCTTTTCGAATCTAGACAGTTTAAATCCGAACGATGACAGGAACACTAAAGAGGTGCAGTTCAGAACTCAAAGAGTTAGAGAGGAAGGGAGTCGCTCCTTTCAGTTTTCTACTGTTTGGAAATTCCTCCAGTCTTGAAATAGTAATTCAGTTAAGCAAGTTTGTCTTATCTTTGTCCAATATGGCTTCATAGAATAAAATGGAATTTCCTAATCAGCATTCCTTTCATGAATTGACGCGGGATGAGCCCAGAGTATTTGGCTTGGCCAATTTTCTTTGTTAAGGAAACCCCATGACCGTGAAAAAACAAAACACTGTGTGCTTTTTTTTCCTTTCTTTTTTCGAAAGAAAAATGGAATTTCTCAACATAGGTCTGTGTTCCTAAAAAGTAAGCTTGCACAAAAATTGATCTCTTTGCCAAGATCACGAGATTTCTAACATGAGAGAGCGAGGGTCAGGTGACACGCTGAAGAGAAAGACTTGAATAGTTAACTCTGCTGCATGTGAGCAGAAAGCCTCTACCCTCTCCACATAACATCCTGTGGGAAAGAAATGTGGAGTAAAAACACAATGACGGTGCGCCACATCCTTTGTTGCAGACAATAGGGAGGTAATTGATTAGTTGCTTTTTATAAGACGAGGCAAGTCTCAGCTGAATCTCAAAGCTCACATTAAGAGCAATAAAAATATAAAGCGGTACTCGTATGTAGACCTTGGCAGAGAACCACGGTGTAGCCGATTTACTCTTTTCTCTGTATAGGTTTCAGATTAGAAATCAGCTGAACTGGTAGGTTTGGAGCCCTCATTCGTCAATGTGTGGGGCCAGCCTGCCTGCCAAAGTGAACTGTGTTGCTGCATAAACATGAGGTCTCCAGGAAAATGGGGTTCTGGCACAGGCACACCCAGACCGAGCCGGGGACATGCTTGAAGCGTGCTTTGCCAAAGAAAAGGAGTTGATTAAAAGACAGGCTGCCAGGAGCCTTGTGAAGGAGAGGAGGTAGGGACACTAACTATTTTGGATCATCTGGGGTTCTACCAACCTTGGATGAGAAATACATAGCTCCGTGGGCAGTGAGTACTGTAAAGGAGAGTTCGTTACACTTACAAAGATAAAAGCCAATTTTATAAGACAGCTGAAAGGATTAAAATAAGACATAATATCCTTCAGTTTATGAAGGTGCTTTGGTGGTCCATTGCCTGATGTCACTCAGAATCTTGTACCAGCTATGAAGAATAAGTTAAAATTGTCCGAAAAAACCACACAATTTTTAGAAGATCCGGTTGATTTAGTGATTATTTAATACTTGTGCATTGCAGTAATTACAAAGAGCTTGACTTTGTTTCAACTCTTACTTTTCCAATGGCAAATAGAAGATAGGACTTTAATTATTTTAAAATGAAATCTTCAGAGCAATTTATGTGCCCTGCACATTTTAAACAATGAAAGGGGAAATCTGAGGCATTGTCTGAAGCAAGATGCAATTGTGTAAAGGCAAAAGAGGCTAGGAGTTGTGTATGACATAGGCAAGCGCAGAGCGTGTATCAAACCAACCAGGAGTTGATAGGAGAGGGTTCCATTAACGAGGACCATTCTCTCACCTGCAAGCATCTGGTAGTTGAAAAGTTTAAACATTAGAAAGTCCATCTACCAGCTGGATTCAGCTGTGTGAATATTGTTGCAAATTCATCTGCAAAACACACAACCTACCTCACTTATAAAAAAGGGCAAGAAGAGAATCCTCAGATGGGGTAAAACAAATCTCACCATAGATTCAAAAAGGCCAAATAGATCTTGTTTCTCTCTCTCTTTCTCTTATCTTTTTCTTCTGGTCTGTCTTATGTAAAGATGCTGCCCCTGGTTTATGTCTTTGATATCCTCCTTCATCTAGTGGAATTTGTGCTGTGTTTTAAGAGCTCTTCCGAACCATAAGTAGCATATTAATTAATTATTGGGTTAGTGAAACAAATTGCACATCAGTGTATTTTACAATTATTCTCCAATTAGATTTAGTTTATTAAGTTAGAGGACAAGGAGAATGGGATTTCTGGTTAGACTAGAGGGAGCAGCATGCAGGGTTATGTTCTAAACTGGGAAACATTCTGTGTTTTCTTATTAAATATAATCAAGCAGTATGTGTATGCGCAGCAGCTGGAAGAGGATGGGGGAGGGTGATTCCAAGAATCAGAGGCCATGTCCCTTCTTTGCAAGATTTCTCCAACTTTTGGAAAGTCTGTAATTCATGTACAAGGGTGAAATATTGTCTGGAGAAGATACGCTGAAAGATGAGAGAAAAGGAGTTGACATGTTGTTGGCATGGGGTCAGTAATGCATAGGGTCAGGAATTTAGAGCATTTCAGAGGGCATAACAATTTGGGGCCTGGGGTATAAAGGAAGGGAAACAGAAATCACAATGGATATCATGTCCAAATGGTCATATGCCACAGAGATCCCATTCAAGAAGAAAATGTTTCTTCCACATTTGGAAGCAGTATCCCCCTACTTTCGTGATTCCTGGGGTATGGTTAGTATGTGTACTCCTGAAATACTTAGTTACTTCTTCCGGGCCCTTTTCACTTACAAACGTTTCTTTTTTACACCAGGGATCCCTCCTCAAACAAGGTCCTGTACACTCCTCCTAAAGCACTGTACACAGGGCATCCTCAGGCCTTATACGATCTGGCCACTGGCTTCTTTCAAATGTTATTTTCTCTGTTTTGCCTCCAGGAGACTCTTCCAGCCATTCTGGTTTGCTCACTGAACAATCTCTGGGGATTTGCTCAGGACGCACTTTCTGTTGTCTGTTTGATCCTCCTCCTCTCCACTCATCCAGATTCTACCCAACCTTCAAGGTCCAGACAAATGCTACTTCTCCCAGGAAGCCCCTCTCTTTCTTGACCCCTGGAGCCCACGATGCTTGGTTCTGAGCCATTGGATTGGCAATTTACCGACTGCCATCAAGGCTCTCCTATGCCTTGTCCTTCTTTCTTGACTGTTCGTTCCCTGAGTGGAGGGGTTGAGGAGTTTAGGACAGTACCCACTGTGTAGTGTACATTCAATAAGTGTACAGTGATGACTTTGTAAACAATAACTAAGTACTGATAAATATTTATTTCATTTCTTCCTATTAATATTAGATCAATTAAACTTGTTAGTTACTTAACTAAAAAACTGATAAATTATTAGCACTGAATTTCTATTAAGTAGGCTTTAAGGCTTATGGACTATTTTATATCTTGGCATAATACTTGTATTTTCTCATAAAACAAAATGGAATAATACTATTTTAAAGAAATGGCATACATCATGACATTTTTGTGTCCATTCTTTCCCCTCTCACCTTCTTATTATTGGAGAATAACTGATAAACCTGCCATGTGACAAAAATAAGAAAGGAATGGAGAGATAGATGTTACCTTAGCTTTCTGATGCTTTCCTCATAGAACTGTCCAATGTTTGACCTCATTTCTTTAATCCACACCCCTTCCTCCCCATCCCCTGCCTGCCACCGCTTCTGCTCTTCTTTTACAGGTTAGGTCTGGGCAAGCACCCAGTGAGATGTTTCATTAAATCACTGACCTGTGGGTTGGACAGAGCAGGTCTAGAGGGAGCTAAGTGGTTAATTGCAATTCTTAGGCCCAGCCAAATGAAAATGCGGCCTGTTCACCAAACCATCCTCTTCCCCACCCCCCTTTACTCTGGATAAATCCCAACTCTAATTAAAATGTAATATTCTCCTTATGTGACTCCTTGGAAAAGTTTGTGGAATGACCACATAATACAGAGCAGGTTTTCCAGATGTTCCCTGTCTTGGCTGGTGTTCACATGCACAGCATCTCCACCCCCAAATTTCTCCACTCCACACTTACCATATGACCTCCTCTCCCTTCCCACTTCTCCTCTGCTGTCCCTGATGTGCTGTGCATAACTTCCTGAGTCTGACTGTTGTGCCTTCAGTGGTAAGAGCCATTACTGAAGTGCAGTGGGCCAAGAAAAAAGTAATACTTGCCTTCACAGAGCACTCGAATGCTATTTACAATGGAAAAAACAACTTTGAACTGCTTCCAAAACAACAGGCGTTAAAATCACTTCTGCTTGCAGTTGAGATGGATTTTGCAGCAACCTTTCCAAACCTGCTTCCTCTGAATGTTTTTCAGCCCATAGAGTGGCTTTCTCAATGAGAACTGAAAATGGCGCCCCTTTAAACCCTTGACCTATGCCTCAAAGGTCATTTCCAAACACTCTGTCATGAGTGCTTGTGAAACCATGGTCTGCAGTCACAAGCTCTCCATGAACGTTGTACAGACATGGTGGGATTATGAAACTCTGTCCCAAACACAGATTCATAAGACTGGCTGCCATGACACAATTGTCAGGTTTCAGCACATTTTGGATATGTGATCACTTAGCTCTGTTATCTGAGTTTAATTTCCCATGCTGCTGCCCACATATATTTTTAATTTCCCTTCAGCCTTTTGATCTATCTTCATTAGATGTTATGAAAATTTCTCAATGACAGGTTGCAAAATGGTAACCTGTAAGCAAAAATCCATGTTCAAAAAACAATTTACATAGTTTTTTCAAAATTTATGAATTAGTAGCTAATGTTTGAAAGTTGCAAGATTTCACTCACAGATTTGAATTCCTTGCTTCTCTTGAGAGAATTTGGGTGTAGCATCGCTCTGATGGCAGAGTCCAGCGGTCACCTCCTTCCCATGGAGCAGGAGCTGTTCACTCACTGGACCTTTTGATTCCAGCCATTTTTCCCCTAACTCCTACTTGACATTTGACTTTAACATTTTGAGTCATAACTTTTCCAGTTAAAGTATTTTATAGATAGAAATTCACCCAAGTAAGACATGTCTTAAGCCATAAAGCTGTATGTTGCGAGTTATTATTATTTTTAAATCTAAATTCTTCCTCTTGAGTAATATGTCTCATTTATCTATGTTCTTGACACTGGCTTCCCAGGTAAACTGAGGTCTCCCACACAGCACACCCTAGTGGTTAAGAGTATATCCTAGTGGTTGGAGTCATGTAGCCTAGATCACTTTCTAATTGTGAGGTGCTGGGAAAACTGCTTCAACTCTTTCTGCCTCAGTTTTTCTATCTCTAAAATGGAAATACTCCTTAACCCAGTGGTTCTCAACTGTAGTGTGCATCTGAGTCACCCAGAGGGCTTGTTAGAATCTGGATGGTTGGTCCTGCCTCCAGTGTCTGATTCAGTAGGTTTGGGATGGGGCCTGAGAATTTGTAACATCTCCACCAAGTTCCCAGGTGATGCTGCCGCACCAGAAACATTTAGGAACATTTAGGATGAGTGCCTAAGCCATTATGTGAGGATTAAAAGTGGTAATTGTATAAAATGCATGGTTCAGTGAGTTGGTCATTTGATTGAAAGAAAAATTTATGTTTAACTTGTTTGAGGTTCAATGTTTAACTCTTTATAAAACCTGATGAATCATTGCATTTTGATAAATAGAGTAGATACATGGTGATTCCAGATATAATTAAATTCTTTCATTTCTGAAACCTATATATTTTCATACTGCTAAAGGGAAAATCTGGAGAAGGCAATGGCACCCCACTCCAGTGCTCTTGCCTGGAGAATCCCAGGGACGGGGAGCCTGGTGGGCTGCCGTCTATGGGGTCGCACAGTGTTGGACACAACTGACGCGACTTAGCAGCAGCAGCAGCAGCAAAGGGAAAATCCACACCTTAATCTCATTTTGGTCTCAACCTGGGTTTGTCTCTTGTTCTTCCCTCACTGTATGGGAAGGATTAATAGATTTGCCCAAAGCGTTGAAAGGAAAGGTGAGCAAGAAAGGAATTATCTTAGATTGCCGTGAAGAAGTCATACTCTCTTCTCCTACTGGCTTCTCCTTGCTCTGTGTCCTCCTGGAATCTAGACCCAGCAATGGAGGAATCACCTCTCACCTGCATGGAACACAAACCAACCATGGCCCATCAGCTGTCTGCTCCTTCCCCTTTCCCTTCAGTGCCTTAGTGATGAGCAGTGAGAAGTGAGATGACGTCACAGCAGCCCCGGGAAGTCTGGGAGTGAGTTCCATGCAGACTTAAAATCACTGGACAAATACTTTCCTCCCTTCCTCCCTCCCTCCCTTTCTTCCTTCTCTCCACCTTACCTTCCTTTCCCCTTCCTTTCTCTCTCTCTCCTTTCCTGTGCTTTAATATTAAATATCATAGGAGTATAGTATGTATTTTGCAATACTGGCAACTGATATCTATTAAAAAGAGACTCTAGAACTCAATCCATTTTGCCCGATTCTAAAAAAAAAAAAAAGCGAAACAGTTCCAGTTCTAGTTCAGACAAATTTCATTCACAAAAATAGCCCTGCTGCAGATGCAACAAATAGAAGCTGTATAAATAACACCTGAGGTGTAATGCATTACACCTAATTAAAATTTTCAATTCAGTTCAGTTCAGTCGCTCAGTCGTGTCTTACTTTTTGGACCCTATGGACTGCAACATGCCAGGCTTCCTTGCCCATCACCAACTCCTGGAGCTTGCTCAAACTCATGCTCATCAAGTCAGTGATGCCATCTAACCATCTCATCCTCTGTCATCCCCTTCTCCTGCTTTCAATCTTTCCTAGCATCAGGGTCTTTTCCAGTGAGTCAGTTCTTTGCATCAGGTGGCCAAAGGATTGGAGTTTCAGCTTTAGCATCAGTCCTTCAAAGGAGTATTCAGGACTGATTTCCTTTAGGATGGACTGGTTGCATCTCCTTGCAGTCCAAGGGATTCTCAAGAGTCTTCTCCAACACCACAGTTCAAAAGCATCAATTCTTCGGCACTCAGCTTTCTTTCTAGTCCAACTCTCACATCCATACATGACTACTGGAAAAACCATAGCTTTGATTAGACGAACCTTTGCTGGCAAAGTAATGTCTCTGGTTTTTAATATGCTGTCTAGGTTGGTCATAGCTTTTCTTCCAAGGAGCAAGCATCTTTTAATTTCATGGCTGCAGTCACCATCTGCAGTGATTTTGGAGCCCCCCAAAATAAAGTCTGTCACTGTTTCCCCATCTATTCCCCATGGAGTAATGGGACCAGCCAATAGACTAATCTCCATCTCCTCCTGTGGTAGACCATGGAGGATTCTGATACCCCTTCACTTGGGAGAAATGGAAATGAGCATGAAATTAGGGGCTTTGAAGAGGCACTAGCGAATGTTGTTGTACAGTGAATTTTGCTATCCAGGAAGTCTGGAATCCCCTTTTCTGAAGATTTTACAGAATGTTCCACATGCAGTTCCCCCTCAGAGGCAGCAGACTGGACTGAATGACCTCAGGCGGTTCCTCTATAGACTGTGATTTTGTGAATATTTTTGTCATACAAACCACTCCTTGTGTCCTAGCACTCCAGATGCTTATAAAGCACCATGTGTCCACCACTGCAGGCTGACTGCAATTCCTAAAAGGAGCAATTCTAATAAAGCACCCACTGCAGGGAGGCAGAGACCATCAAGTCAAAAACGGCTGTGACTTAGCGCAACCTTTGAGGTAGAAGCTCTCGACTGGTGTTTAAATTTAATACTGCATTGTAATTCAGTATGCTAAATCAGTGTGTAAAAAGGGATCAGTACCCAGTAAAACTGCAAGCAAGGCTGGCATAGACCACACAGCTCTCATTTCCCTCTAAACCCTCCCAACTGGTCTCTAGATATACTTGACACTGTGTCATTTGACATTACTTAGTCCATAAAACTTTACACGTGCATAATGGGCAACAGTAAGACTGGGCAGTTACTGTGGCATAAAATGGGAGAAAAAAGTTACCAGACCATCAAACATGGACTTTGTTTTCTAGCCAAATGCTTTATTAATGACAAATTAGCAGTCCCAAATCAACACAGTTGTGATGAAACGTCTACTCCATTGATCAGTTTTCATTACTGAATCTGACCTACACTTACAGGCTCACAACAAACTATGGAAAATTCTTAAAGAGATGGAAATACCAGACCACCTGACCTGCCTCCTGAGAAATCTGTGTGCAGGTCAAGAAGCAACAGTTAGAACTGGACATGGAACCACAGACTGGTTCCAATTTGGGAAAGGGGTACGCCAAGGCTGCATATTGTCACCCTTCTTATTTAACTTCTATGCAGAGGATGTCATGCAAAATGCCAGGCTACATGAAGCACAAGCTAGAATCAAGATAGCCGGGAGAAATATCAATAACCTCAGATATGCAGATGACACCACCCTTATGGCAGAAAGTGAAGAGGAACTAAAGAGTCTCTTGATGAAAGTGAAAGGGGAGAGTGAAAAAGGTGGCTTAAAACTCAACATTCAGAAAACCAAGATCATGGCATCTGGTCCCATCACTTCATGGCAAATCAATGGGGAAATAATGGAAACAGTGACAGACTTTGTTTTTTTGGGCTCCAAAATCACTGCAGATGGTGATAGCAGCCATGAAATTAAAAGACGCTTGCTCCTTGGAAGAAAAGCTATGACAAACCTAGACAGCATATTAAAAACCAGAGATGTTACTTTGCCAACAAAAGTCTGTCTAGTCAAAGCCATGGTTTTTCCAGTAGTCATGTATGAATGTGAGAGTTGGACTAGAAAGAAAGCTGAGCACTGAAGAATTG
>NW_011495022.1:4353726-4381950 GCF_000754665.1 Bison bison bison | reverse complement strand
GACTCTTGAGAGTCCCTTGGAGATCCAACCAGTCCATCCTAAAGGAAATCAGTCCTGAATATTCATTGGAAGGACTGATGCTGAAGCTGAAATTCCAATCTTTTGGCCACCTAATGCGAAGGAACTGACTCACTGGAAAAGCCCCTGATGCTGAGAAAGATTGAAGGCAGAAGGAGAAGGGGACGATAGAGGATGAGATGGTTAGATGGTATCACTGACTCAATGGGCATGAGTTTGAGTAAGCTCCAGGACTTGGTGATGGACCCAACTGAGCAAGTGAACTGAACTGACACGTACAGGCTCAATCTGAAAAGACTCAATTATTCCACAGCTACTTCCAACTTGTGAATTAAGTTTCATTTGTGCAATAGAAATAGGAGGCATTTTAGGAACATCTCAATACATTTCATCTGGAGATTTTTCTTAAGTAGACCCAGTTGTATTGAAAGACAGAAAAATAGACTAAAGTTTCCATGGTTCCATTTACAAGATAGACCAAAAAGGAAGCCACAAGAAGCATTTTGCTGCTGACATCTTGAAGATCTTACACCTGTAGCTTATTGACATCATCAGATGATGCTGAGTTTTAGGAAGGCATAGAAGAATGGTGAGGAAATGAAACTACAGAAACAAGGGCATATTTGTATCAAAAAACTGGAAGGCAGAGAAAGAATTCTTCTTTTCACGGCACCATTCACCGGCCCCCTCCTTTCTGCTGTTCATGAGCCAAGTCAATGAACAGCTCTTCACAAGAGGTGGAAGCTTAGAATTACATTGCTTTAAAACCAGAGAGTTTCAGTCTTCTGGCCCAGGAGCCAGCCAGTATCTTTTCCAACTTGAGAACAAGCAGTGCAGCAGATCTCTCAAGTCCTAAACTCATCAACCGAAAAAAAATTCTTCTCTTATTTCAGGTCTTTCCAAAGAAAAGAAGAAATGCTGACCAACAGTGGTGGTGCTGGTAATGGAGAAACACACCCAAGCCTCAATTATAATGATTCCAGGAGACGTTTCCTGTAATGATATTTCAAGGTATATGTTTTGACTTGTAGTAGACACAAATGCATGCAATGAATCATAGAAGAAGAGGATTGTATTGTTCTTACTGTTGAAGCATCTAAACTACTGCCCACGCCTTCATTCTGAGATATACCCAAGCCCTCGCCACCCCCACCCTGACGTTACCTCAAAGCATTCTTCCCTGAGGACCCATGTGCGGTGGTGAGTCTTCAGCACACCTCCCACTTCTTTGCATCATCTGGGCTTTTGGATAACTCTCCAGATGCAGTTCTGGACCTTTCTCATGAAGCAGTAGCCGCCCTGTGAGAGTTCTGCCAGAAAGAAAGAAAAATGAACTGGACTTCACAATCAACTAGACACAAGCGTGAACAGACCCGTTCTCAGGCCAAATCAACATTTCTGCTCCCGTCCTGACAACTATAAATTCAGAAGTCGTCACCACATAAAGTACCTCGTGCACAAATACTTGAACTCTGACTTCCTTTCAACAGCCTTAATGGTACCGCTTCCCATATCATTTTAACGTGCTCCGGTGTTGTAATGTCATAAATGACAATCTCAACTACAGTCGGAGTCCTGGTTGCCAAGCCTAACTCCACAACCCTTCTGTCATGTAACATGTGGCCCTGAAGGGGTACACAGGGGACCTCCCCTCAAGCCCTCTGCTCTCCCAGGCTTTTCCTTCTCTATTAGAATAAGGAAGGTGCAATCCACCACTGAAAAGCACAGACACGAAAATAATTAGCCATCTTTTCTGTTCAGCTGTAACTTATATTCCCTATGAGGAGGAAAATGGAGGTTAAAAAAAAAATCAAGGCCCAGAGACCCACGTTTCATTTGGAACACTAGGGGTTCTTGGTGGAGATCATTAAAGTGTGGTTTGAAATATTTTCCTTTTCTCATCAAGTCACTAGCCCAGTAATTGATGTCATAAAAAATATCTGTGTTCAGTTGCAGTGGGTTTCTCAAGTCCCTTCAAGTTATCAATTATTTACATCCCAATGAAATGAAACAATGCTGTAAAGCCAGGTCCTGAAAAGCCACCAAGGGGTCTGAGGGGGGCATTGTTAACTTGCATGTTAGTAGCACTCTGTTTGGGAAAGTTCATTTCCCCTTCTCTGTCATACATTATCTGTGTGGGTTTTATTGCAGCTCCTCATAAATAGTCTCATTGGGCTTTTTGTTGTTTGTTCATATCCTCCACAATTTATACTCCAAGGATGAAAGGAAAAACCCCAGCTCCTTCAGCTGCCACAGGCCCTTTTCTCTGCATCTCTGGGCTTTGACCCTTTCCTCCTGTATTCTGGGAGCACCCAGGGAATTTTCTTTACTTACCAAAGTTTGCATGGTCCAGATTTGACAGAAAACCATGTTTGGGAATGGCAGGATTTCATTGGTATTCAGAGTCTTCCCCTTCTGTTATTTCCTCCTGCTTTCATTTCCCTCCTGAAACCTTCTTTCCCCCTCATGCAGCAGAGTAACTCCAGCAGGGCCAAATCTCATACTAATACTTGTCCTTGGGGAAAGCAACAGAAAACGTTTGGTGATGTCTTAAGACCCAAACTTGGCTGTCATCCTTTAGTGATATATAAAGGCATCTTGGCTAACACACAACCCTCACATATTTTGGTAGAGAGCTTTATGGACATTGCTGATAAAATGTGATACTGTGTCTCTTGCCAATTCATTAGTTTCAGGCTTCTTTGGGATGGCCTTTTCACAGACCTCATCATAGCAACTGGAGACATGTGATGGAATCAGAGTTTCTTCTAAACTCCAGAGTGCAATAAGCTTAAGCTTTTCCATCATTCAAAGGGCAGATTCAAACCTATACAGATCTGTTCCTAATCAACCCATTTATCTGATCTACAGAGCATAAATTAGTTTTTTATAAATGAGGTGGTAGGCAAATGCTCCAGTGTTTTTGAGAGCAACTGCAAAGCTCTTTTCAGGACTGAGGAAGGCATATACATTATTATTCCCCATTTAGTCAAAAGGGAAGTTTTGTAGACACACGGGGACATGCTGGCTATACAGGACTGCAACCGTCATCCTTTTTAACGCTGCAGTTGTGTGTTCTATATTCACTGTTCCCCAGATAGTTAACCATCCAACTTGGCGGGGGTGTGTGTGTGTGAGCAAATTCTGCCAGCATCCAGATCCTCAAAACCTCAGCAACTTCATTAACTTTGGAGACTAACAGTCTCATCTGACAACAAGCGTGATGCCATCCAGAGCTTCACAACCCATTGCAACAACAGAGATAATAGTTCTCTCTCCTTCATCTATTGAAAGTAAAGGCTGTTCAGAACATGAGTGTGTTTGTTTAATGTAGCTTTAAGGAAGGAGAGAGGGACATTTTTGCAAAGTGATTAAAAGCGACTTATAAAAGTAGGTGCCTGGGATGAAGGACCCAGCGGTGGTGATGACTTCCGCTCATAGGTCCGTGTCCTGTAGGATGGCGGGGCATCCTGTGGCTGAGAGCTCTGTGTTTCCTGTTCAGAGGAAGCTGAGGGGAGCAGGAAGAGAGGGACTCGGGGAAAGAGCAGGTGGGGAGGGGTGGGGGAAAGAAGTCTGCTCTAAGCTTTCCCTTGATCTTAACCAGGGGCCAACACTTGACAGTTCTTCTATTTATTTTATTTTATTTTGACAGTTCTTTTAATAGGACGTGGTTCTGTCAAGGACAGAGCAAGTACAGCTTACAGAAGCCTCCACACCTGATCTTAAAGCTGAAAGAGAATACGGGTGCTTAGGTGGAGAAACCACTCAAAATGGGAAATGTGGGAAGAGAGGAGTGTGAATTTATAAGAAAGAAAATAGGTGCAAATACACCCCTGTTAACCAGATTTGTTCTTAGTGCTATAGGATCTATATTTTCTTTTTAAAACAATCTTTATTGGAGTATAGTTGCTTTACAAAGTTGTGTTAGTTTCTACTGTACAACAGAGTGAATCAGCTATACACATACATGTGTGTGCATGCTCAGTCACTTCAGTCGTGTCTGACTCTGCGACCCCATGGACTGTAGTCTACCAGGCTCCTCTGTCCATGAGGATTCTCCAGGCAAGAATACTGGAGCAGGTTGCCATACCCTCCTCCAGGGGATCTTCCCGAGCCAGGGATCGAACCCAGGTCTCTTGCATTGCAGGTGGATACTTTACTGTCTGAGCTATCAGGGAAGCCCAAGAATACTGGAGTGGGTAGCCTATCCCTTCTCCAGGGGATCTTCCTGACCCTGGAATTGAACCAGGGTCCCCTGCATTGCAGGCAGATTCTCTACCTGCTGAACTATCAGGGAAGCCCATACATATACACATGCCCCCTTTTTTTTGGATTTCCTTCCCATTTAGGTCACCACAGGACACTGGGGAGAGTTCTCTGTGTTTTATAGTAGGTTCTCGTTAGTATATTTTCTATCATAGGTCACGATGAATGCTTTCATTTTTGTCAAAATTAATGTTTTTGAAACTTGTTCATACACATTGGATCCATTATTCCTTAGGTAGGTGGCCTGACTGGTGCCTTGTTTCCCAGTTTAAGGCTAAAAGGAGTAAGTGAGTTGCCTGAGGTCACGCAGTCCCTACCTGGAAAGAGAGTTCTTGGCTCTTGCTTGCAGCTGCTCTGTCTTCACACAGCCTCCTTCATCCTTCCTTTGCTCAGCAGGGCTCTGTGCTGGTCCCTGTGGCAGCTTGGTAAACACTGATTGATGAATTAATTGGCAATGGTGATAATGACTGCTCTCAAGTACCTACAACAAGAGTTGTTGTTTTCCTCAGGGATCTGCCCAGCCCTGATGTACCTAGGGTTGGCATTAGAAAAATAATGAACAATATCAGTGGATATTAGTGACTAAGGAAACAGACTCTGACTCAGCTCAAGACGCCACACTGAGATTCACACAATTAGAAGTTTATAGTCAACTGTGGGATGATACACTCCATTAATCTTTCTAACAGTTACATGGTTCCATTTGGACCAGGCTCAGCTCTTATAAAATGCAGACTCATTACACTGACTCAGATGGGAGCCAGGGGAACATATTCAAGGGCAGTACCACTGCTTGCAAGCATACCTGAAGAACTATTTTGGTATCTTAAACTTGAAATGGAAGTTGGGCAAGTTTGCCAGAAAGTCAGTCCTTGCCCTTTGCTTGCCTCGTTCCTTTCTCCCTGACCTGCTCGCCTAGTCCACTCGGGCTGAAGATTCAAAACAAAGAAAAGAGAGCATCCATAATCATCTTAGAGGACATGGCCAAAGGATTTCACCAAAGTGGGTCTGAGGTAGGGATTATTCTGTGTGGAGCACAGTGGCATAAGCAGCCAGTTATTCAGAGGATGAATGAAGTCATTTGGTCTCTCAGATTCCTTCTGGAGTTTGAAATATCCCGATGAATTATATTAAATAAACCAGCATCCAGTTTTAGAATCTCCAGACTCAGAATAACGAGAAAGCTGTTCCACTTATATCCTTTCTATTATTAAGAAGGATGTCTTGATATTAGGAATTTCATGACTGTAATTTCATTCCTTATCCCTATCTTTTTCCCCAGTGGAGAAACTATGAGAAAGGTAAAATAACTCACCCAAGGTCACACAGCTATGAGGTGACCAGGCAAGTTTTCCTAAGCAGAACCCAGGCTTATTCTCACTAAGGCCATACTCTGAAATCTGCCCTGGATCTCCAGCAGACATCATGATATAAGTCATGATTAGTATTTCAGCCTGGAGGTCCAGGGAGAGGAGGAGAGTGAGGCATATGAAATGGGGCAGCTGGAAGATGAAGATTACAGCCTTCACCTGTGTTACCATTGGCCTGGCCTGGCTGTGCAGTCAGAAGTGAGAGGTGACATGATTCTCTGATGCGTGGGAATAAGAATCAGGACCCTTTGGGGAGATCAGTTAGCAAGCGAGCATTTTGATAACGTCTTAAAAATGTATGTGATACTGGAAAATGTACAAGCTTGGGCTTCCCTTGTAGCCCAGTCAATAAAGCATCTGCCTGCAATGCAGGAGATGCGGGTTCGATTCCTGGGTTGGAAAGATCCCCTGGAGAAGGAAATGGCAACCCACTCCAGTATTCTTGGCTGGAGAATCCCATGGACAGAGGAGCCTGGGAAGCTACAGTCCATGGGGTTGCAAAGAGTCGGACACCACTTAGTGACTAAACCACCACCAGAAGAGCGTGTAGCTGTGCGGTGGGAATCGGCCAGTCCTAAGCATCAGTACAGCCCTGCAGTGGTTTTTAACAACCATGGCATTCTGACGCAGGCAGTACTGGTTTTGCCACTTACAGCCACTTTCACGAAATTGTATGTTCTCTTCTTGTGTTTCCTTAAACTATAACCACTGTGGGCACTATTTTCTGTCAGTATATTCTGACTGTTGACCACTGAGACTGGTCTGAAAAGTTGGTTCCTGGAATCCCTAAGAGGGATGAAGTCGGTTCTTGGCCATCTGCGTATGGATGGTCCAAGGCTGTATTTTTACTGCCAGGCTGATTTCTCCCTGCCACACAGACCCTTCTGAGACAGCTCCTCTTACACCGTGTGCTCAGGGAGGGCACATTAATTTTAATATTGGCTTTAGTCAAACCTCGTTAGGAAGGTCAATATACTGCCCCAGCCCCATTAAATAATATGTTTAAAACACTAAATAAATAACACTTAGATTATCCATAGTTTTGGATCATCAAGGCAGCTTTTCCCTTCTAGTAGTGCAGCTAATTTAAGACTGCAAGGAAAGAGTTTTAAACACATTACTTTTGGCTTAAGCCCAACAATGTTGCAACGTGATATTTAGAGCTCATGAATCAAGAGACAAACATGTATAGCCAGGTGTGGTTTGACATAAAAATTTCTGTGAGACAATTGGTCTCGCTGTATGATAAATGGTCAAAAATCTCATTCATTTCTAACGTCTGTGCTTTAAAAAGTAAATATACAGAAGGCTTCCTTTTCTTTGCTTAGCATTTATCTTCTCAAGTGTGGAGGTCCATTTGATTAATGTCTAGTCATTTAAGAAAAAAGGTGTCTTCTCTAAGTTGCATGAAATATGAAATGATTAGGTCATGCTTCTGGAGAGTTTTTATGTTCAATTACTTAAACTTTTTTGAAAACTTAAAAAAAACTTGTGTGTGTGTGTTATATCTGCTCCAAGGAGATCCTCCTTTCCCTGTGTAACTTAAAAGATGAGGTTGTTTCCTGATGTGGATTCTTCTTTAGCACAAGTCTCCATCTGCTGGCAGTGCTAGCTTTGAAATCTGGTTGTGCCCAAGCCCCTGTGGGTAAGGGTCTCATCTGGTGGGCACCCACACACCAGCTGATCACTCATTCATACTTTAATTAAGAAATTACGAAATAAAAATGTCTGCTCTAATTTGCAAATTATATTCCACATCATTGACCATTTATAAAATCAAGGCTATTGCTTTTCTGTTATATTATTATCCAGTTTGGGTTTTGAAATTTGCTGTGTATGTGTTGTTGTTTTCCCCTAGTGGACTAATGTAGTTTCAAACATTGTATAAATAGCCCAGTTCCATTTGCTAGTTTCCACAATTCTTTAAAATCAAGATACCAGATAAAATAATGTTTTGATGGCTAGAGTCTATTATCAGCATATGACACAAGCCCGGTCTTTGAAAAGACATAAATCAGATAACAGTTCCAGTGATGCTGTGCTCTTTTGATTTTTCAAAGCCTTCTGTCAAGGCTGCCTTTACCTGCATCTTTTGATAATATGAGAATTAGATCATTGGCATCATCGCAAGATGCATCTGGCAGCAGCTTTTCTTCATCATTATCGTTCCCAGGGGTTGTGGTGTTGGATTTCTTTCAGTTCCATTTGTTTTATGTCTGTACGTTTCTCAGTTCTCACAGCCTCTGTGTGAGAGTGTGAGTGTGTGTGTGTGTGTGATGTGTGGTGTAAAGAGACAGAGAGAGAAAGAGAAAACTGAAAGAAGTTGGGAAAGAGAACAGGCAGCCATGTGCTGAGGATTCCTCCTTGCTCTAGTCGTATCCCGATTCTTTACATAGTAAATTGCCAACCAGGGCTAAATAGCCATTCCTGGCCTTACAATTCTTAGCAGAGGGACACTGAGGCTTCCTTTGGGACCATTTCCAATTTTTCTGTTCCCTCACTGTTCACCTAATCACTCTCTTTAAGGATCAGAGGCTTTGTAACAGATACACACTACTATATATTAAGTAGATAAACAAGAGGGACCTACTATATAGCACAGGGAACTATATTCAATATCTTGTAATAACCTATGACAGAAAATAATCGGAAAATACTATATATATGTGGGTATATGTAAAACTGAATTACTTTGCTATGTATCTGAAATGAACACAACATTGTAATACAATCAAATACCCATCAATATATGGCCCCACCAGAATGTGTACCATGCAGGGAGCTGAGTATGTAACTTCCTTTTAGAGTAACTAGGGAGTTAAGCAGAATTAAGGGGAAGGGATGCTGGAGAACCCCTGGCCCTGGTGAGGCTCTGTCTTTGGGTTCTATGTGGCAGCCACCCCACAGCTCAGAGATCTCCCATTAGGACACCAGACTGGCTCGGCTGTCCCAGATCTGACATCTTCCCTCTCCTCTAGGGAAAGAGGGAATATCTCTTGTGGTAGCACCTGCTTCCAGATTCATTCTCTCTGTGTGTCTCTCTTTAACAGATCACAGCCTAGACCTGTACCAATCTGTGTATCAAGAATTTCAGTACAAGCTAAACTGGTGCCTACCTCTGAAATCGAGGGTGGATAAACAACACATCTAAGAAGGGGAAAGTCCTCTTTAGAAAACTATTTGGTGGAGATTGGAGTAGTGGCTATGCTATGGAGGCAACAAACCAATGTCTTCTATCAGTCAGTCTACTGTTGTGTACTATCTGTCTCAGTATATTTATATAGTATATATAAAATCAAATATAGTATATTTGATTATAGTATATTTTGAAATCAAATATGTTGTGCCAACTTATGCCATGCTCTATACCTGTTACTAGGGATGGAAAGAAAGCCAAAACCCTATCCTTAAAGCTCAGGGTAATATTGTCTCATATTATTATATGGTATCTTGGTATTTATATCTCCATATGTTATCCCCTCATCCATACTATAAGACTCATGAGGGCAAGGACCTTGTCTCAGTCAGGGTGTATTTGCCCAGCTCCTTCTCTCTTCCTAGAGTACCTGGACCCCACATGCAGGGCCATCTAGAAGATCTGCAGACTGTTGGACTGGGGTGGACGTGCATGTGTATTGAACAACCAGTGCAAAACCCTGCCTGTCTTCTAGCTCTCCTCAGCATCTCTGTGTGTGTGTGGTAATTCCTGAATTGTGGCAGAGACTGCTAGTGTTCCCCAGTCTCCAGTTCTCCTCTTCCTGAGCACGGAGCTAAGCTTTTCTTCCTACCCCCAGAGAGCTAAGAGAAACCATGAGACTGAGTTCTGGCTGATTAAACGTGGGCAGAAGCTACATCGGCTACCACCAGGCCTGGCCATAAAACCTTCTGTCCTCTCCTCATCACTGTCTTTGGGGCTAAGACTCAGACCGTCAGAGGGCCTAGAAAATGGGGGATCCTCATAAAGGAAGGGGCCCAGACCCTTGACTCATGGCATAGAAGAAGTGGCCCCACGTATACTTCCCAGACAGGGATGTTCACACGGGTCCAGAGTGAGCAAGTGCCCGAGATTCGTTACAGCTGCTAGCATCACACCCTGACTTATTTATTATTATGATTTTTAAGAGAGCAACTCTGATTCTAGTAGTTTTCAAAAGTATGTTTCGATTTACAAGAACAAGTCTAGGAGGTTGTTCTCTTTAAAAAGAATACATTTGAGCAAAGCACTAACGACATCTTCAGAGATAATATACAACATTCTGCAGGATGGTCAATTTTCAAGAGAATATACATTTCCAGTAATAATCAGAACACTTGCATTATCCTCAATTTTGGGAAGGAATTATTATAAATGGTTCTGTTTGTGCATCAGTGAAATCCCTTATTCCCACCGTGTGCTTGTCATCTCAGTTCTCATTTGCAGGTATTCAACATTTCCAATAAGAGTATTCCCTTACCTGCTTTTAAATCATTACTGTTTTTATAATGGCTTCATTATTTCTTAATTGTCCTAATTTTCTTTTTTACCCATTCTTGTTAAAAGTCGATTAAAATATGAATAATTTCAGCATCCCAGGCATTCTGGAAACATAATGAATTTCAGGTTTACATTCATTTGTCAGTAAAAGCAGAAGAAGAAGTCAGGGTGGACAATTCCAGTAACCTCAACTGGATTTAAATAGGCCATTATGCCACATCCTTATGGTACTCAAAATTTGGTAATGCTAGAGCCAGAAGGGAACTTGGAGATCATTCCATCCTCAGCCCTCAGTGGCTGATGTGCAACTACCATGTGCAGAGGGCTACACGCTTAGATAATGTTGCAGACAGAAGTAGTCCCAGTCTAACAATTTCCACATAACGTGCCATGTGGAATTAAACCAGTGTTTGTATGTGAGGTCTCCCACTCCCCTGGACGGTCATCTGTCTCTCTGGCTTCCTCCTCTGTCCCTAACCCAGGGTCCAGGTAAAGGCACTAATAAACACCACTGGCTTACCAGCAGGCTGATATATAGATGCTTCTGTCCAAATGGACTTTCTGCAAAAGACTCTTTTTATTCCTGCTCACTCTGTTCTCTGTTCCTAAGTTCACTGCTGTCCTTGTTTCAATTGTCTGTGAGCAAAACAAGACAGAAAGGAATCTTCTTTTCCCAGTAATTAATGAGATATCTATCACCCTCTTCCATAACATTCTTCTAAGCCTTTAGGAGAGTCACTACCATCCGGGATACATTCCCAGGCATATGAACATTTTTTCTCTAAGCTTGGGAATATCCAACTATCGTCTTAGAAGATCCTCTAACTTGCTCTGTGACTGAGCTAAACACCTCACCTTTCTGGCCCTTCGTTTCTTATCAGTAAAATTAGGGGTTAGCTCAGACTGCCATTGTCACTTCCATTTGGAATTAATTAATTCAACATTATTTGACAGCCATCATGACACCCCACTCCAGTACTCTTGCCTGGAAATTCCCATGGACGGAGGAGCCTGGCAGGCTGCAGTCCATGGGGCCACAAAGAGTCAGACATGACTCAGCGATCTCACTTTCACTTTTCACCTTCATGCATTGGAGAAGGAAATGGCAACCCACTCCAGTGTTCTTGCCTGGAGAATCCCAGGGACGGGGGATCCTGGTGGGCTGCCATCTATGGGGTCGCATAGAGTCGGACACGACTGAAGCGACTTAGCAGCAGCAGCATAAAAAGTCCTGGGTTTAGGGGGAAAAAAAAGAAATCTCTTCTGCCCTTGAGAAACTCCCAGGCTGGCTTAAAGTCTATGCTTCTTCTAGATGGGGTAAAGAAAATGGATGAGTAAGTAGCTCCCTGGGGAAGATCTGGTTCTCAAAATCACATAGAATATGTGAAATCCAGGGATGTCTCCTGAATCTGTCTGGATTTTTAAGCCTTTATTGATACTTTGCTTTTTATCATTATCCTAGATCATGTTTTCGAGACTTCAATTACCTCTCACCTGTGTTAAAAATCTTTCTCTTCATATTTCATCTGTTGCCTGTTCTCCTTTTCAGTTTTCTGTTTAGAATGTCAACATTTAACAATTAGATTTTAGATTCTCTGCACAGAACACCCTTTGATGCTCTTGTCCTGGCCTCCTATTCCTCCTACACAGAAACTTGGCTTATATTTTTGTTTTACAGAGCAGCTCTTTCTTGACATGTTGTTATAAAACTGTACCCAGTTGATCAAAGGAAAGGAGTCCCTTCTCTCTGCTTCTTTTCCACTGTAAAATTCTGGATACTTGTCAATCATGTCAGACAGAGGTCAGAGGAAACTTGATGGAGTGGTGGAAACAACCCAGGGAAACCTGCCTATCAAAAGCATCCTGGAAGTTTGTGCTTGGTCTGCTGACCTGGAACCTCTACAATCTATTATGTTGCCTCATCTTAGACGGTGCTGATGCTCGGAAAATCCAAAACATGTCCACCAGCTGGTCTCCATTCCTATTTTCTCTTTTCTGCATTTGCTATTGGCAGTGGATAAATGAGAGATTACCTGTGTCAATTTGGACTTCAGTTTCTTAATTGAGTCAAATCATCTTAGCCTGGAAATGGTTTGTCCTCAATATGAAGACTGTAATCCTTCATGGTACCCTTCCACCTCCAGCTGACTCTGGGTTTGGCACATGGACTTAGCAAGTGAAGAGTCTTGGTTCATCTGGGGCACAGATGGGAGCTCTTCTATGACATCTACCAGAACAACAGATTCAGACTTTATATTCACTGACTCACTACAATTTTGGAGTGTATTAGTTAGAACTGTCTCAGTTACAAGGGAAAGATAACCCACCTCTACAATGACTTAGGTTAAAAATAATTTTTAATAGATTGTATCATCATAATCATTATCATCATCTAGGCACATTTTAGGCATGGCTGGATCCTGGAGTTAAAATGTATTTGGACTCAGTCTCACTCACTTACTTTCCCATTTGTTGACTTCACTCTTAGATAAATCCTTTTCTTATGATGACCCCCAACAACTTCAGATTTATATCCTCCTGGATTCATGTTGAATTCAGCAAAGAGCTTCTGGGCCTGGTTATGACTGGTCAAAATAGAGTCATGTGCCTATCCTTGAGCCAATCATTGTTGCCAGGGAGAGCGAATACATTCATGATAAAAGCTTGTATCGCACGCCTACAGTAGCAGTATGCCTAATGTCAGAGTGCCCTGAGATTTCTAGTTTCCTCCCAGAAATCAAAGGTATGGTTAGCGGAAAAAGGGAAAGTAAATTCTGGGTAGGCCAGAACACCAGAGTTGCACTGCTTGGGGACGTTGCCTGATAACTTGTGTGCTTGATTCATCTCTTTTCCTTTTTTAAGGCTATAGTTTCAGGTTATAGTCTCATAAATTTTCCTCTTGTTACTTTTCTAATTGTTCATTATCTCTGGTTCTAACTTTAAAGCCTGATGCAATGAAGGATTCTTCATCTTTTTAGTACTTCAACTTATACTTTCAAAAATCAGAGATGGCTTATGCTATTTCATTCTGTGACTCAACTGGGAAAAAATAACCATTGTGTAAGGTTTCAAGTCTTTCTCCAATCTAGCATTCAATTAATTTATACTGTGTTCATCTAGAGACTTTTAACATTTAAACCCTCAGAAAAAGAAGGCATTCCACATCATAAAATTAGCAAATTTGGTGAAATATGAAAAAAAATTCATTCCCACTTGCAATTTGTCTATATAATCCACAGACGTACATGAGCTATTGCCAACTGTATTTGTTTATTTATTTGATTTGTGGGATGGGCTCAATGCATAAAAACATCAGAGCCTACATATAAATAAAGTATGTGCCTGCATTAATCTGTTGGGTCACAGTATCATGTTTCGGTACTTCAAAATCCCCTTAGCACATCTTTGACACTCAGTGTATATTCATTAATAGTGGCTCTTTCCAGCAATTTCACATAAGCACCAAACAAGAAGAGTAATAGAGAGGGGGAAAACAACTCTGTAGGAAGAATTCATTGTATTATTTTCAATCCTTCTCAAGAAGCCAAATGGAAGTGAGTCAGTCCTTCATTCCTTTCCTCTTAAGAGACATAATGGTTCACAAGACCTTGTAATTTGGTAGGATTCTGGGTATGATTTCTGATTGTTATGGATCTTACCATTTGTCTAATCAAGGATTAACTTTCTAGTCTGGATTTGGAATTTGAAACAGCTTTTTCTCCCTCTTAGTGAGTGAGCCTTTACCCCAAGCCACAGACTCACAGACATGATAAAGCTCAAAGCACGTTTTAATGTCACATCCTTCCCTTCCATGACCCAGGGGAGAAAGTGGAGAATGCATAGTCAAAGAGAAATGTGAAGGATTTCTCCCCATCCAGGCAGAATACTATGCATCTTGATGAGTTGTCCCAACTACGTGTCTCCAGAGAAGCCAGGCCTTTCCTTTCATACTCCAGGGTGGAAGCACTTTGGATCTCAGAAGGTGTGACCGTAGCTACATGGGCAGTGCATATCCTGTTGTCGTCTCCTGCATCCCAGAGATAGTCACCAGTCCTCTTTTATGGAGTCAGCAGGGTTGAGCCCTGACTTATAGAGAGTGATCAGTCTTTTAGGGGCTAGGCTGCCTGGGCACAAATAGCTATCCAACTCTCTCAAAGAACAGGGCTAACTTCCCATCACTTGCACATATTTCAAACATAGTATGGTGCACTGCTATATTAAAATTAGGTTACACCAGTTTTATATTTAAGGCCCATGGAATTTGACTAATTTAGAAGATAATCTCATAACTAAAGGAAAAGTCTCATTACAAATGGCCTTTGCATGGCAGCTTCAAGTCCTCAAAGGGGATTGTTCTTACCAAGGTATTGTCTTAGACTGTAAAAGGAGATCACTGTTACAAATGTAGGTCTCAACCTGCGTCTTTGATTCCGTTTCATCAGTTACAACACCAATATGGCAATACTTAACCACCAAATGTATTTAACCTCTCAGAAATGCTCTGACAACCAATGAAACAGTTCTCTAGGTGACCTGAGTTCTTCGACACTTCCCTAAAAAGCATCTAGAAATGAAACAATGTCTGATTAGATATAAATTGTACATATCTTCTCTCTGATTAAAAGGACAAGTGAAAAAGGCTTGGAAATACAGACTGTGGACAAAAGCTAATCTTTGGGATATGTTTCTAGGCAACCAGCTTTACATGATACAGAAATCATTAGATCTGTTCCACTATTTTGACTAGTGTTCCCAAGGGTTCCAAAGATCTTAAAACATGCCAAACACTTCACTAAGAATCTTCTTTTACCTTTATTAATAGGAACTGAGGACATTTCGGATGCAGGCACGTTGCTGGTGTAAATTCACTTGAAATGGAAATCTTAACATTTGCCAATCAGTTGTGTCTGACTCTTTGTGACCCTATGGACTGAAGCCAGCCAGGCTTCTATGTTCATGGGATTTTTCAGGCAAGAACACTAGAGTAGGTTGCCATTTCCTCCTCCAGGGAATCTTCCCAACCCAGGGATCAAACCTGTGTCTCCAGTGTCTTCTGCATTGGCAGGCACACTGTTTATCACTGAGCCACTTGGGAAGCCCAGTGAACTGGTGGTGTTGTACAAACGCTATTATCCTCTGCTCCCCTGTTCCTGGAGTCTCCAAATGTGTATAGATGGGTATGTGTGCTTGTCTTTTAATTTCAGTCTGGCATTGGGATTCTTTTAGGTTATGATCACAAACTATGAATATCACTTCTACATGGGTATTATTTCCTGCCAAGCAGTACAGGTTGTCACACTGACCACAGGCTTCCCCCAGCCGGTCTCTGCATCCTTTCATTTAAGTGGCTGAAACTTAGGCGTTCTGGCTTTAGAATGATAAGAATTACCAGGATGCAGGCTCCAGATCTCTTCTGGCTGAAATTTTGATTTTATAAGATTTCTCTTGGAATGCAAGCAGATGTTAGTCTTGTTCATCAGAAGAGGTCTGATGAATCCAGAAATTCCTTGTATTCCATTGTTTTGGACTCCGATTTACTGCTCCTAGAGGACTAGATGTTCAGTGCCCACAATAAGTAAATGCACATTCTCCCATTTCTCTGGAACTACAGAGAGTCTGTAATTCTCTGGACATCTTCAATTAAGAGACTGTCCTCAGCCAGGGAGAATTTAAGCTATGGGACAGGATGACCTCTTGAAGTCTCTTCCAACTCTGTGTCTCCATGATTCTGATTCTCTCTCTGGAAGGCAAATAGTAATGTTTTACTAGGTTCCATGCTTCTTGGCTTTTTCAGCTTTTGTATTTCAGGTGTCTATCGATCTTGCAGTTGTTGCACACTATTCTTTTGTTCTTTACATCTTTATTGATGCAAAGCAGTGCCAGAAACTACTTTTTAACAGTTATTCAATCCCTGATGCCCTTCATGTATCAGATTAGGGATTTCATTTCTTAGAACTACTGGGCTGGCTACACAATTAATTGCTTCTTATTAATAAGCTATTAGGCTCTCTTGACCAACCATCAGCAGCTGAGGAAAAGCACATCTCCCCATCTTTTGCCCATATCTCTTTCCCTTTTGATGTTAAAGCTGTTCTCCTGTGTAATGGGAGACTTGCTGGAGTGTCTGGAGGTCTCTGACTCATTTAAAGTGACAGGAAATGTTATCTCCTGATAATAACCAGGTTTCTGTGGCCATCACTATAACCTTTATCCTTTCACTGTCAAAGGGATCCCAGAAGGCCACTGACACTTAACTCTGGGTAATCACGTGGCTCTTAGGAAAGGGATTGTATGTTTATATTTGTGTGTGTGTGTAAATATTCAGCCACTGGCACCAGCAATCTACGTTCAGGAGGATGCATAGCATACAGGGGAACAGGGCCAGCTCTGCAGACATCTGCATGTTGGTTTGAAATCCAGCTCCACCACTTACTAGGTTGGTAAGGTCTTGGACACATTACTTCTCCTCTCTAAATCTTGGTTTCTTTTTGTAGAAAATAACGGGGTCATAGTACGCCAACCCAGCTTGGTTGTTTTGAGAATTAAACAAGGTGCTTGCATGTAGAATACAGACAGTTAGCTGTAATTGCTCTCTCTAGCCCACAGCCCCATTGACTTACGTTCCATAAGCTATCTGCATGGCATAATGGGCAACGAGTGGGGTTTAGAGTCGCTCAGACCTGGTATGATCCCCAACTGAGCCATTTACTCTGTGACCTCACTCTCTGATCCTTATTTTCCCTTCTGAGCACTGGCGTGAGGAACCAAATGAGGTAATAAGTTGTGCCTGGCATGCTGCAGGCTCTCAAAGAACATGGGTTTCCTAACTAGAAACCATCAGGGCCCCTTAGACCCTCCTCTTACAAGAACACAGTCCCAGGCTGATTCACAGCCCCTTGCCGTGACCGCAGGCCCCACATGTGCCCCACGAAGGTGGACTGCCCAGGCTGTGAACTCCACATCTGTTCTGTGTTAATGGTTCTCACACTGTCATGAAGACAGTCCTCTTGGCCCCTCCCACTACAGGTCCACAAGGTTTACCCAGATCTCCAGGGCCAGATGTATTTCAGAATTCTCCATATTTCAGAAAGATAACTCAGTGCTGTCTGCTTTATAGTGCTTAACACCCCCATGGGGTCCAGGTGGCGCTCAGGAATCATTAGTATTTCTGCAGTAACACGGATGACTATTCACCCTGAAGTGAGATAATTATGACTGTATTCATGTATTTTCAGACTAGGTTTAGCAAGCAAATGTGTTCGGGTCAAGTCAGAATTAACTGCCAAATGAGTTAAGGAAAAATCTTTCCATTTTCAGAGCTTTTTCAAATTTGAGGTTACCAATTCGAGACTGTGGACCAGTAGGAACCCTGGAGCTAGAATTGACTGCCTCATCCTTTGTTCCTGTTCCTCTGATGTCTAAGCCATTTCCAAGATTCCATTCTCCTTGGCTATAAATATCCTTTCTAATCTGTGCCAAACTACAGAATTCTCACTTTAAAATCATTTCTCGAGGACACCCTCCTTGGTATGTACATTCCATTCTCCAGTTAATGGCCCCGTCTTTTATTACTCCTTCCCCTTGGAGTCGGAACTTGCATCTGTACTATGAATAGATTTATATTGCTGGCCTTGGGTGAAAGAATGCTTCCTTGATCTGTCCTTGGAGGACACACTTGCTTTCCCCTGTCCCCTTATGTCAGATGGCTCACAGAACAGGGATACTGTTGCTTGGTTCCTTATTTACTTGCTACTCACCATGGGAGATTTCCGTGGGTTGTCTGCTGATAGGAGAACAAAGAGGGTCAGACATCAAATCCCAACTGAAGTTTTAGTCACTTCCATGGCCATGGGCTGCACTCCAACCCTGTGTTCAACCTTCTAACAATGGGGATTGAGTATAAGAAGGTGGACAAGTCAGCATCCACGTCTGTCATCACTGACATCAAAGCCATTCAGACTTCTTCCATCAAAGGTGAACATCTTCAAAAGCCAACGAAGAGCCTACATAACTGCCCTGATTAGTGTTACTCTTGATGGTAATATTGATCTTTATAGAAAAGACTATAATGAGGGGAGCTGCTGACCACTACTTATGAATAATTGTGACCAGCAGGGAGTAGCTGGCAAGGAAATGAGGAGGGGCCCATCCTTGTTGGCTCCATTTCTCACATGCTATTCACTGTTCCACTCAGTCTCATTTGCCTTCTCTCATTGGAAAGAATTCTTCCCAAAGTCACCAGGTCTCCATATGGCTAAATTTAAGGGTTAGTTTTCAGTCCACATTCAGCTTAGACTCGCAGAAGTATTTTATGCCATAAGCCAGCCCTCCTACTTGAAATACTTTCTTCCTGTGGTTTCCAAGATACCACACTCTCCTAGTTTTCTTCATCTTTTACATTTTCTATTCAGCCTTATTTGCAGGCTCATCTTTACTACCCAATTAAGAGATATTGATGTTCACAAGGCCCTCTTACATTTCCCCTCAGTAATTCTCCCCTAGGCGGTCTTTCATTTCTACACTCAGATGACTGATGATGAATATATATTTCCAGTCCAGATCCCTCTTTCAACTCCAGACTTGTATATCCAGCTGCATCCTTCAGATCTCTTCATGGGTATCAACATATCCAAAATGGAGCTCATGACCTCCCCTCCTCAAACTGGTCTTTTTTTCTCTCTTTTCTCTCTCTCCTCCCTGGAAACAGCATCATTATTTATTCTCTTTTGCACGTCAGACACCTAGGGGTTATGCTGGAGGCCTTTCCCTCCCTCATCCCCTATATCCATAAACTACTCACATCTTCTGGTTTTACCTGATTTTAGGCAGCTCTCCTGCTCACCATATTTCTTCATCTCTACACCACAATGCTAGTGCAAACTTCCATCTCACTAAGCACTGAGGTTCCACAGCTATTTAGGGAGGAAAGAAGGGAAGTTGGAAGGAAACCAAGAGTATTCTTTGCTGTTAGGATGATAGTCAATAAAAATACATGTCTCAAGTTTGTAGCTTATTCTTCAATACTAGACAATTTAAAGGGGCTTCCCTGGTGGCTCTCAGATGGGAAAGAATCTGCTTGCAATGCAGGATATCTGGGTTCGATCCCTGGGTTGGGAAGATTTCCTGGAGAAGGGAATGACTATCCACTCTGGTATTCTTGCCTGGAGAATTCAATGGACAGAGGAGCTGACAGGCTACAGTCCATGGGGTTGCAAAAAGTCAGACACAGCTGAGTAACCGTTTAAAAGACGAAGGAAGGATCTTGTCTCTTCAAGGTCTTTGGCAAGGGCATTCCTAAGTCCTGTGTCTTAGCAGACCGCCATGGTGGTGGCGCCCTCTCTATGAGGGGAAAGGAACAGGTAGGGCAAAATCCACTCTAGAAAGCCCCTCACCCTCATTTCTTGAGTCGTGTAATGGCTCAGTTAGAGAATGTCCTCAGTTCATTTGTGATCCAGCCCTTCCATGCGAGGCGAGGATTGGACAAAGTTCACAAGCTCTCCTTTCCTGATACTCCCCTGACACCTGCCCAGTGACAGATACTGCTGACCCCAGAAGGAGGTCTGCAGGAGGAGCTCAGCCCCAGCCTGCACTAACCTACATCCAAGGAGTCTCATGGGAACTGAATCTGATGCTTATGATACATCCATAGTCTCACCTCAGAGAACAGTCTCATGGTCAGTATGATGATCAGCGTCCTAGACAGAAGCAAGTGCAAGGGCAATTCCAAACAGTGTCTCTTACCTCCCGGGTCTGCTCCTTGGCTAGTCTTTCCCGTTTCTGAAAACACCACATCTGGGCAAATAGTTGTTCATGGCTCAAAGTATGTGCATATGTGGAGAGAGAGAAAAAAAGGGACCTTATAAGCCCACCAATTTTATCATAATGGGACCCTGTTGTGATTTCACTTAACTTTAATTACCTGTCTCCAAATACAGTTTAAAAGCCCTGTCTCCAAATACAGTTATATTGGCGATTAGGACTTCAATGTATGAATTTTAGAGGAGGGGCACAATTCTGTCCACAGCAGAGTCCAACAGTATTTGTCGAAAATCTGAATATAAAATACAGCCATTAATGAAAAATTACTTCCAACAGATTGACAATTGGTTGCTTGTTGTAGTTAGGTTTCATAAATATGGAAGAATGAAACTTTCTGAAACTTTGTTTTTGAGTGCAATTCTCTTAACAAACATTTGTATTCTAATTTTTAATTTTTCCTTACCTATTGTAGTTTCCCCAGTAATAATGTAGAATTGGTATCTGGATATGTATGTGGCAAAATAAAAGAGAAAACATTTTCCAAAAATCTATAAGAACTTAGGGGGAATTTTGAAAATGAAGTTTCTTTGGTCACTTGAATTGAAGATGGTTTAACTCTGAAATCCCCTAATTCTGGTTGTGTAATTGGCTCCCTGGGCAAATCATTGGCTGTCACATGACTCTGGCTCATTAGAAGTACAAAAGGAATGAGAACTCTGACAGATGATCTCATTTTTCAGGCTTAGAATCTGTCCTAAAAGTAATACAAGAAGAAACTCCACAAAATCTTTTGACCGTATTCTGACATTCATTTTTAATATTAGCAAATCCTTCCTCTGAGTTTATCTCCTGGTACTGCTTCTTGCGTTGTGTTTTTGCTTTTATTTTTATCCGGCGGGAGCTAGTGGTGGGGGAAGCGGGGAAACTATTTACTAATAGTTATGGTTTGGTTCCAGCTAAGGAAACTGGCTTCCTTGCATTCATTAATAACAAGTTGCCGTACTGTTGCTGAACTAGAAAACTCTCCATTCGAATCAGTACTACAGGGTCATTAGAGAGCACAGTGGTGTTTTCTTTGTCTTTTCCCCATCCTGAGTCAGTGCCCCAAAGCTGGTTTTTTCTTGTTGTTGCTTCTGCTGTTTTGAGTATAATTACACAATGGGCTCAAACTTATTTTGGCAAAAGCTTCGTGTGTAGGTGCATCACGGGCATAATGTGTTTTCATACAGAAGTACCATGACTTGTACTTTCTGGAGTCAACTTCATGTAAATCACATAGAAACGATGGTGTCTCATACAGCTGGTGGACTCTCCCTAGGCATTATGTGGACATGTCATAAAAGCTGGTCAAGAGCGATGTGTCAAGGGGCTGCTTTAGGTAGTGTCTGGAGCTGTCAGCCATGACAAGTGTGACTGCCAAGGGCTGACACCTCTCATCCAGCACGTGGTCCATCTTTTGGTACAGCACTTTGTCAGGCCGTAGCAAGTGGAGAAATCCTACCATGCAAACATTTTGTGGGTCTCAGTGGTTAGTGTCTTGACTTTAGCAGAAATATTCTACAAGTTACAAGATGCAGAAAGGTCTAATAAAGAGACTGCATGATCCCAGTCAGACCTCCAGGTCTGGGTCCTGATTTTGTATATGCCTTGCGGAGTGACCAAGGAGACAGACTGCTACTCACTGGCTCTGTGATCTTGAGTGAGATGCTTGACCTCTCTGCCTCAGTTTCCTTATCTATCATGGGAATAAAATAGTACCTGCTTCACAGGGTGGTTTGATGATGAAATGAGTTAATACCCAGAAAACGCTGAGAGTGCTAACCTAGCTTATGGTTAGCACTCTTTGTTAGTTCCTTACTTCTTTTCTTCATTTCTTTCATTAATTAAATGATTCTCCCACTAACTTGCCTCCAGTGAATGTAGTTCAGAATAAACCACTAACACTAACCCGAGACATGTCTAAAGCAAAGGAGAGAAACGATCATTTCATGCATTAATTTATAACAAGGAAATATTTTCAAGTATGAAAAGTTTGGGGCCTTGAGGTTCAACTTCTTCCCCCTCCCCATTTAAAAAATTCTCCCCTTCTACCCCTCTTTTGGGCTCTTCCCACCAACCTCTCAACCCACTTTAGCTCCTTGGTTTTCTTAAACTTTTTCCCCCTTCGGAAAGTCGAAGAATAACAGCTCCAGCTAGAGACGCTTGCTTGAAATAGCACTGGCACATAGAAGCTTCCCTTGCAGTTCTCTGCTGATGAGTCCAGCCACCGCACAGCCTGGAGGTGCCGCTGGGGCCCCGGGAGCCGGCCCCTGACCCTGTGGCCTGGCGGCAGGCCCGGGGGTGTTCTGAAGAAAGGGACAACCCCCCTCCCAGGGCCAGCCAGGCACCACCCATCTTGCTATCGTTGGAGTCTGTGCCAAGCACAACACCAGGAAAACCTCTTTTTCATTGTTTGCTTTTCCACGGGCTTTGAAAAAGTTCCCATTTCTTATAGCCAAGTCCAGAATTAAATTGGACTTCGCTGACAGTTGCTGAAAAATAAAACCTATTCAACTTGCTACGGCTCTTCCGACTGGCTTTGTTTGCAGCCTCACGGATGATGTTTCTGTTGTGCTGCGATAGCTCCTTCTTCAACTCCCCTCCACACACACGCTGACCCTCACTCTGCTTTGTGATATAAATTATTCATCTAATTTCTTCAGCACCAGGCAAACATAGCTGAGGAATGCCTCTTTCTCTGAACGTGAAGTAACTGACCTTTTTGTTTTCCTGCTATGTGGTTAGGGAACTATTAAAATAGACTGGTCTTTAACAGTCAGTTTTTGTTGGGTATTATTATCCCATCTCCTAAGGTGGTGTGAGTATGGCCCTAAGGCCCTGAATACGGAAACTCTCCCTGAGCTGTATCTTTGTACTTCTCTATTTCCTTTCCATGTCACCGCTTTGAATACAGAAAGGGAGAACGGCAATAATGTGACGACTTTGTGCTCGAGGAAAAAAAAAAAAAAAAGATCTCACAACGCCCCCCAAATCCTCTGAGATTGCTTTCAATTTCCCCTCCCCCTCCTTACCGTTCACGCAACCACCAACAGTGACACCTAGTGGTCAAATGTAAATTAGACCTTTCATTCCGAGTTAAACAGCTTTTTACAGAAAATAAGATTTGGAAGGAAAATTATGACCAACCTAGATAGCATATTCAAAAGCAGAGACATTACTTTGCCAACAAAGGTCCGTCTAGTCAAGGCTATGGTTTTTCCTGTGGTCATGTATGGATGTGACAGTTGGACCGCGAAGAAGGCTGAGCGCCGAAGAATTGATGCTTTTGAAGTGTGGTGTTGGAGAAGACTCTTGAGAGTCCCTTGGACTGCAAGGAGATCCAGCCAGTCCATTCTGAAGGAGATCAGCCCTGGGATTTCTTTGGAAGGACTGATGCTAAAGCTTAAACTCCAGTACTTTGGCCACCTCATGCGAAGAGCTGACTCATTGGAAAAGACTAATGCTGGGAGGGATTGGGGGCAGGAGGAGAAGGAGACGACAGAGGATGAGATGGCTGGATGGCATCACTGACTCGATGGACGTGAGTCTGAGTGAACTCCGGGAGTTGGTGATGGACAGGGAGGCCTGGCACGCTGCGATTCATGGGGTCACAAAGAGTCAGACACGACTGAGCGACTGAACTGAATTGAAAATTTCCTTTAGGAGCAAAATAAAGATAACTTTACATCTTTCTTTGAATGCATCTTTCTTTGAAGATATATCCTTCATAACGCATAGCTAAAATATATTATTTAGGGGTACAAGGCAAGTGTATAATTATTTCTTAAGAACATATTGGAGCTGTTTTATCTATTTTCTTTACAGTTTTACAGGCTTGTGCTTGGTTTCTTAGATAATGGGCAGTTTGATTTTATTATAACTTTAAAAGTTGGCAGCTGCTCAGCAATATTTTACATTTCAACACCTATAATGTATACTTAAAGGTAAAATATTTTAAAATGAGTGATATTACAAATCAGCCATTTGCATAAATCTGTCTCAAACTCTTGGAACCACATTTACAGGTAAAAATAGTTTCCATTTTAATGATAGTAATGTCCAGTAAGAGGTGAGAATCTTTCTCTCAAGATTGTTTCCAATAAATAAGGGAACAAACATCTCCATTTTAAATGAAATCTTTAAGAGGTTACGAAAATATGGCAAAACCATGAATCCTTTTTAAAAAAACTATTTATTTATAATACTATTTAAAAGGTCACTTTCCATTTATCAGTTCAGTTCAGTTCAGTCGCTCAGTCGTGTCTGACTCTTTGCGACCCCATGAATCACAGCACGCCAAGCCTCCCTGTCTATCACCAACTCTCGGAGTTCACTCAAATTCATGTCCATCGAGTCGGTGATGCCATCCAGCCATCTCATCTTCTGACGTCCTCTTCTCTTCCTGCCCCCAATCCCTCCCAGCATCAGAGTCTTTTCCAATGAGTCAACTCTTTGCATGAGGTGGCCAAAGTATTGGAGTTTCAGCTTCAACATCAGTCCTTCCAATGAACACCCAGGACTGATCTCCTTTAGGATGGACTGGTTGGATCTCCTTGCAGTCCAAGAGACTCTCAAGAGTCTTCTCCAACACCACAGTTCAAAAGCATCAATTCTTCGGCGCTCAGCTTTCTTCACAGTCCAACTCTCACATCCATACATAACCACTAGAAAAACCGTAGCCTTGACGAGATGGACCTTTGTTGGCAAAGTAATATCTCTGCATTTCAATAGGCTATCCAGGTTGGTTATAACTTTCCGTCCAAGGAGTAAGAGTCTTTTAATTTCATGGCTGCAGTCACCATCTGCAGTGATTTTGGAGCCCCCCAAAATAAAGTCTGACACTATTTCCACTGTTTCCCCATCTATTTCCCATGAAGTGATGGGACCGGATGCCATGATCTTCGTTTTCTGAATGTTGAGCTTTAAGTCAACTTTTTCACTCTCCTCTTTCACTTTCATCAAGAGGCTTTTTAGTTCCTCTTCACTGTCTGCCATAAGGGTGGTGTAATCTGCGTATCTGCGTTATTGATATTTCTCCCGGCAATCTTGATTCCAGCTTGTGCTTCTTCCAGCCCAGCGTTTCAGATGATGTACTCTGCATAGAAGTTAAATAAGCAGGGTGACAATATACAGCCTTGACCTATTCCTTTTCCTATTTGGAACCAGTCTGTTGTTCCATGTCCAGTTCTAACTGTTGCTTCCTGAGCTGCATATAGGTTTCTCAAGAGGCAGGTCAAGTGGTCTGGTATTCCCATCTCTTTCAGAATTTTCCATTTATAGTTATTACAAAATATTGGCTATATTCCCCAGGTTGTACAATATGTCCTTGAGCATGTCTTACAATAAGTACTTGTACCTCCCACTCCTCCACCCACTGGTAACCATTAGCTTATTCTCTATATCTGTGAATCTACTTCCTCTTTTGTTATATTTTTTAGATTCTACATATAAGTGATATCATACAGTATTTGTCTTCCTCTGTCTTGTTTCACTTAGCATAATGCCCTCCTACTCCAACCATGGACTTCCCTGATGGCTCAGAGGGCAAAAGTGTCTGTCTGCAATGCAGGAGACCCGGGTTTGATCCCTGGGTCAGGAAGATCCCCTGGAGAAGGAAATGGCAACCCACTCCAGTACTACTACCTGGAAAATCCCATGGATGGAGGAGCCTGGTAGGCTATAGTCCATGGGGTCGCAAAGAGTCGGACACAACTGAGCGACTTCATGACTTTACTCACTCCAACCATAGTGCTGCAAATGGCAAAATTTTGTTCCTTTTTATGGCTGAGTAGTATTCTATTGTATATACATACAACTTTTAAATCCATCATCTGTTGATGAACACTTAGCTTGTTTCTATATCTTGGCAATTGTAAATAATGCTACTATGAACATTGAGACACATGTATCTTTACCTTTTTGATTTCTTTTTTTTTAAACAGATATATACCTAGGAGTGGAATTGCTGGGTCATATGGTAGTTCTACTTTTAGCTGTTTGAGAAACCTCCATGCTGCTTTCTACAGTGGCTGCACCAATTTACATTCTCACCAACAGTGTACAAAGGTTCCCTTTTCTCCACATCCTTGCCAATATCTGTTATTTGAAAAAACTTTTTATTTTTAAACAACTTTAACTTTACAGGAAGTTGCAAAAATAGTACACAGAAGTCCTCTGTACCTTCATCCAGTTTCTTCCATGGTAACATCTTATGTAACTATGATACAATATTAAAACCTGGAAATTGACATTGGTGTACCATAGAATTTATTTAGATTTCATCTGTTTTACTTGCACTTAGTTTTATGTAGTATGTGTGTAGTTCTATGCAGCTTTGTCACATGTATAAACGCACGAACCACCACCACAATCAAGATAAGAACTGTCCCATTGCCACAAAAATACCTCATGCTACCCCTCTATAATTTAAAATAAATTATTGAGCCCAAATATCTTGTTTATGGTGACAAGGCATGTACATGTATCATCATTATCATCACATGAATTTATTGAATGCTATGCTCTGATTGTGTTAATTGTTTCATATGATCTCATTTAGTTTTTGCAAAAATCTTATGAGGTACTTTAAAAAAAACTGCATTCATTTAAAAGGATAACAAAGGTAAAATTAAACAAAGAAAACTTACGATTCACCTGATGTATTGTCTTCTAACACATCAGATATTTGCTTCAAGCCCAGTTTTAAATTTGATACAGATTCAGTTCAGTAAATATTGCACACTGAGCGAGGTGATGAAGGGATTACAGGTGCTGATAAAGTGCACTGCTCAGCACGAGTCCACACACTCCCCGTGTCACGTCTTCTCTTGAGATCCTGCAATTACCAGGGCCAGCCTCAGCTCTCCAGAGCCCTGGGGACAAAATTCATTCCTCCTGAATGACTTGGCACAGAGTCACCTCTGACAGGACTAGGAGGGCCTGATCATTTTAATTCTTCCTTACTAGTTTTGTTTTTGAGATTTTACACCTTCAAATATTTGAGTATTCATAAAGTCATGATATGCTAGGGAAAATACCAACCTGTTGGCTCGGTGGTAAAGAATCCACTTGCCATGCAGGAGACATGAGTTTGATCACTGGGTTGGGGAGATCCCCTGGAGAAGGAAATGGCAACCCACTCCAGTATTCTTGCCTGGAAAATCCCATGGACAGAGGAGCCTGGTGGGCTATAGTCCATGGGGTTGCAAGAGTCAGACATGATTTAGTGACTAAACCATCACGAAAATACCAACATGACTTAAATTAGCCACCCTGGAACAAGGAGAACTGACAGGTAATTTAATGGTTGTTTTCACTGGTCCAAGCAGGCCACTGGAGAATAGGGAGTACCTAGAAGAACACTAGACTGGGAGTCAGAGCTCCCCGCTAGCATTGTTGGCTTTGCCACTAACCCCTGTATCATATGTGAACTTCCAAGGGTCTTAGATTTCTCAAATAAAGGCAAGGGGATTCAGTCAATGATGGCTGTTATGGATGAAATATCTGTATCCCCTCAAATTGGTATTTTGAAACCTTAATACCCCATGTTATGGTTTTTGGAGGTGGGCCTTTGAGTTGTGATTAAGTCATGAGAGTGGAGCTCTCTTGCAAGGGATTATTGCCCTTGTGAAAGAAACCCCAGAGAGCTTCTTACCCCTTCCACCCTGAGAGGAGAGTGAAGAGACAGCTGTTTACAAAGCAGACACCAAATCTGCTGGTGCCTTAATTTTGAACTTCTCAGCCTCCAGGACAATGAAAAAAAAAAAAAAAAAGTTTGTGGTTCAAGCCACTCAGTCTATGGCATTTTTTTAGAGCAGTCCAAATGGACTAAGATAATGACCAAGGTCCTTTCCAGTGCTATCTTTATAAAGCAAATGTTAAAAGGGTTTCTTGGTGGTACAGGCTTGTAATTTTTGGGTGAAAGTGAAAGTCGCTCAGTGGTGTCCGACTGTTTGCGACCTCATGGATTATTCAGTCCATGGAATTCTTTAGGCCAGAATACTGGAGTGGGTAGCCGTTTCCTTCTCCAGGGAATCTTCCCGACCTAGGGACTGAACCCAGGTCTCCCTCATTGCAGGCAGATTCTTTACCAGCTGAGGTACCAGGGAAGCCCAAGAACACTGGAAGGGGTAGCCTGTCCCTTCTCCGGCAGATCTTTCTGACCCAGAAATCAAACCAGGGTCTCCTGCAATGCAGGATTCTTTATCAGCTGAACTACCAGGGAAACCTAATTTTGGGGTAGGTGACAAATTAATTAGAAATATTCCATATGGCTTAAAATAGACTTCCAGCTCAAAA
>NW_011495022.1:4286955-4353626 GCF_000754665.1 Bison bison bison | reverse complement strand
TTAAACTTTACATAATTGTATTAGTTTTGCCAAATATCAAAATGAATCCACCACAGGTATACATGTGGATGCTTTAGAAGCTACGGATCTTGTAAATATAACTTTTAGGGTCTTTGCTCAAATTTTCCTGTGGAATTCACTTTTAATCTTGAAAATTGATTGAACTATATTTATTAGCAAATAATGTGCAAATGCTTGGTACTATTCTACTATAACATTTATGGTAAATAGAAATCTCAGTGATGAGGAAGTTGTGATGCCAAATTCCTGATTTAAACTTGTCTGTTTCCAGCTGCGTGATCTTTGGGAAAGCTCTTGACCTTTGTGAGTCACATTTCTTCTCCTCAGGTTGCTGTTTATATACTAAAATTTTCTTAGGTATCTTTTGGGGAAGTTACTGAAGTTGAAGATATGGGAAACAGGTCAAGTAAGGTACTACCTCAACAATATATATTAGGAAGAAATAACTCAGACATGACTTATTGCACATGAAAAAAATCACCTTTAATGACTTTGAAATAATTATTCCTATCTAGCCACCAAAATGTAACAGTTTTACTTCTAAATATTAAGACTGGTAGTACCCTACTTTGGACATAATGCATTTTCAAAAACATGCATGAAATTAAAGTTGTACAGGTAGAACAATAGACTTCATAGTTTAAAGGAGGGTACTGTCCGTTTCCAGAGTTAATAATTTTAATTTATATAGTTCGTCGTCAACATATCTTTATTGAACATATGTGCCAGAAGCTTTTCTAGTCAGGGAACAAAACATGTAAAAAGATCTCTGGTTGGATGGTCCTACCTGAGGAATGCTTGGAGGAGACAGAAATAGATAAAGTAAAAGATCTGAGTATTTAATTCACTAGAAGGTGATACATGAGAGAAATAAGCTTTGTTGGGGTGGGGAGCATGTATGTTTGGGAAGGGTACAAATGGATGTAGGGTCATCTAGGAAGGCTTCTGTGAAGTGGACATGAATCTGGAAGGCAGAGATGGCTGCTGGATCTCAGAGTGCAGCTCCATCTCCATACCAAGGAAGTTCCATCCTGAGAAAAGTCTATACAGCTGCACTCAGGAGATGATACAAAACCTAAGTGTCCCTTCTCATACCGTGCCCAGGCTGGCCAGCTGAGAAGGGTTGCTAACATGGGTTTCTCTTGTGAGCATCAATGGCGGACACCACAGACAAAGGGGTCCGTAAAGGCCTACAACTGAGCGAGGGATGTTGGCAGCGTTATCTTGCTCGACTAGCCAGTTTGCTTGCTTGTTAGCAGATACACTCACCATTCCCAGCAAATGGCCATGTAGTTCCCTCTCAGGCAGGGCTTCTCTTGCTCCCATCAGCCATCTCTCAGGCTCACTAGGTCTTAGGTTTCCGGGGTTGAATGACTGACACATCGAAGTTAAAAGGGAAAATGTATTATTAGAACTCTGTTTACTTTCTTGTCTTCTTTCCCATATTCCAGATTCAAAGAATAAAGCCATTTTTCTGTACAAGACACAAAAATATTTTTAAAAGGGCATGCAAGTTCAGCCAGTAAGAACCATAATCACGGTATTGAATGGTAAGCTCTAGGTATAACTTTTTCAAAATATGGGATCTTTTTATTTACTCTCAACACCTGGGAGCCTAGCCAGTGGCACAAAATTATTTAGTCCCCAAATTTGCTCTCCTGCTTAATAGCATCACCAGGACCAGCTTTCTGTAAAGGCAATCTTGCTTTTAGTTTGCGGAGAATTCATCTCTCTATTCTACTTCCTAAGGCCACTCGTTCCATTCCCTAATATAAAATAAATGTCTTCAAAGAGGTAAAAACTGGCTTAAAATTATACCTATGTGTAAATGACTGATATTAGGTTAGGAGCAGGCTGTGCTGGGAAGGAAGGGGCGCACAAGCCAGAGACTATGCTCCAGCCTGCAAGCCCCTCAGGGCACCGCAGGGCCTGTAGACCGTGGAGGCAGCTCAGGGTATGCCTCCTCCTGGTGCCTGGAAGGGAGGAGGGGGAAGGCAGTCACCCAGCCCAGCTCTTTGGGGCATCCAGCCACTGGATAATGAGCACAGATTTGCAAGGGGGTTTGAGCAGGACTCACCAGTGAGCCTGGCCCTGTGGTCCAATGCAAAGGGAAAGCAGGGGGATATTTGTTCAAGGCGGCTGCAGAGAGTGTTCTCAGGAGTATAATCTAGGAGAACCCAGTCAGAGTGAGATGGGTGAGGTGTGGTCAAGTTCGAAGAAAGAGGAGAAAACAGGATGGAGCAGGGGCCAAGTGGAGTCTGTGACCCCATGGGCTGTAGCCTGCCAGGCTCCTCTGCCCATGGGATTCTCCAGGCAAGAGTACTGGAGTGGGTTGCCATTTCCTTCTCCAGGGGATCTTCCCAACCCAGGGATAGAGCCCAGGTCTCCATTGCAGGCAGATTGTTTACCACCAAAGCTATGAGGGAAGCTCTTGGAACTAAAGCTGGGTACAAAAGACCTTGTGAATAGGATGTGGGGAGGGGGTTAGGAGGGAGTCTGTGAGTACAGAAACTCTCCCAAAGAGTTTTCTTATAGTGTGCTGGTTCAGTGAGATGAGCTTCTCTAGAAAAGTCTCCCAAGCTCCACCCCCCCCGAAAAAGAGACTGAGAAGACTGCAAACTACATTCTTCTTACATCAGCCTATTGAGTGGTTTGAGAAGTCCTACAACAAATAGACCTGCTTGGATGTACTTAACCCATCATTTTCCCAATTAATTTGACTTTGGCTCTTAATCTTACATTATATCTAATCCATTCCTAGAAACACCCTTTGGGAAACACTCTTTCTTCCAGTCTAATTATAATACAGTGACTACTCACCTGAAGCTTTCCTGGCCACAAAGGTGGTGCCCTGCAGAGTGTTTTCTAGGGAACACACGTTTCCCCACCTCCTGACCCCCCATCCACAGGAGACAAGATCACCGTTTCCCTCCTGACCATGAGGACATTTGGCATCTGATGAAATGTAGCTCAGAGAACATCAACAACCTGCTACGAGACCTGAAAACTTTCGTGACTATGCTATAGAACAGCTTTGATGCACCGGCAAGAGTATTTTTCTGCTAGCTGGAGAGAAATACCCTTTTCTCCCTATTTTCCTTCACTGTACTTGTCAAATCTGGAGGTTTGTTTACATTATTACTATATATATATATATTTTTTTTTACTGTGATGCTTCTTCAGGGCATAGCTGTCAGTTAGCAGCACTTTATTATAAAGCCAGTGCTGGCTAACAGACCATGAACCATTGATAGCTAATACACTTAGTTACACCTCACCCCTACTGAATAAGGGAGCCAAATAGCTAAATTTGGTTTTCCCAAGGACATTGATTAAAAGAGTTGACAATGCCACTTGAAAGCAAAATTTCCAACTGTCTAAAATGAAAAGCTTTCTCTATCTTCCTGTCTTAGGCTGGGGAGAAAGTTTATTTTCCTACTGTGTGTAAATAATGGATTTTGCCTTTTCTGAGAATCCGTCATCGAAGAATATGTTGAATACTCAAACAATGGCAGTCTAAATTGTCCTGCAGTGACACTAACTAGCTGGAACTAATTCAGAAATGTACACAGAGCAGGATGAGGGTAACTTGGTGTGTGGGGAAGAGCCGCATACCTCACCTGCCTTCATCATATCTCATCTGAGGACAGGTGCTGGCTGGGCCAAAGCTTCCTGGAAAATACAGAGACCTTGTTGCAAGTTATACCCATCTTTTTCTTTTCTTTCATTCTTTTTTTTAAGAGACTCTTTCTCAGAGAATGTAAAAGCTCAAATGCTTTTTTTTCTGGCTGAGAGCTGCAGGCATAACCAGCAGCAACCTCCAGTAATTAATCATAGCTCTGAGATGGGTGCACACGTTCAAAGACATTTTCAACCCACTGAAACACGTCATGGATTTAAAATTCTGCCATAGAGCAGAATCTCTGGAATGAAACTTTACTTTCTTTCTGATTTTAATGTACCTACGGAGTGTGCCAAAGGCAGCTCTTGGAAAGTCATCAGGGATGGAAGAATTTCTCCTGAGGGATCCAAGGCAGGCAAGTATCTCTGGACCACACCAGAGACAAGCTGCAAGATGGGCAGAGACTAGCATGTGACACTGGGCAAAATATTAGGTGAGTGTTTTGGTAACGCTCTTTCGTCGTAATGAACAGAGACTCTCCAGTTGCAGGAGTGATTTATTTCAAGGATGCCTGTGGACTAGCACTAGCAATAGAAAATGCTCAGGGTCCGAGATAGTTCTAGAAACCACCTGTGCCCTCTGTTGCTCTCAGGAGCTACAGGGATGCCTCTATGGGTTTAACTGCTTATTTTGTCATCCGCTCCATCCTGCCCTTTTTGTGGACTGGCTACCTTGCTTGCTCATAACATCCCCCCTTCTTATGTGTTCACAAGCACAGGTTCCCTTTTGTTCCACCCTTTGTGAAGTTCAGAAAGGGTGAATTAAACAGGATTAAATTAAAAGTCAATTAAAAGGATGAATTGACTCACTTTTTTTTTTTTATTTTCATAGTCCATATTTCCAAGACAGCAAGTTTAACTGGTCCAGATTATAGTTATGGGCCAGGCTACATCACAGTTTGCTGGCCAGCCTGTGTGTGGCCTGCCTTTGGGTCAGGTGCTTACCCCTGGCTTTATCCACTTGGACAGGTGTAGAGGAGTCACATTGTTTAACACAGGCTCCTCTTCAGCAGGGAGGTGATTGGACAAGCATAGTGGCTGACATCTGAGGTCATTGTTGTATTCCCATTCCATAATTAGTGACGTCCCTCAGAGCAACCCCTGCTCTTCTCCTGTACCAGCCCGCACAGCTATCAGATGTCTATTCTGCTTCTAAAGAAGTGTCTCATCTGTTCAGGTTTTCCCATCCTCACAGCCACTAGCCTTGCTCAGGTCATACTCACCCCCACCTGATTTCTCTGTAACGCTCTGCTAACACTGCTATGCTCCTCTAGTCTTGCATCAATCTTGCTACAGTTCAAACCTGATCGCACCACACCCTGCTTATAATATTCAATGGCTCCTCATTGCCCAAAGGGTAAAGTCTAAGTCCTTGGTGTGGTTTAGAAGGTTTAGAGTATTCCATGACCTGCTACCTGCCAGCCTCCTCCCCGATCGTCTCTCACCATCCCTACTTCAAGCTCTACTCAACTCCTGCCTGTTTCTCATACCTGCTGCGTTCTCTCTTGCCTTGGAGACTTTGTGCCTGCTTCTCCCTTTGCCCTTCGTTAGTTCCCTCTCCTTCTCAGCCAAAACTTCACTCCTCTGACTTTTCTGACTCCCTAGACTATCTGGTCAGAGAAGGCACTGGTGACCCACTCCAGTACTCTTGCCTGGAAAATCCCATGGACGGAGGAGCCTGGTAGGCTGCAGTCCATGGGGTCACGAAGAGCTAGATACTACTGAGAGACTTCACTTTCACTTTTCACTTTCATGCATTGGAGAAGGAAATGGCAACCCACTACAGTGTTCTTGCCTGGAGAATCCCAGGGACGGGGGAGCCTGGTGGGCTGCTGTCTATGGGGTCGCACAGAGTTGGACACGACTGATGCAACTTAGCAGCAGCAGCAGCAGACTGTCTGGTGGGGACAGGGAGCACATCGACTGTGTTTGCAGTTACCACCCCGAGCCTAGCCCCTTGGACTGGAACCGCACACAGTAGGTGCTCTGTAAACATTTCTTGTGGGCAAGCTGCTGAATCCTAGAACCCCAAGAAGCCATCATTTCTGGATGGAACTCAAAGAGTGAAAGGTAAGTGAAAGAGTGATTTGGAGAAAGGACGAGAGAAATAGAGTGAAGTGAGGTCGTTATTGTCGCTCAGACCCCATGGACTGCAGCACACCAGGCTTTCCTGTCCATCACCGATTCCAGCGCCTGCGCAAGCTCATGTCCACTAAATAGGCGCTGCCATCCTATCATCTCATCCTCTATTGTCCCCTTCTCCTCCTGCCTTCAATCTTTTCCACTGATGAAATGATTAAGTGACGAAGTGAGGGAGAGGACATAGCATGAGGATTTTGAAAAGCACGTGGCATATGGATGGGAGCAAAAAGATCTGTGGACTTTGGCTACTGAGAGAAATAGGCAGCCCGCAGAGGGCTGGCCAAGACCAAAGGACTTCGCTGGGAAATCTATCTTAAGGATATCTACCCATTAACAACAAGTAGGATTTAGACTCTGGATTAATTTCTTTAGCAGAGAAAAGGGTCCAACTCCCTCCTAAAGCATTTGGAATAGCTGTGGTGCCTCAGATGGGATGGACCTAGATGATGTCTGTTTCCTGGGACAACCTGCATTCAGAAATGTGGCCTACAGCTCCCTATGTGTTCCCCAAGTCCAGAGATTTCTACTTCTTCCTCATAAAGATTCTCAGAAGTTTGTGGAATAATTTCTTTGCCTTTTAAGAAACCTGGGCTAGGCTCTGTTCCTTGTGTCCTGCCCACCCCACCCCATGGGGAGCTAGGGGGAGAGAGATGAGCGAGACATGCCTGACACACTTCTATGAGGGGGTCACGCTTGCCCCTCTCTGACGACAGCCTTCTCTAGGAGGGGCCTGGAGGCAGGCTGCCATGGTTGTTATTTCTACTCTGTTGGCATTGGGTAGATATTACGTCTTCTGAATAGCTGCCAGAAGCATGCAAACGACACCATTTCCCACATATTTTAATGTGAGGGGCTAAATTCTTGAGGCTAAATACACTGAAGCCAAGAAGAGGACAGGCATCTCATGGTATTTAGCAAGTGGGAGATAGAGCAGGAAACGGAGATGGCAAAGGGCAAGTCAGTCGCTGGGCATAGAGAACCGCATTCTCCTTAGCACAGATCAGCCACGGCCTCTCCTAGAATCAGCTTCCTGCCAGTAGCAGATGGTAACCAGAGGAGAGTGCAGGAAACCAGGACGGAGAGAAAGGCTGAAGTCTATAAGCACCTGCAAGATCCTGAGGACTGTCCCCTTTGACCCGGGTCAGAGAAGGAAGAAATCGCTCCTGGAAGCTCATGGAGGGGTCCAGGTCTGAATTAGAAAGGCTTGTAGATCACACCCACATGACCACCTCCCTCCAAATGCCCTGCCATGAGACGTGACCCAAGCAACACTAGCAGGACGCAGCCCTTGTCCTCACGTCCAGAGGCAGTGCGGGGCCCTATCCCAAAACCGAGGTCTTAGTCATTTCTTGATCGTTCACTCGGAAGAGCTGTGGGATCTAAACTCCTGGCCACCCAGTCTGAGATTCACACATTTGCTCAACATTTGCTGCATCAATTTCATCCTTTTTTCTCCTTTTTCTTCCCTCCACAAAGAGCAAGCAAGCAAACAAACAAAACCAAAACTGAACCAAACAGCCCTAAACAAGCTGGGTTATCTTGATCAAGGCACAAAACCTCTCTGAGCTTGTTTTTTTCAGTTGCAAAACGAGGGGATTAAACTGGGTGAAAAGTCCCCACTATTCCTAAAGTCTATGATGTTTCATTCAAAAAATAGTCAGAGACTTTAGGAAAGAGGAGGAAACGCATTCTTTTCCCTGATGGGCCATCAAATAACAAGAGTAATGAGTATTTGGGTGCAGGGTTCACAATAAGCCTGACTTACAGACTCAAGCTGCCTAATTAAATGATGGCCTCCCCAAGGTCACAGCCTCCTTCCTGTTGGTGTATCTCTCTGCTCAGTGACTGGTGCTCCATAATGGGATGCAAAGCATGGGCTCCCTGACAGCTGTTGACTTAACTCTTAACAGACGTTGTTTGTTTATCTCCAAGGTGGATTCCACACAGGCACCTAAGGCCCCAGTGGGCGGAGGCACAGGATTGCTGTACAGATTTGCGTGTATTCTTTTCTCTTCATCACTGATTAAACCAGTGTGTCTGGTGGGAGTGAGATTTATTTTCCTGCCTGGCTTCCTTGCTCACAGTTGGGCCGCCTTGGGATGTTGATTCTTGTTCTTTTGCCCATTGTTTCCCTGCTCCCTATTTCTAATTTCTTTCTTTCTTTTTTTTTTTTTTTCCCAGAGGCTGACGCAGTTCTTTCCACCCTGAGCGCTTGGCCCTACTCTCCAGCTCTGGGCTCTGTAACCCATAGCAACAAGAGAAGGGAAGCAGGTGATCGCCCACCACACACGCGTATTATTCTCCCCCCTCTCTCTGGCTCTGGCAGTCTAGGGCACACAAAGGGAGGAGTCTCAACTGCTGCAGTGCCAATTAGAGACACAGGCCTCATGGCTGGTGCTGAACTCACGGGGCTTCCGGGTCACAATGCAGCAGCTGCTGGGGAGCAAGGCAGCCTCTCCTTCTGCTTGCTCCAGCTCCTCGTATTTCTCCAGGGCGGCCCAGTAAAATTTGACCTAGCACACGCTGTGAGAAATGTTTTACAACAGTCCATCTCCTGCTAGCCTAGCCGGAAACCCTCTTTCCTATCACCGTGGAGATTGGCAGAATTATGCTTATTAGCAATGAAGGAACTTACATACAAAGTAAGAAGGAATTTCTTTCCACATGATTTGCTAAATGGAAATTGTAACTAAGTCATTTAAAATCTAAACTCTCACCGCCCCCCCACCCCTCTCATGTTTATGAGGTCAAGGAAGCTTCAACCTAATTCATAATTTTTTTCTTCTGGCCACATGGCCTAGTCGATTTGACCTAAAGATTTTGAGAGTCAAGTGATTGACCTGTGCTTAAGTAGTAAAAATCCCCTTTCTGTTCAAGGACTAGAAATATTGGATTGGCCAAAAAGTTTGTTTGGGTTTTTCCATAAGATGTTACAGAAAAATCCGAACGATTTTTTTTTTTTTTGCCAATTCAATACCTCTTGAATTGATGGACCCACCTATTCTTACGAGACTTGGCTAGGACTAGTTGTAGGTTAATAAAGGGGTCATTTAAAGCGAGGCATCATAAAAAGTGATATGCACAAACGCATGTAACATTTTATTTTCACTTGAAACAAATATATTTCAATCTCCCACTCTTTTGATGCAGAGCCAAGATCTGGTGCTTGAAGGCCCAGTCAACCTTCTTGTATAAGCTGTACCTACAGTGTGTCACCCACAGCTTCCAGTGTTACTTTCTTCATGCTCTAAGAATTTAAAGACACTTGAAAAACAATCTGAGCCCGGAATTTGTCTAGATTTTTATGGTTTTCCCCTAATATTTTATAACAGGCTCATTCTAACTTCATTTGAAGTTGGAATAATTTGCTTGTTCCTTCCAAATAATTTCCACTTAGTTTTCAAGGAAAAATTTTTCTTTTCTTTTGCATTCACATTGCTCTGGTTTACATATTATTCAATAAAATGATGAATTACAGAAATAAATGGCAGCTGGCAAGATCTGGAGTGGGAATAAACCCAAGAGCTCTTGATAAGTTGGACACTCAGTTGATGGGAGCAGAGGTATGTAGGTGCTCAAGAGAGGGGCACCCAGCATCAGAGGAAAGCTGGGAACATGTAGCCCTTCCAGCACGGAACAGCTGAACATGATTTACTAATATTAGAAATACCAGAATGTGATCTCTTACCCTAGAAAGCTAATCTTGGCATAGAACGAGGCATTTCCTTTCACCAGTTTCTTCCGCAGACATGCTCTTGAACCTGCATGTTCATCCCTAAGATCAACCCTTCATATTTAACCTTTAGACACCTCCACCTGTCTTATTTGCTCTTAAAATTAACCATGTCTGAAAACATGCCTTTCTCTTAAGATGGAATAGAACATGCTGGTTTTGCTAGTAGGAGAACCCTCTCATCAAAGGACAACTCAGGCCAGGTTGAAGCCAAAATGGAACCCAGGAGCCTAGCCTCTCTCAGGTCCCTCCAGGAGACCCCAAGGAACTTCTGAGGATCTCTAGAATTCTTCAAAAGAAAGATGGAGAACATCTGAAATAGGGCATATACTCTGGAGCCAGAGAGAGCTGAGTTCAAGTCCTCGCGATTCTATATGCTCTCTGTGTGACTTTAGGCAAGTTGGTTTTTATTGGAATCATAGTTTCCTCAGAAGTAAGGTGGGAATAATATCAATAAAAATTGTGAGCATATGATGAAACGGTGCATGCAAAATACTCGACATGCTGAGATGATCAGCAGTGTCTTCAAACCAGTTCTTTTTTAAAAAAAAACAACACGGCACCCAGTTCCAAAGGTTGAAAACTCAGTTGCCGCTGGCTCTTCCTTCCTGTTAAACCACCCTACTCCCAGCATATCACTGAGTCATTTGGGGAGGTCTGCATTTTCTAGCCCTTTAACCTTTAATCCTCACCTTAGCTTCCTTTTCATTCCCATATCACCACCTTAGTTCACACCTCCATTTTTCCCTAATTTCCTACTAGTCTGTACCCTCAAATTCAACCTACATGTTGATGACAAATGACCTTGAATAACAGAACTGATTGGGCAGGTCATGCTGAGAGATCCCGCCCCCTCCCACCCCAGTGATGCCCAGTGTCTACCACATAAAGTCCACATGGCTGAGCTGGGCAACCAAAGTTTTCTAAGCTCTAGACTGTTTTCTTTTCCAGGCTTATCATTGACCACTTCCCCACCGACATCTGATGTCCAGCCCAAGTGACTCCTCTCTGTTCTTCAAGTATAAAATCTCATTTTTCACAAAGTCTGTGTCTCTTTCCAGCCCCACCCTCCCGAATCAAGCTCCCCCTCCACACCTCTGGCTGTGTGTAAGTCCCACCATGATTTCAAACTGAAGTAACACTCTTTTATATTATTATTTCATCTTTCTTTTTTTAGGCACCCTCCCCTGACTTCATTCCCCAAAGTTTATACCAATTTCTGCTTTTATTATTCATTTGTACATTTACCATTCTCCCATTTGAGAGACTGTCTCCCCCACGAAGCTGACTCAGACTTAGCCATTGTAACCTTCAGAAAATGTATCTCAGGGTAATATTTTTGATAAATAAAAATCCCAGTGTAATACATAAAATCCAGAAGAGGAAACAAAACCAAAAATAGATACCAAGCATTACCGTGGGGTCACAGTGTTCTATCTCCTCAGCAGCCTTGTAAATGAGGCCACTGCTACACTTGAAGTCTTGGTTTTCCTCCCAGGAGGGTGCCCATGTAGGCAAGGACAGAGATTAATCCAAAGGAAACAGGGTTTTCCTTGACTCTATGTTTTATTATTACATGTTCATTCATTTTTTTAGGGAGATGAAAGAAAAGGTCTATAAATTACTATATTGCTATAACAAAGGGAAACCCACATGTTCTTCCAAGTGCCTCTTGCTGCCATTTTGTTTTCTATCTACCAAGCTTGTTAGTAGGGCTTCCCTGGCCATGATTTTCTGAATGCTCAAATTATAGGAAGTTCCTATAATTACTGATGTAAGAAACTATGACCCCAATATCAGTTTCTGGCTTGTCCCACATCAAAATCCTTTCCCCATTGCACTACAAATCTACGTCTTCATACAATATTATTTCATATTATAACCATGAAGAAACATGGAAATTTACAGTGAATAGTAGTAGAAGGAGAACTCACTTGGTTTCAGGAACTGAGGAAGCCCAAATGTCCCTTATCCTTTCATGTTAAGCTGGACAGACTGGTTGATGAAGGTACTGGGCCTTGGCTCTGACTGCTTGAGGAAGCCACCGTTAGCAAACATCTGCTAGTTTCCCTCCGAGGTCCCTGCCAGCTGTAGCTGAGGCAAAGCAAATGACTACTAACTCTGTTGGCTCACTCCTGTGTTTCTCTAATGCAGAATATTGATTTGTGCCCTGTAACCTGGACCCACACAAATTCTAAAGGTGCAAATGGGCAAAGTCTGATATTTTTAACACCAGAAGAAGCTGTGGAATGGGGCACTGTTGCTGAAGTTGAAAGATACCCGTGACAAGGACTGGAAGGAAAGCTGAGATTGAAACAATGCATCAGTTCATTGAGAGAGTCCCGTTCAGAGTTAAACAATGGAACTCATATAGAAGAAAGAGCACCCTTTCAGTCATATTAATGAAGTCAGGGTGGTGTTTTGACCCATTTTGAAGGGTAATGGGAATGAGTTGGAGGGTGTAATGAACAAATATAATCTCAGTGATCATTTGATGCGGAACTTCTACTTTTAAAAAGGCCCTCTATATCATGCCTATTCTTAAGCTATTCTTGGCCTTCAGAAGCACTGGGGTATATTAGAAGAGATGTCAGATTCCAGAATTCCTTCCTACTTAGTAGTGTTACTTTGCTGGGATTGAACTTATTTCCTTTTCTATATCTGGCAGTGATACTGCTGAAGACTTGTTAGAATGGGATGAAATATTACATGGAAATCGCTTCTCACAGCCTTGGGCTCATCGTTACCCCCTCTCAGGGCCCAGTGTTCTTCAGCCAGAATGCGTACTGGCAGTGGATTCGCTTTGTAGGCTGACTTGAAGAAAGCAGAGTGGATGTTGAAACCAGGACTCCACTGAGAAAAAAAGAAAAAACCCTAGTGCCCGCCAGAGTTTGCCCAGCACCTGCTTCTCTGGTTGGACCAGGAGTGAGAAAGCTTACCCTGAAGGAAATTAACCAAAACTTCAAGGCCAATTGGAATAATACCATCAGGCATTCAGGAGTCATCAAATTGCTAATGAAGTGTGAGGGGCTTGGCATAAGCTCCCCACCCATCCTACTCCACAGTTTAGCAGCTGTGGATTTCAAAGCATTATTCTCTGTGTCTTCCTGGTTATTTTAAATTCTACTGTCCCTGGCAGAGTGAGGTGTAGAAACAAGATTGGAGATATCTTTCAGACATGAAGCTGACATTAATTCAAAGCAGGTGTTCTGGTGGGATGCTCTCACCCATATGGAGAGCTGACTTGTGTTAGGTGTGGCTTTTCTGGAAGGTGACCAGAAGTCCAGGACACTTAAAATCTTGGGATATCTCAGAAGATTCATTAAAGCCCAGGAAAGGTCCCTCCTTACTGAGTTCTAAACTGCTGACTTTAAACATAAACATTTGAAGAACCACATTTTCATTAGTGTTAGTCGCTCAGTCGTGCCCGACTCTTTGCGACCCCACGGACTGCAGTCCACCAGACTCCTCCGTCCATGAGATTTTCCAGGCAAGGATACTGGTGTGGGTTGCCATTTCCTACTCCAGGGGACCTTCCCAACCCAGGGATCGAACCTGGGTCTCCTGCACTGCAGGCAGATCCTTTACTGACTGAGCTACAAGGGAAGCTATGTTTTCATTAGATGGGGGCAAAGCCCTGTGCGAGGCACTTACATAGGTCACTCATCTAATCCACACAAATTCACACAGCGCTCCAAGAATGGACACCAGATGCCTGTTATCTAGGTGGGGACACCACGGGAAAGATAAAAGCATATTACTTGCCTAAGGGTTCTTGGCCAGCAAAGTGGGGGTAGAACTGAGATGGATTCTATACATGTCCCATTGACTCCAAAAACTATCCTAAATTGTCTACGTTGCAAGATACATTACAATACATGAATCACATGAAAGTGATAAAGTTCAAAAAATTTTGGCCTACAAAATGGCCTAGTCATATGGTTCAACCAAATACATCATTTGACCCACAACGTATATTTCATTTGAACTATAGACTTAATCTGAAATTTTATGTCGATGCCATAAAATTACTCAAAAAGGAATGCAAGTAAATGTGATTATATTTGAAGACTAATTCAGTTCCTCTAATTCTTCTGTGGCAAAATACCAGAGTACCTGACTGATCCTACCTTAATGATTCATATACTTCTTGACATTTTTCTAATAATTTTGAAATTAATCTTTGTATTTTTTTTTATCAGCTTTATTGTATTCTGACCAACTGAACTTATAATTGTGTTTCCTTCTCCTTGGCTGCTGAACTTCACTCATTTTGCCATTATGATTTTTATATTATTTCTCAGTTCTTTCCATGCCCAGTTCCTCAATATTGCCTGAGTGATTATTGCTCTTTGAGCCTAGTGGGCTACAGTCCATGGGGTCATAAAAGAGTCAGACATGACTTAGCAACTAAATAACAACAACAATAATACCTTCAAGCAGGAGTATAATTTACAATATTTAAATTATATGAAACTGCATTAGATTCCCTGGGATCTAGAAAATATCTTCAAAAAGGACAAAATCCACCAAAAATGTACTGGTGATGCAGTCCTGGGTATTCATTAGAAGGACTGATGTTGAAGCTGAAACTCCAATACTTTGGCCTCCTAATGCAAAGAGCTGACTCACTGGAAAAGACCCTGATGCTGGGAAAGATTGAGGGCAGGAAGAGAAGGGGATAACAGAGGATGAGATGGTTGGATGGCATCACTGACTCAATGGACATGGGTTTGGGTGAACTCTGGGAGTTGGTGATGGACAGGGAGGCCTGGTGTGCTGTGGTTCATGGGGTCACAAAGAGTCGGACATGACTGAGCAACTGAATTGAACTGATGCATTTTAATTGATATTTTACCAGAAACCAGTATGATGGCATGAAAATGTATATTTTACATTTACATGTAATATATACCTATTGAGAGGAAGGTTTGAAAATAAAATTTACACAATCATTTTTATTATCTATACTTTAGATTTACAGTTGATTAATAGTGGGTTTTGTAAGTTTTTCTCCCTTCCTCCTCCATAACTCTGTATCTTTATCCTATGATCAGATAGTCGGAGGACCCCTTCCAGGGCCAGAAAGTGGATTCTTGTCTAACACCTAGAAATGAATTGTCCAAGGAGACATGTCTGACACAGCAAGAGATTTTATTGGGAAGGAGCACTCAGGCAGAGAGCAGTAGGGTAAGGGAACCCAGGAGAACTGCTCTGCCACATGGCTCACGGTCTCGGGTTTTGTGGTGATGGGGTTAGTTTCCGGGTTGTCTCTGACCAGTCGTTCTGACTTGGAGTCCTTTCTGGTGGCACACTCATTGTTCAGCCAAGATGGATGCCAGCGAGGATTCTGGGAGGTGGTTGGACACGTGCTGTCACCTTTTGACCTTTCCTGAACTCTTTCGGTTGATGGTGGTTTATTATTTCCGTGTTCCTTACCAGGTCCTGTCGTAAAACATGCAAATAGTGACTATGGTGCCCGGTCAGGGTGAGCAGTTTCAGTCAGGGTGCTTCCCCTAACAGTCCTTTTAAAGGAATTCCACCCTTTCTCTGCCCTCATAAACCTTTTGCCTTTGTTATAAGCAAACTTTTGAAAGATGATTTTCTCAACTTACACTTATTGAGACATTAATATGGCGAATCCAGCTATCTTTTTTTTCCAGTTTACCCAAGGAAAATGTTGGTGAAATAGCACTCTTCACTGGTTTAGCACTGTTTACTTTTGGAGAGAACTTCCATCGTCATTATCATTTGACTTGAATTATACCTGTCTTTGTACAATTGTCTCTGTAAACTCAGCAGCAGTGGGTATCCAGCAATGTCTGAGTTAAGCTGTCTAGATATTCTATTTGGTGGTCATAATCCAGTTTGGGAATCTTTCCTAGTTTTTCACTTTTAACCCACTCATATGAACATTCTATGTCATGTTTTGCTTGTTAACAACAACACAGCGGGACCTAATAGTAAGTTTTACCCATTACTTAACTACTTTGGAACTAAACTTGCTCCAACAAGACAAATTCAAACCTTTCCCTATCCTGACAATGACCACTGCCACCGCTGTGCTGACCATGTTGTCAAGAACACTTACCCTGGGAGCTGTAAATATTTAAGGGGGCGGCAACGTGGAGATGATTCCAGGCGATCTTCCTCAAGATCATTGAGATTTGGATATTTGCCAAGATCATGCGGAGACTTTTTTTTTTCCCCTAAAACAAATGGCCTAGATGACAGCGCGGTAGCCAGAAAACTCTTAAAATCACCACCACGCTGCAACCGTTGTCACATCCTGTTTTTGTCTTTCTGCTCCAGCAGCTGCCGCAGTCGTTCCCAGGCGCGTTTCTGCATGCTCAGTGCAGGATGCCACAGCCATTTCCTTATTTTGTGCCGATGTTTTCGTTAGGTTGTGGACAATGTGCACACAGGTTCATGAAGGGTTAACACTCAGCTGTGCTGTGGATGTGCCCTTAGTCACAAATATGTTTCCTTTGAAGCAAGGGTGCAGTGTTTCAAAAGACAATCGCTCTAATTCCATGCAGATTTTTCCTGATTGATGATTGAGGAATTTTCAATTGAATCTTTAAATGAGTTAGAACAGTATAAGAAGTGAATGTAATCCTTAATTTTTTTTTTTCTTAAAAGGCATTCTGAATTTGAAAAAATCTTGGGCATTGTGTACATGTCTGATTTACAACCATATGTGTTTTTGAGTCATAAAGCTGTTGTAAAAGTTATATAATGCTTGCAAAAAAAAAATAGTGTGGTCTGTTTGTGAAGCTAAGTGAAATAAAATATAAAGTTTGTGGTACATTAAATCACAAGCATAAATATATACTTTATGGCCAGCTGTTATTTCTAAATGTGCACAGTTTCAAAATAGAAACATTTATCCAACATGCTGATTAGCAATTTCCCAGATCCAAAAAGCCCGATTGCATTTAAGATGCAAAAGATTAAAATGCCTAAATAGATATAGTTAATAGTTCATCTTCCTAAATGCTTTTACATGTTTTAGGGCTTAGAGTCCCTCCCAACCCTGTGGACTCAAGAGCGGGAGCTCCTTTGATATGGATCTATGTTTTAAGCACATGCTTTCACTAAACAGAATCTGCATCTCAGACACCCAGAAAGACAGTCTCCACATGAACGGAGGCCATGTGGCCCCATGCTACTTCTCGCTGGTTGTACAGGTTCGTGGAGACAGGGAGCTGCTTTTTATGATCATATCACAAATATTCAACCTTCATTTTGGCTAAAAATCATATCAGTTGCTAATGTTCCATCTCCTAGTGAGTTTACTCCTCCCCTGCATAAAAATTGGTCAAGGAGAACCTGCAAGATTATGTTGGCTCTAAAATGCAATTCCCCAGGGAGACCTTATTTGCTCGTCCATGGAGCATCTCCATGTCTGTAGGTAGAGCAGAATTTTTAAATGCCTTTAGTCCTCTAGGATACATTGGCAATTGGCAGTTCAAAAGTTCATATGATGCTGTATGTCCTAATCATTTTTATCTACATCTAAAACAATACAGGACTGTCAAATAAAATCCTGCATGCAAACAAATGATGGAATGCAGGGGAACCCTCTGCTCTAGCCTTTTCTTCTTTGTCCGACAAGCTAATGCAATAAGGCCAATAATACAAGGTTGTGTACTAGGCCTAAAGCCTGTGACAGATAAAAAAGAAATGTTGGAAACCAATGAAGCTTTTGCACAATTAGATTTTTTTGAGGCTGTGCTGTAAGGATTGCCCAGAGCCTGTTCAGTCCTGATTGATGGTAAAATCATAACTACATCATATTAGCTGTAGAGTTCACTGACAGGTTACTACAGATTAATATTGCCACTGCTGTTCACTTACCATCAAAGCAGGGGAAATATGAATTGAGCTGTTCTTCTAACAAACCCTGCATATTAAAAGGTAAGGTGTCCTACTGAACAATCTCCCCTGTCACTGAGGAAAGACACAAACAATGTCTGTTTGAGAGATATGCAGATACGTTGCAGCATACTAATTAGTTCTGTTAGAAGAGCCCTATCACAGTCAGCTGGCTAACAATGCCTCATGCGAGCTTGTTCCTCCAGCCGCTCTTGGCTACAGGACTGCAAATGACACCCTAAAACATGGAGCCGCAAACCCTGGTGATTTAAATGCAGGCTGCCAGGCAAATTGCAGTGACATAAATTTGGCCCATGTGCTTTGCATCATGTGAATACGAAACAGGGAAGCCATGGAGCTGAGTTCTGTTTGCATCGGTCTCAGGGAGGTTTGGTGGACTGTTTTCAGAAATGTTGCTCACAGCAAGGTGGGGTTATCTGTCTTTTGCTTTACTTTGAAAATGTTGAAAATGCAAAAATATACACGTGCTGATGATAATGACATCCTAAAGTGAAAGCATTTCGTCATTTTTCCACTCCAAGCCCAGGATAAGAAGTCAACTGTGAAACAAAAACAAGGCTCACTCCACATTGTGTAAAATGGGAGAGTTGGGCCTGATGGATGCAGTAAGGAACCATATGATTAAATAGGGACTCACCTGCCTGCCGTGTTAACAAGAGCGCTGGCCTGGAACCAGGCAGGAGATGGTGCCTTCGGCCCCTCAGTCAAGTTGCTTGTTCTCTTGTAATTCTGAATGTTGTAGCTGCAGAGCGAAGGGTTTGAACTAGGTCACTGCCAAGGTCCCTTTAGTTCCTTTATCCCATTCTGCAAGCCCCAGTGTCTTCTATCCCGGGCTATGTTTCCTTGCAGGTGGCCCTTGGACTTTGGCATCAACCTTTCCAGAGAGCTCCTTAAAGATGCTGAGTCCAGGTGCCACACCTGTGGTTGGGTACACAGTGAAGTTTAAGCACTGCTGTCATGAGAGATGCCAGTGACTTGGCTGAAGCCATTGTAGACCTACTGTTGTTTTGTAGAGAAGGTGCAAAGAGCTGGAGAGGCAGCCAGAGCCTGGGGAAGAAGATAATAGTAGCTTTAAATTTTTAAAGACAAAATGGTGGTGATCTTGACCGCCATAAACTATAAGTCTCATCAATAATGTTAATGGATGGATGACAGACTGGGAGAAGATATTTGCAATGCTTAAAACTGACTCTGACAGAAAAAGTGACGCTGTATTAAGACCTAGAATACACAGAGTGCTCAGTCGCATCCACCTCTTTGCAACCCTATGGACTATAACCCGCCATGCTCCTCATCCATGGGATTCTCCAGGCTAGAATACTGGAGTGGGTTGCCATGCCCTCCTCCAGGGGAACTTCCTGACCCAGGGATTGAACCTGTGTCCCTTACACGGGACACAGGTACATGGGACATCTCGTCACCTACCCCTTGCTTAATCTCACTGAGATTGTCAGATCACTACAGTCATTTACTCTTCACCTAGCAACCAAACAGAGCTCCCATCACCCCATATGTTTGTAAAAACCTGGCATTTTCCAGCTTTCTCATTTCAACATTCTGATGTGTCTTTGTAGAGACACTGTCTGATGTGTCATTCTGATGTCTCCTGCATTGGCAGGGAGGTTCTGGGAAGCCCAGAATATACAGAAGTCACCTGAAAATTGACCAGAAAAACACAGGAAAACCCATAGACAAATGCACAAAGGGTATGAAGAAGCCATTCACCAGAGAGGAAGCTCAAATGAGGAACTGGCATCAGCAGGGGTACCCAGAATCACTAGCAATCAGTCAACATGGACCACTGAAGACATTAGAATGTTGAAATGAGAAAGCTGGAAAATGCCAGATGTTTGCAAACATATGGGGTGATGGGAGCTCTATTTGGTTGCTAGGTGAAGAGTAAATGACTGTAGTTATCTGACAGTTTAAGCAAGATGTAGGTGACGAGAGGTCCCATGTACCCAGGATAGCAGGTCGTGTAATCCGTGCCCCTTTTCCACATCCCAGAATATTTGTCTAAGGAAAGACAATAAACTGTATAGTTGCCTACTTCTGCAAGCCCACTACTGAAGACATACCCCAGAGAAATTTTCAGAGAGGCACCTTGTACAAGGGTATCATTTTAGCGTTGTTTGTGGTGACTGAGAGTTGGAATTAACATGGGGCCCTTCACTAGGGTGTGAATAAGTAAGCTAGGGTCTTTCATTCTGTGGAATACTGTGTAGCATGTGGAGGCAATATTCTAGATGTCTATGCTTCTGTGGATGGTAACTGCAGCCATGGAATTAAAAGACTGTTGCTCTTTGGAAGAAAAGTTATGACAAACCTAGACAGTGTATTAAAAAGCAGAGATATCACTTTGCCGACAAAGGTTCATACAGAGCTATGGTTTTTCTAGTAGTCAAGTGTGGATGTGAGAATTGGACCATATAGAAGGCTGAGTGGTGAAGAACTGATGCCTTCGAATTGTGGTGTTGGAGAAGACTCTTGAGAGTCCCTGGGACAGCAAGGATATCAAACCAGTCAATCCTAAAGGAAGTCAACCCTGAATATTCATTGGAAGGACTGTGCTGAAGCTGAAGCTCCTATTCTTCAGCCACTTGATGTGAAGAGCCAACTCACTGGAAAAGACCATGATGCTGGGAAAGACTGAAGCAGGAGGGGAAGGAGGTTTCACAGAATGAGATGGTTGGATGGCATCACTGACTCAGTGGACATGAGTTTGCACAAACTCTGGGAGATAGGGAAGGATAGGGAAGCCTGTTGTGCTGCAGTCCATTGGGTCGCAAAGAGTTAGACAAGACTGAGTGACTGAACAACAAATGGCTATGCACTGTGAATAAATTTTATTATTTTTAAAAATTTTATTGAAGAATAGTTCCTTTACAATGTTCTGTTAGTTTCTGCTTACAGCGAGGTGAATCAGCTATACATATACATATATCCCCTCTTTTTTGGATTTCCTTCCCAAATGGGAAGGTCACCACAAAGCACTGAGTAGAGTTCCTTGTTCCATAAAGTAGGTTCTCATTAATAGATAAATTTTAAAAGCAAAATTATGTGTGAAAAAGTAAAAAGGAGCAAGATTTAAAGCATAATGTCTTTTGTTCAAATTTTAAAAATGAATTCAAATTTGTTAAATTCAGTGTAGCACTAGACATACAAACATATGTGCAACATGCCAACATGAGAATGCCTGTGTGGGGTGAGGGAAGGTGATGCGGGCCCTGGGGAAGGAGGATAAAATACTGAAATAAGGGAAGCATCCTACTGGAATGATGAGATGGTGTGCTGTCAAATGAAGTGTGGAATTATTACAGACCTCTGCTCCTGAGGTCAAAAATGAAAGATAAAGAGTGACTATAATTTTAGTTTGTCTCTGAGAATGTAATGGAAATATTTTCCTTCAAATAAGGTATGATTGTTAGCAGGAAGCCAGAGTTCATAGATGAGAAGGCGTTTGTGTCTGTCCCGTACAACTTAGGAGAAGGCAATAGCACCCCACTGCAGTACTCTTGCCTGGAAAATCCCATGGATGGAGGAGCCTGGTGGGCTACAGTCCACAGGGTTGCTAAGAGTCGGACACGACTGAGCGACTTCACTTTCACTTTTCACTATCATGCATTGGAGAAGGAAATGGCAACCCACTCCAGCGTTCTTGCCTGGAGAATCCCAGGGACGGGGGAGCCTGGTGAGCTGCCGTCTATGGGGTCTCGCAGAGTCGGACATGACTGAAGCGACTTAGCAGCAGTAGCAGCAGCAGCATACAACCTATTCACCAGGAAGATGGAAACTTTGGTCCAGATGTTTCTATTTTTTGGTCTAACAGACAGTAGAGCCTCTGGCATTGTTATCAGTGAGTGACTTAGATTTCATAGTAAATGGTATTTGTAAGTTGCATGCATGTAACTTTCCTCTAGAACTTTCAATAGCTTCCTATTTCCTGTAATGTACAGTTAGAACTCCTGAGCTTGGCAATAAAGACTGTCTACAATCTAACATCAAACCACCTTTCCCCATTTTATTTCCTAATTTCTCTTCATTGATCCTTTACTCTCAGGAAACAGTCCTTCGGCTCCTGACATTGTTCACGTCATGTGTCCTGCATTGCATGCTCTTCTAGTCCTCTTCTGTCTAAATCTTTATCCGCTTTCAAGACTAGTTTGAAGTATAGCTCTTCTGTAGAGCTTTTCTTTACCATGTCAGGCCCAAGTGACCTTGGCTTTATCCTTTATGCAGTGTTATAGTGCCTGCTGCTTGGAATCCAAATTATCTTTTCATACCTGTGTTTTCTCTGCAGGGTCATTGTTAAATACTCTCAACTCCAGCTTACAAATGACCTTAAGCTTTTTATAGTTCAGTCAGTTCAGTTGCTCAGTTGTGTCCGGCTCTTTGCAAACTCATGGACTGCAGCACGCCAGGCCTCCCTGTCCATCACCAACTCCTGGAGTTTACTCAAACCCATGTCCATTGAGTTGATAAAGTATTATCAAGTAAACATTTATCAAGCCCCTGTTTGGATACTGAGGAAGGATACAGCTATCCCTGGGATACTCTCCTTCACTTTGAAGGAGCTGATAGTCTGGTGGGGAGGCATGTCAATCACCAGAGAGAATTAGGAAGTGAAGGCTCTCAGGAGGTATGTTAGGGGATGGGCTGGGGTTGGGAACAATGATGTAGGGAGGCTGGGTGTGAATCGCAGCCTCCCATTTCGTATTGGACCTTAGGCTCCTGTGTATGCTGTCTTCTGTCCAGGACTGGCATGTTAGATCAGGGCACAGGAAAGTTAAATAAAAGCTTTTCAGGAAGGTCTGCTGTTGAACTGGATTATAGGATCATGAAGTAATCCTTACTACAGAGCCAATGCTCCTCCTCTGTCTGGTGTATTCTAGGGTAAAATAATTATTGAATGAATCTGAACTTTGCACAGGGAAATGTTAACCAATAACTGAAAACAAGGAGTGGTGTCTTTAGCTAGCTTGGGACCACAGCCCCGGTTCTCATGACAGACAAATTTGTCATTGGGTTGTATGGCTACATGAGAAGGGACCAGCATTGAATATTAGACCCACTGAAGAACGAGTGAGCTAAACAGTAAAGGTATTTAACGATCTCACAGATAAAGATGTTTGGGATAGATGGTCTCACAGGCGATTTAGAGGCTTAACTGTATCACTGAGGACTGGACTCTTCCATTTCTACCTGCATTGAGGGCCCAGGGTCATCCATTTCAATCTACCATTCTCAATGTGTTTTCTTTTCATCATCTTGGGCATCATAGGGCCGCCATAGCTCAAGATGCCACAACTTCACAGAGCTGTGCTCAAAGGCAGGGTGTAAGCAAGCTTCTCTCAACATCCCTCCCTGTTTGTCAGAGAAGGATCTGTTTCCCAGAAGCTCTAGCAGACTCACCCTTATAGCTCTTTGACCAGATTGAGGCCACATGGCCAGGAATAGCCACAGAGTTGTATCCAGCTTGTTTAGTACTGGTATTGGAGGCAGGCTTTGCTAGCATGGAAGAAAGGGGAGGGACTGGTGGTAGAGTAGGCAATCAAAAAGGTTTTCCACAGACCACACATGTATTGGGTATCCAGGAAATTCTGAATCTTTTCTGCAACTTTCATGTCTCCACCTTGTGAAATAAAATCATGTTCATGAAGAGCAGGTTCTCACGACTATTACACTTAGATTCAAGCCTCCTTTCTTTGCTGGATGATGGGGAACTTTTCTTTCATTTAATTAATTCATTCACGTATTTGCCCAACTAATTCATCATATGTTTATTGATCATTCTGGTAGCTCAGCTGGTAAAGAATCCGCCTGCAATTCAGGAGACCCCAGTGTGATTCCTGGGTCCAGCAGGTCCCCTGGAGAAGGGATAGGCTACCCACTCCAGTATTCTTGGGCTTCTTTGGTGGCTCAGATGGTAAAGAATCTGCCCACAGGCAGGAGACCTGGGTTCAATCCCTGGGTTGGGAAGATCCCTTGGAGAGGTGAATGGCTACCCATTTCAGTATTCTGGCTTGGAGAATTCCATGGACAGAGGAGCCTGGCAGACTATAGTCCACAGGGTCATGAAGAGTCGGACATGACTGAGCAACTTTCACTTCACTTCAGGAGATGTTCTTAGATTTATTTTATGCCATGGACTCTTTTGGCGGTCAGATGCAACCTACAGATGTCTTTGCAGAATGAGGTTTTAAAAAGCACTTACAAATACACAGAATTATAAAAGAAACCAATTTAATTGAAATACAGTTCATCCTTGCATGCTGTGGCTAGATTCCACGCTGGATTGTTGTTGTTCAGTTGCTCAGTCATGTCTGACTCTTTGCAACCCCATTGACTGAAGCACACCAGGCTTCCCTGTCCTTCACTATCTCCCAGGGTTTGCTCAAACTCATGTCCAGTTGAGTCAGTGATGCCATCCAACCATCTCATCTTCTGTTGCCCCCTTCTCCTCCTACCGTCAATCTTTCCCAGCATCAGGGTCTTTTCCAGTGAATCAGCTCTTCATATCAGGTGGCCAAAGTGTCAGAGCTTCAGCATCAGTCCTTCCAATGAGCATTCAGGGTTGATTTCCTTTAGGATTGACTGGTTTGGTCTCCTTTCTGTCCAAGGGACTCTCAAGAGTCTTCTCCAGCACCACAGTTCAAAAGCATCACTTCTTTGGCATTCAGCCTTCTTTATGGTCCAACTCTCACATTCATACATGACTACTGGAGAAACAATAGCTTTGACTATACGGACCTTTGTTGGCAAAGTGATGTCTCTGCTTTTTAATACACTGTCTAGTTTTGTCATGGGATTCCCTGGTGGCTCAGACGATAAAGAATCTGTCTGCAGTGTGGGAGACTTGGGTTTGATCCCTGGGTTGGGAAGATGCCCTGAAAGAGGGCATGGCAACCCACTCCAGTATTCTTGCCTGGAGAATCCCCATGGACAGAGAAGCCTGGCAGGCTACAGTTCATGGCGTTGCAAAGAGTCAGATATGACTGTGTGACTAAGCATAGGTTTGTCATAGCTTTTCTTCCAAGGAGCAAGCCTTTTTAAATTTCTTGGCTGCAGTCACTACCCACAGTGATTTTGGAGCCTAGGGGGAAAAAATCTGCCACAGATCCTATGCTGGATACTAGAATAGAAAATAACAGGAATTAAGGGAACATTGCCCTCCTAGAGCTTAGAGCCCGGTAGAAGCGACAACAAAGCAAAAGGCAATTGAAAACTCAGATAGGAGGTGTATAGAGCACTATGAGAGAAGACTTGAAAGGACCCAGCTCAATCTGGGATGGGGTTGGAGGAAAAGAGAAAGATTCCTGGGTATTTTAGAGGAGATTCAAAGGAATTAACCAGCAAAGTCGTAGTGGGAAGATAACTGCAGTGAGAAAGTGAAGTGAAAGATGTATAGATGAGAGATCCCATGGAGGCTCCAGAGAATTATTAATTCAGTTTTTCTGGAAGACAGGAGTTAAAGGGAGTAGACAGTTCTTGGGAACTGGGCAGAGATGAGCTCATGGCAAAACACTCCTGATAGAGTCTGATGCTGTATGTGCTGAATGAGTTTATTGTATGAGGCAGCTTTGACCAGCAAAGACATGTGGCCAGACTTCAGTGGCCTTGTGTTGTGTTTTTACTCACTGGGAAGTCTGCAGTACTCAGGATAGTGCTGTATCACATGATGGTTAAATGAAGGGACTGCTAGCCCTGTGGGCTTCTAATTTCTTATCCCTCATGTTACATTATATTTGGTGAGGACTTCCAGCTGCATAAGAGAACAGGCTCAGTCAGCTCCTAAAACGAAGTCTTCTTTACCTTCTATAGAGGGTGGAGTCCCATCTCCCTCTACCACCATGTTCCTGGCTAACTGTGGCTGCCCTATCCTTCCTTCTGCTGCTAGAAAAGTCAAATTCTTGTGTGTATCTGTGGGAATTAAGACCTAGAGGTGTGGCTGGAGCTAGTGAGGGCTAGCCCAGGACCAAGTTGGGGACTGAATGTCAGCACTTGCCCTTACCTAGCCCAATTGCATAGACTGGGAGCTTTCACCTCACTGTCACCCAGGCTCCACAGCACCATCCACCAACTGCTCCTTTGGACAAGCCTGTGTTCTTCTTGTTTCCTAAAGGGTACCAGAGCCATGTTCCAAACTTCTAGGATTTCACTGGTCTCTGCTACCAACAGCACCTGTTTGTGTCTGTAAGTCACTTGGTCATGTCTGATTCTACACAACCCCATGGACTGTAGCCCACCAAACCCTTCTGTCTGTGGAATTCTCCAGGCAAGAATACTGGAGTGGGTTACCATTCCCTTCCTGGGGGATCTTCCCAACCCAGGGATTGAACCTGGGTCTCTTGAATTGCAGGCAGACTCTTCACCGTCTGAGTCACCATGGAAGCCTGCTACCAACTATCCTCACCAAGAAATCCAAGAATTCATAGTAAAGTGACTTGTGATGTAGTTTCACAATATCATACATCTGTTTTTCAAAGTTCAGGGAATGAAATAAGAATGAGTAGAGCACCAAATGAAAGGCGGAGGACCTGAATATTCCCTGAGAAGAGGGGATGACTAGCTGGAAGGGAGCACGAACTGTGGCTAATACAAGCCTTTCTTTTCACAGAAGCCCATTTTATAGTTGAAATGACAGAGAGAGAGAGCTGAACTTGATGGTGTCAACTGTGGCCCTGACTAGGGCTATAGGAGAAAAGTTCTCAGACCTTAGCATCCTCATCTCTCAGATGAGTGGTTTGGAGTGTATCTTTGAAAGTCCTGGTTAGGCATAAATTCTGTGGTTTTGAATCATACCAAACTCTTTTCCTGTGCATAAGTTTAATTCTGACTAAGAATATAGCCTCATTTATTTCTAAGAGGGATTGACATATAGCTGAAATTGTTAAATTGTCCCACTTTTTGTCATATGGACACTGTTTTTTTAAAATGATTACCCTATGATTCATGAGTCAGTTTGCCACACAAATCTCAGATGATGTGAGTGAATGATTCACATTTCATAATAGAAACACAGTAGCTTTTCATTTCCCATGTCAGTAAAATATCTCCTAGATTCTATGTTTGCAAAAAAAAAAAAAACAACCTAGTGCACAGGCACACGTTCTCTGTTTTGGAGTGTGCTTCAGAAGTTTGCACTACGAGAAATGTGTCTGAGAGAAATGAATTTAACTGGGTAAAATTCACATAATCGGACATTCTCTGTTCCAGGAGGTAAGACATGGCATTCTGAACAAGGGGAAGATGCTGATGCCCGTGGCCTCCTGGTTTAGTTTCAGTGGCGCCTCATCTCATCAGTTAATGTCAAGGTGTCTAGCCTTCATTAGTAAAACGACAGATAACCTATCTGACAACCAGATAAGTAGGAATAAAGCTTGCAAAACACTGAAGACCTCTATAGGATGATTTGAAGAGAAAAAGATAATAATCCACTTGGATTTTTCTTTGATACTATGGTGGATTGTCCTGGTGACATAATTTATAAGCCCTTTTCTTTGTTCACAAAGCTCTTTCAGGACCTAAGACTGTGTTTCCCTAGGACCATACTCATTTTTGACACCTATCAGGCACGGACCGTGACCTAGATTTTGAACACAAGATCAAGAAGGCCAAATTGACCACGAAAGTTCTCCTGCTTCATTTTTCTTCTGACAAATGCCATGGGACGTCACAAAACATCTACAAAGAGAGACATCAAGGTGTCTTTAAAGCAAAATGACATTTTTCAAACTTTGTTGAAGAACTCTTGCAGATGAACACTGAATCAAGCAAGGTGAACTGTTCTTTTGTAGAACAGATTATAAAATATCAATGGGAAAATGTATACAGTGTATTGTAACTCTACAGGAAGGGACTGTATAAAGTCAGGCACATAAGTATGGGTTTCCAAAATATAAAGATCATTGAGTAAAGCAGTGCAAAAATTCTAGACATTGCTCATGAAGTTTTTGACTGCAGAAATTGCCTTTGCCTGGAGTTGAAAGCTCAGCTGTCTTACAATAGGGTCTTTTGCCTGCCAGCAACACAACGTGTGCCTTAAAAAGCTAGTCTGTTTTCAAGGGCTACATGTCTTGGTTGTCTGTGGTTTCCAGTAAAACGTTTTCTGGAGTTGTTAATTCTTGTTGCACAGCATTTATTTCTTTTGTTGTTCATTTATTCAAAAATTTGACCTGGTATTAAATTCTTATGGTTTTAATTTTTGATGCATTACATTTAATTGGCGCATAGGACTTCCATTCTGAGGTTTTGGTATTTAAAAAAATCATTGGTCTTTAAACTGAAAGGTTTGATGGAATATTAAATTTGATGAATCATAGCAAGTGTCTGTATTTGTTAGCTTTTATAGGACACATTAAAGCTTTCATTAATAAAGTCACACTACACTGCTTTGAGTAGGTCCTAAAAGGTTAACGACTTGATGCAGGCTGGTGTTCTTAAGCTCTACTGTTTGAGGGTGGCATGTGTGGAACTTGGCTCACTTTGAAATTGGAATACAAAAGAGAGATTTTTATTTTCTATCTCAAAGTCCAGGAATTTCTTGGTCCTCTTTCTCTTTTTTCTTCTTCTCTTTAAGCATCACCCAAAATCTTACTCAGGTGGACATGGGTTGAAGCCCGTGGTTTGTCAGCTGTAGGATGATCCTCTAGGGGTCATGACATCACAGGAAAATGTCACCCTCCCTCCTGGCTGTTCCTCTAGTGACCTTCAAGCAGGGACAAGCTGACTCTGTTATGAATCACCCATTTTGGAATAAGACTTGATATTTGAGACATATATTGCTAACTGTTTGATGTTGTTCCTTGAAAGATTCTGTTTTGGAAGACAAGGTGTAGAAATATTTGGAATTCTCAAACAAGAATAACTTATACATGTACCTATTACAAAATCATGTATCCAGAGGATATTAGGTATGTATTTGTTGACTGACTGAATAATCCCCAGGTTCATCAGAGACCTGCATTCTTCTCTTCTGTGACTAGGAACACTTGGAGGAATTATTGCATTTGAACTGTTTCCCCCAGAGAATTCCTGAGTTGAACTTTTATTTTATTTTATTTTATTTGAGATTAGTTCTTTTATTTTATTTTATTTTTTTCCCAACTACAATTTTATTTTATTTTTAAACTTTACAAAATTGTATTAGTTTTGCCAAATATCAAAATGAATCCACCACAGGTATACATGTGTTCCCCATCCTGAACCCTCCTCCCTCCTCCCTCCCCATACCATCCCTCTAGGTCGTCCCAGTGCACTAGCCCCAAGCATCCAGTATCATGCATTGAACCTGGACTGGCAACTCGTTTCGTACATGATATTTTACATGTTTCAATGCCATTCTCCCAAATCTTCCCACCCTCTCCCTCTCCCACAGAGTCCATAAGACTGTTCTATACATCAGTGTCTCTTTTATTTTATGTAACAGAAATAGCATCCGATTAAACCAGATGGAAATTGTGTGGTTGCTTATAAAGATTGCCAGTTTGTGCAATTCCTTAATATTAAGTAAAGGCTCAGCAGACACTTCATGAAAATCATGAAGTCCGTGTCCTTCTCAGAAGAAACTTCCTTGCCAAAGTCATGTCTGAGGGTAAATTTTTCTGAAAAGGAGAAGTGCAGTGCCTTGATTCTGCTGGGAATTGTTAGTAACATAAATGACTCAAATTGGTTTTGTGTGGGAGACAAATCAAAGGATTTCCATGAGGTTGCAGGACTGACCTGCAATAGTTTAACCATTTCCTGAGCAACCAGAACCTGCTTGATTGGGTGGGTGATAGTTCCCGTGTTAGTCATTGTGCAGAGAAAAATAACAATTCATATAAAAGAGGCCACCAAGGGTTATATGGCTGCAATTGTTTCTAGGCTGAAACAACTTTGTATCTGTTTATTATCCTCAGTATCTTGTTATATTGTTCTTTCAGAATCAATAAAAGCTAAACTCTCGCTATGGTTTTACTACTAAACTCTCCTGGAAGGATATGTAGTACTGAAAGTCAAGAAAGCCAGAGCAAGGAAGGAGGCAGAACTAACGATGTGTTAGACTTAAATCCACTTTGCTTAACCTCTCTCTGAGCAGAACTTGCTTTATTAATGTAAAGCACATGGAAAGATTCTCATTTTGTTGCTGCTGTTTTTTAATACGTGACGTAAATATTTTTCTTTAGGGAAAGAAAAGAACATTTAGTAGAAATATTTTTCTTTTGATTAATAAAGGCTGTTTTTAGCAGACTCATTACCCTCAACTTTTCTACACTTTACAGGATCTGGCTGACAATCATGGCCATATCAATCAATAAATATAAAGATTGACTAGTCATTTTTTAATTTATTGAAAGATAGTTTTATTAATGGCACTCCACTCCAGTACTCTTGCCTGGAAAATCCCATGGACAGAGGAGCCTGGTAGGCTGCAGTCCATGGGGTCGCTAAGAGTCGGACACGACTGAGCGACTTCACTTTCACTTTTCTCTTTCACGCATTGGAGAAGGAAATGGCAACCCACTACAGTGTTCTTGCCTGGAGAATCCCAGGGACCGGGGAGCCTGGTGGGCTGCTGTCTATGGGGTCGCACAGAGTCGGACATGGCTGAAGCGACTTAGCAGCAACAGCAGCAGTTTTATTAAGAGCTCCTCTTGTGGCTCAGTGGTAAAGAATCCACCTGCAATGCAGGAGACCTGAGTTCGACCCCTGGGTTGGGAAGATCCCCTGGAGGAGGTCATGGCAACCCACTCCAGTGCTTTTGCCTGGGAAATCCCACGGACAGAGGAGCCTGGCAGGCTACAGTCCATGGGATCGCAAAAAGTTGGACACGACTTGAGAAACTAAACAATAACAACAAAGTTTTATTAAAACTAGTTAAATAAGCATCATTATTTGCATTTTCCCTCTCCTCTGCATCATATCATCCTTTTATATCTGTTTAAGACGTGAATTCAATAGACACCATTCAAGAATCTAATGTATCTTTATGAATTGGTGTCCACAGAAATAATCTTCCCCAGGTTTCGGGTCCAATCCTGAAAGCAGGACTCTGTGAAATCTGTGGTGTGCTGGTAAATGGGTAACAACTGAGTCCTGGGGCTGTAGAAGAAGAAGCATTTGCCAGTGCCCAAGGTGTAAATACTTTCACAAGAGTTGGGAAGAGATACACATGACTGCGGCTTCTTGGGTGGCTCAGTGGTAAAGAATCCGCCTGCAATGAAGGAGACACAGGAGACGTGGGTTTGATCTGTGGGTTGGGAAGATCCCCTGGAGGAGGAAATGGCAACATATTCTAGTATTCTTGCCTGAAAAATCCCATGGACAGAGGAGCCTGGAGGACTACAGTCCATAGGGTCGCAAAAAGACTGGACACGACTGAACAAACATACATGATTGACTTTTGCCAGCCAGCTGTAAGCTGGTTTCCACACATTCCTGTGTGTAGACCCCTCCAAGTTACGTCGCTATGTTTCTATGATTATTTCTAATTGGGAAAAGGACAGCTCCATTGGTTAAAAAAAATTTTTTTTTTATCCAGAAGCTATGAAAACAATTGTGTCTCATGCCCCCAGGTATTAATATATGCTGACCTTATTTAAGCCCTGCAAGAAACCAGTATCAACACATGTCTTTTCCCAGAAGCTCTTGGGTACAATCACCTTGTTTAACAAAATCTTGTAGGAAAATAATTCCCTACCTGAGGAAAAATAGAATGGTAGATTATAATGGTGATCTAGCTCTGTAATTTTTAAAAGTTTATTTTTTAAGGTATGTCATCATTATTGGAATCTGAATTTCTATAGAATGAGGTGGTTTTGCAGGACCCATTTATAGGGTTGATTACAAATGGAGCGGGGCACTGAACTCTCTAGATCTGTTATACTGAAACAGGAAAGATAGCGTCCGTCATATCTATGTATATGGGTACTCACATCTCTAAGATGCTTTATGTAGAGGGAGGCTTATCATTTGCAGCTGTTTAGGAGGAACGCCTGCACTATGAGCAGCCTGGTTTTGAAGATAATGGATTTACACCTTGCAGGAAGCCGAATGTGTGAGCACTGGAGCCAGAACCTGTTATGTATCGTGTTGCTCTTTCTCCCCTTCTTCCCCATCCTAGGTCACATCTCAGAGACAAACATCACCCAGAGGTTACCCAGGTGACCCCAGACCATCCCGAGTGGGCAGATGTTTGGGGCTTGACCTTGAAGGACAGATGGCATGAAAGGGAGTTCTCTCATACCTTGGGCTGGCCAGGACTCAGCTTCTGATGTTTCTATGGACAACAAAAGGTTTTCTTTGTGAGCTGCTTTCTGATGCGTGCTTACAACCAAATTGAACATGTTAAAAGGGAGAAGAGGCAGGAACCTACTCACTGTGCTCTGTGAAGAATTAAACTTTTTTTTTTTAATGAGAGTAGATGAAGGGAAATAGATTCTTAAAAATCTTTGTGCCCTCTCCCTAAAAAGTTGCATTTGCTATTTATTTCAGGTTTATTGTAATTGGCCATTCATTCCAATATGCAGCTATGTTATGTCCCCTGTTTTTTTCTTTAAAAAAAAAAAGAGACATTTAAAATAAAATATTTCACACTAATTATTTAGCTGAGTTCTCTCTCCCTTTTAACTTGAATAATACCATGATCCTTGCAAGCCCAGTTCTTCCCTTTGTGAAATTTACTGTCACTAGGATATGGTATGCTTTCCCCTCTGTTTTTTTCCCTTTTTAAACTAAAATATTTTCTCAGGCCTCCTTCTCTATAGTGTTACCAAGATTCTTTGAAGTATTGTCTGATTTCAGAACTAAGGCTTAACCATTCCTCTTCAGGACACTTAAAATCACTTATAGTCTTCTAGTTTAGTACTTCAGTCTACTACATACCCACATCAGTCCTCCTGACCCAGCATAGTTCTGAAAAGTACAAGGTGACATTTCTGAAATTCAGCTGTTGATCTGATTATACAGAGCCTACCTACTTGAATGAAAAAAAAATAATATTTTTGAGTAGTTTATTGAGTAGTTTTAATTTATTGAGTAGTTTTAATGTCTTGGCATCGTTCTGATTGCTCTGTGGGCATTGCTCAATTAATCTCCACAGAAGAGACAAGTCATGTGATTATTATCATACCCATTTTCCAGATGAGGAAGGTAAAGCCCAAAGAGGTCACTGAATTTTTTGTAAGGTCATAGGTCATATCAGTAGAGCCAGGATTCTAATTCAGGCAGTCTGACTCATGAGTTCACATTTCTGTCCACTATGCCATGTTCAGAGAGTGGTCTTACAACCTGTTTTGAAAGTTATATTCAAGGCTATGTGCAAGTGGAAAGAACATAGCACTAACTAAGGCCAAAGGATAGGCTCTCAATGTGATTTTGTCATGCATCAGTAGTGCAAATGTGGGCAAGCTAATCTCTCTAGGCAGAAATGGATTACCTTAAGTCCCTTTATAAGCACCTTATTTAAGTAAATACTACAACTTTCAGTAGGAAGTATTTAAGCAGAGCCATTAAGACCAGCATTGAATAGAGCTTTTTGGGTCAATGTGTGCAGTTGACACAGGGCTCCATGGAGGACTTCCTGACTTGAGCTCCTATTCTGTCTCTTACCAGACGTAAGATGGTGGCAGGTTAGTTATCCTGCCAGAGCCTCAATTCCTTAATCTGTAAAGAGCAAATAATAAAAGATGCCCATCTCAAGGGATCACTGAGGGTAGATATACAGTGCTTTTAAAACATTTAGTGCAGCATTATATATGCTTCTCTAATGGCACCCCACTCCAGTACTCTTGCCTGGAAAATCCCATGGACAGAGGAGCCTGGAAGGCTGCAGTCCATGGGGTCGCTGAGGGTCGGACACAACTGAGCAACTTCACTTTCACTTTTCACTTTCATGCATTGGAGAAGGAAATGGCAACCCACTCCAGTGTTCTTGCCTGGAGAATCCCAGGGATGGGGAGCCTGGTGGGCTGCCGTCTATGGGGTCACACAGAGTCGGAGACGACTGAAGTGATTTAGCATAATCCTATGAGGTTACTATTATTAGCTTCATTATACAGATAAATAAACTGAGGCCTAAAGAAATTAGATAACTTGTCCAAGGATATTTATCCTGTAAGTGATAGAGTCAGGTTAAAAACCACACACCATCTTTCATCTTTCTCCCAGGACAATGCTGTAAGTCATTTATTACCTGAGCTAATAATTCCTTTCTTAGTATATACTCGACTTTCCCACCATTCCACAGCCAAACAATTTGGCTAGGAACTGCAAAAGATTTCCAGGATCCAGCCCCAGCACAGACCCACAACCCATTATGATTTGTCAAGGCCTCTCTGTTCTGATTGGTTAGTGCTACACATGCGTGGGTGCACACGTGCGCGCACACACACAGACACACACACACACACACACCCATCCCCATCACTAAGCACAGGTTCCTTTTCTGGAATGCCCTTCCCAAGACTCCTTCTAAATTTTAAGTTTTGCAGGCTTTGTTGGCATCCACCCTCCCAGGCCCACCCCACTCTTTACAAGCCCGTGTAGGTAAACTTGTTTCACCAAGAGCTAATTCCCAATTCAGCACACAATATGGAGAACTAAAGTTTCACAGAGCAACTGGTGGGAATGGCCTTAGGACATACTGAAATCTGTTCAGGTCGTATGTCAAGTAACTAAGAGAATTAAATAGGATACCCAGGAAAGTAGAACATGGGCCTCTGTCTCCTATGTTTTCTGCACTGCGGACAGATGCTTTACCCGCTGAGCCAGCCGAGAAGCCCCAGAACACGGCCAGACAGGAATAATGAGTGTCCTTAAGACACATGTGGAAACACAAGAGAACTTGTGTTTAAATTTCACTATATGTTTTATGTGCATTTATTAAAGACTTTAGAATTCTCTGATTTTTGAACTACTGTGCAGCAGCCAGAGAGGGAGGCAGAGCCATTTGTGACCCGTAGTTGTTTCACCAGTTGCTCTGTAAATGCTTTTTCTTTTTAATTGAGAGGTAGGATATTGAATTTTCAGAATAGAAAGTTTCCTTTATTTTGATACTTCTGTGATTCTTCAAAGCCCCAAAGACACCTCATCCATCACTAACTGATTCTAACAGACTCTGCTCTGTTTGGGCTCCCCTGTGTCAGAGAATAAAAAAAGTTAGCAGTTGGCACCTCTGTATGGACACTAGTCCGGGAAACACCTTTAGTTTTCAATTTCACACTTGATGATGATCTGAGTCTGGGCTACTGGAAACCAAGTTCTTTTGTAAAATGGTCTAGATTCCTAGTTACTCTTCTGTCTCTTCCACCCTGCACATCCCTAGGGTTTTGAGCTGCTCTATTTCTTTGTGAGGTGGGTCTGTACCCACAGAGGAGCAATGCTTAGGTTTCCCCTCATGACCTGAATCATTTATTTCTAGCTGAAATGCTCTCCTTAACTCACTGTTGTCTTGTTTTTCAAGAATCCTACCCTTCCCCTCGTGCTGCGTGTGCTGGGGCTGGTGTGTGTATGTAGTGGGGGAGATCACTCAGACAGGACCATCTTGACTGCTTGTCCTTTGTGATAAGCTTAAGACACCCATCTTAACTGAAGGTTTCTGGTTTTTCAACCTCATCTGTAATCTTGTGATGCTTGATAAAGGTAGCAAAACAATACGAGTTGATAAGTAAATGTTAATATATACTGCAAATACAAAAGCAGTTTCTTCTGCAATTGATAATGCATGAAAATGTGCAATAATAGTATTTAATTTGCACCAGTAGGTGAGAACTCCGAATCCTTCATTACGAGCCTAAATCTGATTTTTGTTTGTGACCAGCATGAATGCTGACCTCTGCCCTTTGAATGATCTTTCAGTCTCCCAGAAAGTTCATGAAAAGGTCATGGAGCTGCACTGACTTCCTCTGTGTGTGCATGGACGTGTCTTTGCTATTGATCTGGGAAAAGACCTGGCTTTGTCCATTCAGTGGTTTTGTTCACTTTATTTTTAATGGAAACCTGATCAGCAATTATAGAATTTTTCCACCGGAATTCACACCTGACTAAGTGCAGAAAGCTAACCTCTTTTCATGCTGGTTATTTAGCCTGTGTTTTACCTTGGCCGTAACTCCCAATTAAACGCATTTCTTGTACCCTTAACAAAGCAAAATATGGCACTTACTGCTCACAAGCTCAAAGCAGGAGAGAGAGGGGGGAAATGGCTTAATAGCTGAAAATAAAAACACCAGTGAATTTTTCTTATGGATTCCTTCATGTCAAATTCATATCATGAATGACTCTGAGTTTTCTCTTTAGATCATCTTGGCATGATCGAGGAGCAAAAATAAAAATGATTTCTAGTATATTCTTGAAGTGATTCCTTCTTTTGATGCCACCTGTCAGCGTAAAAGAGGTTATGAATCTCCGGAAACCTGCTTTACTGGCACCATCAGCAGCGCTGGCACCGGTTTTCAAATCAGACTGCAGTAACTGGTAGAGTTGGAGGGTTTTAAATCTCCACTAGAAAACTATTGCCATTTATGAACAACAAGCATTGTACTGAAATGGTGAAAAATGCGTGTGCGTCATATTTAGAATGATTGTGGAGGGGGGATATAACAATACTTTTCAAGACTGTAAGCAATACGTATATTCGTATCTTGTGCTATTTATCTTGTAGATATACAGCACTAGAAGTTCTCAGCTGCTAGCTGCTAGGTTAGCATTGAGAAGGAAAGATCCTGAGGTTTGTCACCGCTGTATATCACTGCAGCCGTGCCCTTTGATTACAATGGGGCAACACCAGTCATTAATAACGGGGAAAGCTTTTTGTCTGGCAAATGCATCGCTGTACAGGCCTCCTTTCTTAACACCTAGGCATCTTGGTGAGGTTGCAAAGGTAAATTAAAGATGAAGAATGTTTATTTTACAGCCACACTTGTAAATAGAGCCATTCCAGAAAATGTATTTTTTCCCAGTCCTATAAACTTGATTCGTTTTCATATTTTGCATTTGCTCAAGGGAACCCAGTTATTAAGCTTCACTCGAACAAATAATGTGAGCACAATGTAATTATGATTTTAATTTCATCACTGTCACACTCAGTTACCAGAGGGTTACAGCACAAGCTAACCACCAAGACAACAATTGCAGTACAGACTTAAAAACCCAAGTGTGTCCATAGTTGGAGATTTCCTGAAGAGTATAATATGAATAGAATTTGCAGGGCAGGATACTTTCCAATGTGCGGAAAAACCCAGTGTGGTCAGATTTGATACTTACTGAATGTGTTGCTTGACAGTTTAATACCAGCAGCCAGTTTTCCAGGAAGTGAGGCTTCCCCATCAGAAGTCACCCCAAAGTTAACTGTTTGCAAGCAAGCTTGATTCACATTAAGCCAACTTAAAAGAAACAAATTTATAAATGCCACCTCCCTGTGTGACATGTTACAACTTTTTCAAGGTGAGTACAATTATCATGTCAGTTTATCTCTATTTCATTTCTAGTGCCACTAGAGTCCATTAAGACCCATCATTCCTTAACTAGACTATTCCAATAACCTCTTTGGTTGTTTTTTTACCTTCAGTCCAGCTTCCTTTAATTCAGAGGTTTTCAGAGTAGGAGATTTCCACAACCCATTAGTGGTGGTGAAATCAATTTAGTGTTTCCCTACTAACATTTAAAAAAAGAAACAGCAGAATGAGACAAAGCACATTGCAGCACATCGCACAAAGAAAGGGCACGTGTTATTGCCTGGCACTTTTCTTTGGCCATGTGCATGTGTGCCTGTGTGTGTGTGACAGCTGTATGTGTGCGCACACGTGTGTGTATCTGCATACTCCTACTCTCATTGGTTCCAGATGTAAAATGTGGTTCTTTTGTAGGTTCTAACAAAAAATAAGAACACGTCTGCTGTAATCCATGCTTCCCAAAGTGTAAAATGCTTCCAGGCAATTTGGGTTCTTGATACTGGATCATGTGATGACAGCACTATTGCTGTTTCTTTTCCAGTCTATCTAATTTCTCTATCCAGTCTATCTAATTGGATCAAAAAGAATGTCTCAGGTTGGTGCTAGCTATCCTTAACACTCACTGATACCGCCTACTTTTCATTCTTATTGTTTTTAACAAAATTAGATTCAACCATTTTGATAAGAAAATTATCTGGATCAAAAGTTGTAATATTGTTTTGTTGATATTATATTTATTGCGTTCATTTTTTAATCAAATGATACTGACTTTCCATTTATGCTTATGATATAAAGTTTCTCTTAAAATAGCTTAAAGGAAAAAAGCTAATTTAAAGAAAAATATTAAGGAACTTAGAATACAGGAGGAACATGGTTAGGGCAAAAATTATGATCAGCATATGGAAATCATTCAAGTTTTTGCTAAAGCTGAGACTATTAATCAATTTTTAAAACTATTGCCAGAATAATCTTTCTAAAATCAAATTAAGTCCCGTCCTTTCCTCTACATAAAATTCCTTAGTACCGTTCCACTGTCTACAGGATCTGATGCCTGCCTCCTTTTCCAAATACACCTCCTTTTACAGCTCCACTCACAACCCAGCTGAAAAATTTGTTCTGTTCACCTCTGTGCCTTTGCCCATTCTGTACCTTCCTTGGCACGAAGTAGCTGGAATGCCAGCCACGTCTGTCACCATAAGTTCGTCCTCGACCCTCAAGGCTCGGCTCAAATGTGAAAGCTCCAGGTCTTGCCCAAGCAGCAGACACTCCAGGCTCCGTTCTCACATAGCAGCTTATTCATACCACTATAAAAGTGAAAACTGAAAGTTGCTCAGTCATGTCTGACTCTTTGTGACCCCATGGGACTGTAGCCCGCCAGGCTCCTTAGTCCATGGAATTTTCCAGGCAAGAATACTGGAGTGGGTAGCCATTCCCTTTTCCAGGGATTGAACCCGAGTCTCCTGCTTTGCAGGCAGATTCTTTACCATCTGAGCCACCAGGGAAGCCCATTCATACCACTGGGATACCATTTATTACAATAATTTTCAAGGTTTTTTTTTTTAACCTCTTTTCTTACCCTAAAGCACAAAGTGTCTTATTCATCTTTGTCTCTTGAGTATCTAAGATAGTTCTTGGCACATTCGCATGGTAGGTACACACAGACTTTTGAGAATGAGTTAATTCCTCATAATGAAGATGTACTTGGCCCAAGAAGAGCACCAGACATAATTTAGGAGCAGATTATAAATCTGAAATTGGCTTTGTCAGCATAGAAAGCCAAATGGGATTTGGAATTAGTAACAACAACAACAACATTCATAATAATATTAACCAGCTTTGGAGAGCTCTATTCTTATTTCAGGGATGCTGCTCTTGCCTGGAAAATCCTATGGACAGAGGAGCCTGGTAGGCTGCAGTCCATGGGGTCGCTAAGAGTCAGACATGACTGAGCGACTTCACTTTCACTTTTCACTATCATGCACTGGAGAAGGAAATGGCAACCCACTCCAGTGTTCTTGCCTGGAGAATCCCAGGGATGGGGGAGCCTGGTGGGCTGCCGTCTATGGGGTCGCACAGAGTTAGACATGACTGAAGCGACTTAGCAGCAGCAGTAAGTGCTTAGCAAGTGCATGGCCCTCTATGTATATTATCTCATAGTCCATAAAAATCTCAAGAGAGAGGAGCTCTGATTTTGTCCTCAGTGTGGAAACAAGAGGGTCAGCAAGGTTAGGTCACTCATCCAAGGTCAATAGCTGTTCAATGGTTGAATTGAGATCTAGGTCCAGGGTTCTCTGCCCCCAGAGCCTGCCGCCGGCCATCAGGCTACATGCCAAGGATGGAACAATTGCCTTTTACTCTCTAAAGAGAATGGACTGGCATAATGCAACTGCTTCCCTTGGCTCTGCCCCTGTTGAGCCCAGCTGCCCCAATGTCTGCTGAGGACAGCCTACCATCTGTCCTGGTCACTGCTCTGTCCCGGGACACTGTTGTGTCCCAGTCACTGCTTTGTCCTGGTCACTCCTGGCTTCTCCAGCACTCTGCCTCCTTGGCTCCAGGCTCTTAAGTGGTTCCCCAAGCTTGATTCTTCCCAATTGGCCCAACCTCAGGCCTCCCACATAGCTGCCTGGTTCATGAAGCAGCATCACTTCCTGTTTAATAGCTAGAAACTGCTCCCAGAACACTTGACTGTACAACTCAGCTGTTTGACTTCAGGCAAGTTACTTAACCTCTCTGTATCCTCAAGAGTAATTGAGTTATGATCGTAGCTTAGAACCATGCCTGGCACCTAGTAAACATTATGAGTGTTTATTAAATAAGGTGCAAACCGTCTGCCTCTTGCCATTTCCTACCGTTTCAGGTAGCATTTTGCTTGATTGGGTCCCATTAATCCCTTACTCCTTTTAGATGTTCCACAGAGGCTGTCACTCACTTGAATGTCATTGTCAGAACACTGACTATCATCTGATATGTTATAATTTATTTCATCCTTAGGCTATCCCTCCTTTAGGGTCAGAACTGTGCTAAGTGCAACTAGACAAGAACAGATGAATAATGCAGTCTTTGTCCTCAGGGAGCTTAAGGTTGGTCAAAAACAAAACAAAACAAAAGCATCATCCTTGCCATGTGGCTTGTTAGGAGGCCCCAGTGGGGGAGAGAGAATAAGTTCGGACATGTGGGATGGATTAGGCACTAAGGGGGCCACCAGAGTCCTACAGGCTGGCCCCTTCCTAGGGGATCAGCAGTTTAGTCTGCCCAGTGCAAGAGGGATAGATATGACCAGGAGTCTGAGTTAAAAGGGGTGGGATGGGGCAGAACTTGACAGTGGAGACTCCTGGAGGGGATAGTTTTGGGATCTGGAAAGATGCTGTAGGGTCAATCACAGAGGTCTGCTGAGGTCAGGGTTGGTCAATGTTTACCCAGCATCTCTCCTGCTTAATGGTTGGTGTGAAGGTTAATTTTAATTGTCAATTTGGCTGGGCCACAGGAGGCCCAGAAATCTGGAAAAACATTATTTCTGGTGTGTATGTGAGGGTATTTCCAGAAGACCTTAGCATCTGAGTCCATAAACTGAGTAAAGCAGATTGCTCTCTCTAATGTGGATGAGCCTCGTCCAACCCACTGAGGGACTGAATAGAATAAAAAGAGAAAAGCAGGAAAAATGCACTCTCTCTCTGACTGTTTGAGCTGGGCCATCAGCCTTCTGCCTTCAGTATGGGACTTATACTCTTCGTAGCCTCTCCAGTTCTCAGACCCTTAGATTTGGATTAGAACTTATATCACTGGTTCTCCTGGTTCTCAGACATTGGGACTCAGACCAGAACCACACCACTAGCCCTTCTTGCAGAGGGGGATTGGAGGACTTCTCAGTACAGTTCAGTCAGTCGCTCAGTCATGTCCGATTTTTTTTGTGACCCCATGGACTGCAGCACACCAGGCTTCCCTGTCCCTCACCAACTCCCAGAGCTTGCTCAAACTCATGTCCATTGAGTCCGTGATGCCATCCAACCATCTCATCCTCTGCTGTCCCCTTTTCCTCCCACCTTTAATCTTTCCCAGGATCAGGGTCTTTTCCAATGAGTTAGTTCTTCCCATCAGGTGGCCAAAGTATTGGAGTTTCAGCTTCAAAATCAGTCCTTCCAATGAATATTCAGGACTGATTTCCTTTAGGATGGACTGGTTGGATCTCCTTGCAGTCCAAGGGATTCTCAAGAGTCTTCTCCAACACCACAGTTCAAAAGTATCAATTCTTCAGTGCTCAGCTTTCTTTCTAGTCCAACTCTCACATCCATACATGACTACTTGAAAAACCATAACTTTGACTAGATGGACCTTTGTTGGCAAAGTAATCTCTGCTTTTTAATATGCTGTCTAGGTTGGCTGTAGCTTTTCTTCCAAGGAGCAAGCTTCTTTTAATTTCATGGCTGCAGTCATCATCTGCAGTGATTTTGGAGCCCCTCAGAATAAAAGTCTCTCACTGTTTCCATTATTTCCCCTTCTATTTGCTGTGAAGTGATGGAACTGGATGCCATGATCTTAGTTTTCTGAATGTTGAGTTTTAAGCCAACTTTTTCACTCTCCTCTTTCACTTTCATCAAGAAAGACTCTTTAGTTCCTCTTCTCTTTCTGCCATAAGGGTGGTGTCACTGCATATCTGAGGCTATTGCTATTTCTCCCAGCAATCTTGATTCCATCTTGTGCTTCATCCAGCCCAGCATTTTGCATGACATATTCTGCATATAAGTTAAATAAGCAGGGTAACAATATACAGCCTTGACATACTCCTTTCCAGATTTGGAACCAGTCTGCTGTTCCATATCCAGTGTAACTGTTGCTTCTTGACCTGCATACGGATTTTTCAGGAGGCAGGTAAGGTAGTCTGGTATTCCTATCTCTTTAAGAATTTTCCAATTTGTTGTGATCCACACAGTCAAAGGCTTTGGCGTAGTCAATAAAGCAGAAGTTGATGTTTTTCTGGATCACTCTTGCTTTTTTGATGATCCAACAGATGTTGGCAATTTGATCTCTGGTTCCTCTGCCTTTTCTAAATCCAGCTTGAACATATGGAAGTTCACAGTTCACATACTGTTGAAACCTGGCGTGGAGAATTTTGAGCATTACTTTGCTAGCGTGTGAGATGAGTGCAATTGTGCGGTAGTTTGAGCATTCTTTGGCATTGCCTTTCTTTGGGATTGGAATGAAAACTGACCTTTTCCAGTCCTGTGGTCACTGCTGAGTTTTCCAAATCTGCTGGCATATTGAGTGCAGCACTTTCATAGCATCATTTTTTAGGATTTGAAATAGCTCAACTGGAATTCCATCACCTCCACTAGCTTTGTTCATAGTAATGCTTCCTAAGGCCCACTTGACTTCGAATTCCAGGATGTCTGGCTCTAGATGAATGATCACACCATCATGGTTATCTGGGTCATGAAGATCTTTTTAATATAGTTCTTTGTATTCTTGCCACCTCTTCTTAATATCTTCTGCTTCTGTTAGGTCCATACCATATCTGTTCTTTATTGTGCCAATCTTTGCATGAAATATTCCCTTGGTATCTCCAATTTTCTTGAAGAAATCTCTAGTATTTCCCATTCTACTTCTCAGCCTCCATAATTGTGTGAGCCCATATGTGTATATATGTCTGTCTGTCTGTATATATATATATATATATATATATATCTTATTGGCTCTGTTTCTCTGGAGAACCCTAGCCAGTACAGTTAGTGATCTGCCTGCTTGGTATCCATGCTGTACTGAAGACAATGGCAGGAAGTAGGAAGAGGTAGAGGGTCCTGTTCAGTCAGCAGTCGACCCTGGACTGTGATCTTTACAAACATTCTGAAGAGAAACCAAATACCAGGGCAGAAGGCCCAACAGAGAGCCAGCCCACAAAACAGGATATGAAGGAACCTGAGTCTCCATTCACTCAGAGTCTAACAAGAGTAGGCCTCCCAACCAGTTCTGGGTCATGCTCCTACTTGTCTCTGTGTACATAGGAGACCTAGCTCTTATTGAGCTCCATCATGGTCAGGCTGGGCATAAGGGGCAGGGAGGGGGAAGGTACAGATGAGGTGAGGGCCTTTGCAACCCTGCCAAGAAAAAGCACTATGTTGCCAAATAGCATTGATGGTCAAATTCTAGATGAGAGTAACATCAGCTTTACAAACCCAGAGATCTACATGTTTTAGCAGTGATTTCTTCTTTGTTATGGAGAAGGCAATGGCAACCCACTCCAGTACTCTTGCCTGGAAAATCGGGGTGCTCACAGACAATGTGGCAATAAGCTAGGCCTAGTAGCTCAGCTGGTAAAGAATCTGCCTGCAATGCAGGAGACCCCCGTTCAATTTCTGGGTCCAGAAGATCCCCTGGAGAAGGGACAGGCTACACACTCCAGTATTACTAGGCTTCCCTCATGGCTTAGACAGTAAAAAAAATCCACCTGCAATGTGGGAGACCTGTGTTTGATCCCTGAGTCAGAAAGATCCCCTGGAGGAAGGCATAGCACCCGACTCCAGTATCCTTACCTGGAGAATCCCCATGGACAGAGGAGCCTGTCAGGCTACAGTCCAGTTGTGAAGAGTCGGACTACTAAGCACAGCACAGCATAGTAAGATGTTAGTATTGGTTTGATTTCACAGATGAGGATGGACGGGAACACAATCCCTGTGGATGGAAAGGAGAGAGCAAAGATGCAGGGGTGAGGAAGTGGAAGGTGAGAGTGAGATATACTTAGAAAATTTAAGTTTACAAGTTGGGAAAATTATTCAGTAAAATCAGCATTGTTTCTAGAATAATCACATTAATGCTCTCATTCTGAAGGTAATGTGGACCTGTTCATAATATCTGTGCTGTGCTGTGATTAGTTGAAGGGAATATGCTATACACAGGCCTGTACTATAATTAATGGGACATCTTTGAAAAATAAGAATGACTTTCTCATCACCCCCAGGTGAAGGGCTGGGAGCAATAAAAAGTACATCGTGGAAAGACATCTTGAAAACAAGATGCTGAATTACTGATGTGACTGATGGAAAACCATTAGTGACTGTTCCTGTAACTAGAGCCTTGAGGGAGTTGCTGAGAAAAGGTGTCACTAGCCAAAAGGCTAAACAAAGTCATGAAAGGCCTGAAGGTTTGACATTGAGGGCTGTGCACTGTATATCTTTATCCCCAATCTGAGATTGTAAAGAAGAGATATCTCTAGAGCACGAATAAGGAAGTAGAAGTTAACACTAAAAGGCATGCAAGGATTAGGATCTGGGCTTTTGCCTGAGAATGGCATCAGCCCCCTGATCCCCACTTTATTTCTGAGTCTTCTTTTTCTTTATTCTTCTGAGGCACCACTCCCTCAGGTCGGTTTGTTGTTGGGCTGGTCCCAACATTTGGTGCCTGAACAGGGACCTGGAGGGTGTAAGTAGCTTTCGAGGCTCTTTTTTGACAGTGCCAGAAGATGCAGGGAATTCCAGCCGGGAGATCAGAGGACAGTGAAAAGTACTTGGTGAGTACACTCTGTGGATTTGTCAATCAGGGACACAATGAGGCAATTTCCTTCTAAGAATGCTGACTATATTGTGCTTCTAAAAACCTTACTATGTAGCTCTGGAGTGAAAGTGAAAGAAGAGAATTTTAAGAAATTATTTCAAACAATTCACTGGGTCACTGGTTGGACCCAGAAAAAGGGACTTTGAGTCTTAATGAGTGGAAAGAAGTGATGCGTTGTTTGCGTAGAGCCTATCAGTCTGGGGAACCCATTCCTATAAGTGTGTGGTCTTTCTGTAATCTTACATATACTACTTTGGCTCCTTTACAATCTGAACGGTCTGACTCTTCAGATTCAGAATCTGATACTCCTGCTCCTCCTGCATCTCAGGAATTACCTGTCTGGCCACGTCATATTTATGAAAATCTGGATAAAGGAAAATATAAGCCTTTGGAAGGGGAGAGAGAGGCTCAGTTTTTGAGTCCTAAGTCCCATGTTAACTATGGTACTGAGCGACATCCTGAAGCTTTCCCTTTATTACCAGTCTCACAGCCTTCAGCTCTTTGGCCGGAGCCCCCTGTAGTGCAGGAACCCTCTGCACTAGATACACCATGAGATGATTGGGTATTTAGAGCCGCAGTCACAATACCAAAGTTGTCTATGCCTGCTCTCTCATCTTTTCAATGAGCTGTATGAGCAGCAAGGCGAGAAGGTGACCTTGATGCTTTGGTTTTGCCTGTTATCATGACTGAGGTGCCCCCTAAGGCTCAACTACCACAAGGCGGGGTACAATTTGAATATATTCCTCTATTTTTAAAAACTATTAAGGAGATTAAACAGGCATGCACACAATATGGAACTACATCCCCTTATACCACAGGTCTTATTCAGGGGTTGTCTCAGTCTGAACGATTCATTCCATATGATTGGGAAATGATTGCTAGAACTTGCTTATCCACTTCAGAATTTTTTCACTTCCGAACATGGTGGCAAGATGAAGCCTCTCAACAGGCTCAAAGAAGTACAGCTGCTAATCCTCCTCTTAATATTACTATGGAACAATTAATGGGGTCAGGGGCATATCAAGGGATTCAGAGACAAATACAATTCAATGATCAACTTATAAGTCAAATTAGATTTATTTGTCTTAGAGCATGGGAAAAGGTTAGCCCCCCGGGACAGTCTCATCCTTCTTTTGTTAATGTGAAACAATCTAATGGAGAATCGTATACTGATTTTATCGCCCGATTAAAACAAAATCTGGTGAGAATTGTTGCTCAAACTGAATTAAGGGATATGTTATTACCGATGCTTGCCTATCATAATGCGAATTCAGAATATCAAAAGGGTTCACAGCCTCTCAAAGCACAAGGAAAGCCTCTAGAGGATTATATTAAGGCTTGTCATGATATTGGATCAGAACCCTATAAGATGCAATTGTTGACTCAAGCCATTACTGACTTGAAACAACAAGCGAATCAGCAGGTTAAATGTTTTAGTTGAGGTAAGAAGGGACATGTGCAGAAAAATTGCAAGACTAATAAAAATACACCTAATAAGCCTACTCCCACAAACGAAAAGACACCTGGATTACGCCCTCAGTGTAATAAAGGCAATCATTGGGCTAATCAATGTAGATCTAAATTTCATAAAAATGGATCCCCTTTGTCGGGAAATTGGAAGAAGGGCCCCACTCAGGGCCCATCAAACAATATGAGCTCTCAACAAACCTGGAACGCTGTTCCTTTTGTGTACCCAGCCAGCGAACAGCAACCTCATCCAGCCTTTCCAAACCATACACCCAGGTTGCTGACCTCCTTCCTGCAACATCCAGGAGTGCAGCATTAGGTATCCCCACCACTGATAATTTACATCTTATGCCAGCTATGGGAATTTATAAAATCCCTACTGGAATTAAAGGTCCAATACCTAAAGGAAGTGTGGGATTATTATTAGGACACAGTAGTTTAACAAGTAAGGGAGTTCAAGTCCTAATGGGGATTATAGATGAAGATTATGAGGGCGAAATTTCTATTATGGTGAAAACAGAGTATCCTTATCAAATAATAAAAGGATATTATTAGCAAATCATATAGCTCGATCATTATTATTACATTATATCACTACTTGTAAATTTCATATTAAAAGAACTGGAGGATTTGGAAGTAGAGGAAAACAGGTATATTGGCAAACTTTTGTATCTGATTCTGCTGCTGCTGCTGCTGCTAAGTCACTTCATCGTGTCTGACTCTGTGCGACTCTATAGACGGCAGCCCACCAGGCTCCACCATCCCTGGGATTCTCCAGGCAAGAACACTGGAGTGGGTTGCCATTGCCTTCTCTGGTATCTGATTCTAGACCCACATTATCTGTATATATTAATCATAACAAATTTTTAGGACTGTAGACACTGGAGCTGATGTTTCTATAATATTTAAAAAGCACTGGCCAATTTCTTGGCCTTTAACAGATGTTCCTATTATGTTAACTGGAATTGGAACTACTCAAAATATTCAAAAAAGTATTAATATTTTGACCTGTTCAGGTCCTGAACAACAACCTGCAACTTTACAACATTTAGTTGCAGATATCTCTATTAATTTATGGGGACGAGATCTATTGATGCAATGGGGAGCTTATGCAACAATTCCTACTGTATCTTCTCAAGCTAAACAAATTATGGCAAATATGGGATATAATCCTGTTCAAAATACACAGGCTTTTTAGTGAGGGCCATTGCCGAACAACAAAAAAACAGCACTTAAATTGACATGGAAATCTGATAAGCCTATTTGGACAGAGCAGTGGTCCCTATCACATGAAAAGTTACAGGCTGTTGAACAGCTAGTAGAGGAACAATTATCTCTTAATCATATTGCCTCAACTACTAGTCCTTGGAATTCTCCTGTGTTTGTTATTAAGAAGAAATCTGGAAAATGGAGAATGTTAACTGATTTAAGAAAAATTAATGCTATAATTGAACCTATGGGTGCTTTACAACCAGGCATTCCATGACCTTCTATGATACCACAAAACTGGAAAATAAAAATCATTGATCTTAAAGATTGTTTTTATACTATTCCTCTACAAGAATCTGATACTACCTGTTTTGTTTTTACTGTACTATCAATTAATAATAAAAAACCAGTGTCTTGATATTACTGGAAGGTATTGCCACAAGAAATGCTTAATAGTCCTACATTATGTCAATTATGTCTCCCAACCACTTGAATTTATTAGAAAACAATTCCCTCATGCTTATATTATCCATTATATGGATGATATTCTTTTAGCTTCTCCTTCTGCCAAGGAACTTCAATATATTTTCTTAAATACAGAGATTAAGTTAAAAGAATATTGGTTACATATTGCTGTTGATAAATTACAAAAGCAGGAACCATATACCTATTTAGGATGTATACTGCAAAGAAATATTATTAAACCACAAAAAATATAAATTCGAACTGATTCCTTGAAAACTTTAAATGATTTTCAAAAATTATTGAGATATAAATTGGTTACGACCATCTTTGCTGCTGCTGCTGCTGCTAAGTCGCTTCAGTCGTGCGACCCCATAGACGGCAGCCCACCAGGCTCCCCCGTCCCTGGGATTCTCCAGGCAAGAACACTGGAGTGGGTTGCCATTTCCTTCTCCAATGCATGAAAGTGAAAAGTGAAAGGGAAGTTGCTCAGTAGTGTCCGACTCTTAGCGACCCCATGGACTACAGTCCACCAGGCTCTTCCGTCCATGGAATTTTCCAGGCAAGAGCACTGACCATCTTTAGGAATTCCTAATCATTCCTTTACACACCTATTTCAAATCCTACAAGGAGACTCTGATTTAAATAGCCCCTGGCGTACTAATAGAACAAGCTAAACAGGAACTAGATCTTGTGAATCAAGCTATCCAGCAAAGACAGCTTAAACAAGTAGATTTGACTGTGCCAATTTCTTTACTTATTCTTCCTACTTTAGATTCCCCTACAGGAATATTGGAGAAGGAAGTGGCACCCCACTCCAGCATTCTTGCCTGGAGAATACCATGGAGGGAGGAGCCTGGTAAGCTACTGTCCACAGGGTCGCAAAGAGTTGGACACGACTGAGCAACTTCAATTTCACTTTCAATCCCAGTCCCACATTCAATCCCTTGAATGGGGATTTTTGTCCCACACTCCTAAGAAAGTAATGACTACTTACATAATGCTTATTTCCGTTCTTGTTTCAAAAATGAGATCCAGATGTATACAACTTTCTGGTTATGATCCATATGAAATTGTTCTTCCTTTCACTAATGATCAAATCCATAGATTATTTGTTACCAGTATGGATTGGCAAATTGCCATTGCTGATTTCATAGGTGAGGTTCATAACCATTTTCCAAAGTCACCTTTGATTACTACTGCTGCTAAACACAAATGGATAATTCCTATTATTACTCAAACAATTCCTCTTACTAATGCCCCTGTTTATTTTACTGATGCAAATAAAACTCTCAAAGCTGGACCCACAACAAAGGTGTGGCAATCTAGCCTAACCTCTGTTCAACAAGCCAAATTAGAGGCTATTGCTACCTTATTACAGGATGTTTCTATAGCATTAAATATTATATCAGATTCTCAATATGCTGTAAGGATAATACAAATTATTGAAACCATATCTCTACCAAAGGCTTCTTCTAAATCATATATTATTATGGTATCATCTCAATTACAAAATATAGTAAGACTTCGTTCTTCCCCTTTTTACATTACACATATCAGATCTCATTCTAAATTGCCCAGACCATTGGCAAAGGGCAATGATTCCATCGACTCTTTGTTAATTGCTTTTCTTCCTCCTTATAAATTTCATCAACTCACACATATAAATACACATGGCTTGATGAATAAATTTCAATTATCCAGACAAGAAGTCTGAGATATTGTTTCTGCCTGCCCACATGTACTCTTACTCACCATGTTCCTGCAACTACAGGGTTAATCCCAGAGGCCTTTATCCCAATGATATTTGGCAGACTGATGTTACTTATGTTCCTTCTTTTGGACGTTTGGGAGCTGTTCCTGTTTCTGTGGATACTTATTCGGGCATGATTTATACTTTTGCTCATTCTGGAGAAACATCTACTCGTGTTATCTCACATTTTTGGCAAGCCTTTTCTTACATGGGCCTACCAAAACATGTTAAAGCTGATAATGGCCTTGCATATGTGAATCATGGCTTTGTGAGATTTTTATCTGATTGGAATATTTCTCATTCTATAGGTATTCCATGTAATTCTCAAGGTCAGGCTATTATTGAACGCACTCATTGTACTCTAAAAAATATGTTATTTAAACAGAAAGGGGGAAAAAGTATGGCATATTGATGACATCAAAAGAAAAATTAACCCAAGCTTTTATTTACTTTAAATTTTTTGGATTTAAGATTGGATCATACAAAGCCAGCAGCAATGTTGCATTTTCAGAACACCATTCTTAGTGAAAATTATACTCCTGGTCAAATGATTGCAGATAATACTCCTGTGTGGTGGGAAAATGCTATGAACAATTGGTGTAAGGGCCTTAGACTTAGGAAAGGACGAGGTTATGCTCTTGTGATTTCAGATGATGGACAACACCACTGAGTACCAGGAAGGCATGTCAAAGAAGGGAAAGAAGAGGGCATGGTTTGACATCGATCCTCCCAGAGAGGATCAGTAATCAGTGATGGGGATAACAAGACTGGTGATCAGCAACCGCTCCGAACCGGCTCCAAGGACCACCAAAGCCAAGCCACCCGGTGGGGTGAATTGAAGAAATTGACCACTGAAAGGGGAAAATCCGTCAAAGAACAAGGACAGCCTTTGACCTCGGCTACCTTGTTCTTGGCTATGTTATCTGTGGTAACTGCCACTGTAGGTGCCAATCATACTTATTGGGCATATGTGCCCAATCCTCCCCTACTAAGACCATTTATGTGGGAGCATTCTTCTGTTTCAATTTTCATAAATGACTCTTCTTGGTTACCCAAGCCTTCCTTTAAAACTAGAAAAAGAAGGCCGACAGCTTTCAAATGTTAGTGTTAATTATACTGTGGGAACAGATCTTACCCCTATATGCATGGGGGTGGAAACTCATTGTCTTAAAATAGGATTACAAAGTTGGCTATCTATAGTTAAAGAACCTCAAGTGAACAAAATTCATTTTTTTCTTATTAGTGGCATTTTCCTTTAATATCACAGGAGAAAATACTACTATGTTTCTGCCCCATCTACCTAACTGTATTATTCCTATAAAATCTGGAATAGAACATTGGGTACAATGGAAATTACGTAAAACTAATACTGGACATATTATGGCCAATCCTTCTGATGGAAAAATTATTGATTGGAGTCCCAAAGGAGATCCTTTGAATAAAAATAATAATTTGGATTTGCCTATATTGTTAAACGGGAGAAGGCAATGGCTTCTCCCCAGTACCCCACTCTAGTACTGTTGCCCAGAAAATCCCATGGATGGAGGAGCCTGGTGGGCTGCAGTCCATGGGGTCCCTAAGAGTCGGACATGACTGAGCGACTTCACTTTCACTTTCCACTTTCATGCATTGGAGAAGGAAATGGCAACCCACTCCAGTGTTCTTGCCTGGAGAATCCCATGGACAGAGAAGCCTGGTAGGTTGTAGTCCATGGGTCGCACAGAGTCGGACACGACTGAAGTGACTTAGTAGTAGTAGTATATTGTTAAACAATACTTTAGACTCCATGAATAAAATTGTTAATAGCTCTATATATTTGCATGGAGGGAGTTTCTCTCCTCCCTTACCTCAATTACCTTATATACCTTTACATTCAGAATTGTGGAAAATACCAGCTGCCTTCCAAACCCATAACAGCAAGGAAGGGGAAATTTAATTTGACAGTATCTGGTCACTCCTTATATTTTGATAAAAATTCAAGCCTTGGATTAAAGCATGTGTTCATTTACCTTTCGTATTTTTGATAGGACCTACTTTTTATAACCTGGAGAAGGAAATGGCAACCCACTCCAGTATTCTTGCCTGGAATATCCCATGGATGGAGAAGCCTAGTAGGCTACAGTCCATGGGGTCGCAAAGAGTCGAACATGACTGAGCGACTTCACTTCACTTTTTATAATGCCTCTTCTGGGCTACTTACTTGTCAAAATCGTTCTTTTTACACTTGTATTAATACTTCTCTCCAATTTCAGAATGACTATTCTCTATATATTCTAAAAACCAGATCTGGAGTATGGCTTCCTGTAAAAATGAATAGACCATGGCAGGATAGCCCCACAGTCTATATTGTAGAAGAAATCCTTAAGAAAGTGTTAAAACGCACTGAACGGTTTATTGGACTGTTAAATGCTGCCATTTTAGGAATTATTGCTATAGCTACTGCAGCAGCTGTAGCAGGAATGGCCTTATATCAGAGTGTCCAGACTGTGCACTTTGAGCATGAATGGCATAAAGATTCTGAGGTTCTTTGGTCTACCCGAAGACCAATAGATGGAAAATTAGCTGTACAAATGGCTGATTTACAACAGGTTGTTATACTACTAGGTGATCAAGTAAATAGTCTGCAAAAACAGATTCGTCTCAAGTGTGATTGGAATATTACTTTTTTTGGTGTCACTCCTCACAAATATAATAAATCATCATTTCATTGGGACAAAGTTAAACAATACCTGTTAAATCAAGGTAATCTATCTTTGGATATACATAACTTACAACAAGAGATTATGGAAACTTTCTCTCAGAAACTACACCTTTTGCAAGGATCATGCATTGGAGAAGGAAATGGCAACCCACTCCAGTGTTCTTGCCTGGAAAATCCCAGGGACGGGGGAGCCTGGTGGGCTGCCGTCTATGGGGTCGCACAGAGTCGGACATGACTGAAACAACTTAGCAGCAGCAGCAGCAGCAACCTTGTGGATGCAGCAGCAGATGGGATTTCTCAATTAAATCCCATCCCTCACTTGAAAACTATCAGAGGATCAATGGCTGGTTTTATGTTAATTTTATGTCTTTTTTTCTGTTTCTACATAGTCTGGCAGCGAATCACCAAGAAAGTCAATGGACAACAATAGCAATTAGCAATTATCACTTTGGCGTCTATGATCACCAACAATCACTAAAAATAAGCTTCAAAACAAAGGGGGTTATGAAAGGAATATGCTATGCACAAGCCTGTACTATAATTAATGGGGCTTCTTTGAAAAATAAGAATGACTTTCTCATCACCCCCAGGCGAAGGGCTGGGAGCAGTAAAAAGTATGTCATGGAAAGACATCTTGAAAACAAGATGTTGAAGTACTGATGTGACTGATGGAAAACCATTAGTGACTGTTCCTGTAACCAGAGCCTTGCAGGAGTTGCTGAGAAAGGGCATCACTAGTCAAAAGGCTAAACAAAGTCATGCGAGGCTTAGGATCTGGGCTTTTGCCTGCGAATGGCATCAGCCCCCTGATCCCCACTTTATTTCTGAGTCTTCTTTTTCTTTATTCTTCTGAGGCACCGCTCCATTGGGTCAGTTCGTTGTTGGGCTGGTCCTGACAATTAGTCACTCAGTCGTGTCCGACTCTTTGTGACCCCATGGACTGTGGCCCGCCAGGCTCTGTCCACAGGGTTTTTCAGGCAAGAATACTGGAGTGGGTTGCCAGGCCCTCCTCCAGGGGAATCTTCTCAACCCAGGGATCGAACCCAGGTCTCCCACATTGCAGGCATCTCTAGAGGAATTCATTGCTTAAGTATCCTTCTAGCACACCAACTCTCTGTAAGTAACTGAGGCTCTGTGCATCATTGGTCCCCAGTAGGGAGGAGGTGGTGTGTTTGTGTGGAGGCAGATATCTGAACTGATGGAGGATTTTATTTTGAAAAGACCATTACAACACCCCAGTGTTCCATGACAATCTCTGGTCCCAAGTGGAACAACCACTAGATTCTAGAGTTCAGTTTTGGCCAGACTGCACTCAAAGATACCTAAGATCTTTTTCAGGTTCAGAGTCCAGGATTCTTTTCTCAAGGTTTGCTCATGCCGATCACATCATATTAGAATATGTAACATTTTTAAAAGTTAGAAATACTTTGGTTTAACTAGAAGAGGTACTGACTTTTATATCTTTATATAAAATATTGATATTAGCTATCTGGGAATGAATGCAAATCACACCAGTGACTGTGTATTGCATACTTATTGTGTAGAGGATGACCATGTGCCCAGCAAGCAGGAAATAGAAATGAGTGTGATGTCCTTACCTCAAGGAAATCACAATCTAGTGGGAATAAAGTTTAAACACAGAAACAGGCGAGACCCTGGCAGCATAGCATAATGGTTGAGACGGCGGGCTCTAGCCAGTTGTTTAACAATTGGTGATCTGGAACAAAATGAGGGCTGTGCTAGTTTGTAGACTGTGCCTGTTTCTGCAGTGTAGGTACATGCACTGTAGCTTCTTTTTAAGCTGTCAATATGACATCTCTGAAGGCAGAGTTGGAAAGAGAGGCTAACAGTAGGCTCTCTCTAGCTGGTGTGGGTACAAGCCCACACCAGCACAGCACCGACTCAAGAGAGGATCTGCCTGGGCTTGAGTCTCAGCTCTGCCGCACGCTAGCTGTGGTTGTGGTTTAGAAACTAACTCCCTTAGGCTTCAGCATCTTCATCTGGAAAGTGGGATTATGGTAGTACTTGTTGCAGTTACTTGAATGTTCCTTAAGGTGAGCCACGTGAAGAATTAAGACAGTGTCTGGTGCACGACCCCAAGAGGTGTGACCGGCAATTCCTATGATTGATCAAATTCAAAGAAGATGGAGAGATGGCTTCCAGGTGAAGGATTCCAGGATTTAAGGACGTAAATTTTTTTTTTTTCCTGGTGGGTGTGGTGGGGATTGTGGAAGAGGACAGCATGGCAAAACCAGGTAGGTAAGAAGGGACCAGTTATATGCTGAAAATTCCATGGAGTTCTGTTTAGTTGGAATATTGTGTTTACCTATAAAGGGGCAGGAAGTTTCCATGCTTAGGGGTTAGGCTGGGCTATGTTGTGAGGCTCTTGAATGCCAGGAGATCAGACTTCCCTTTGGGACAGTGCAAACTTAAATGCAGTGACTATTTAGATGCAGAAGATGACATGAGGCCAGGCATTCCTGAGAGAACTACTCAAAACCAAGTGACATGAATGTCTGCATGAAGTGAGGTGATTGCTTCAAGTCACCGCTTGGGAATACATGCTTATTCTATCATTAGAAACAAGTATTGACTGGCTCTAGTCAAGTCTGCACACAACACGAAGGCCAGCTCTCGGTATTTCTTGACTGGTACTCCATCTGGAAACACAGTTGAGCCAATGAAAGTTTTCAGATGGGTATATCTTCTATAATCCTGAGCTCACCCCAATCCAATTTCATATCTGGTAACATATCTGGAGGACGTTACAGAGATATATGATTTCACCGAGTGGGGTCTGCAGTTCACAGAATCACTAATACAAAATAAATGGTTGCCCTTTAGAAATGACTTGCAAATAGAACTTCCTCAAATATTATAGCAGGAAGAACAGTATTACTTTCTACAGAGCCGATTGAGGGAAAAAAATTGCTCGGTTGGTATTGTTTTCCAGAATGTCACCTCTTTAGAAAACACTTTATTTTAAAATGGTTCATTTGCTCTGGATCTAATTTCTATTATTTCGGGTGCTGTTTTATAAACCATGTTCAAAGAGCCCAGTTTTGTTTAACAGTTTACAAATTGCCTTAAATCACAAGATTTTAAAAAGAGCCTTAACATTTGTGTAATATTTACCAGTTAAAAAAAAATAGACTCACACTCATTGTCTCATTTTATCCTCAGAGTAGCCCTGTGAGGTAGAAATCATAGGGTTTTAGCATTGGAAAGATCTGTGAGATCAAGTTAAAGACCTTCATTCTGCATTCATTTATTCAACAAATATTTGTGATAATGTGTACTTAACAGAAACTGTGCCAGAATTACCCTTGGTGAATAAAAGAAAGGAAGTTCTTGTTCTCAAAAAATTTATATTCTCAATAGGAGGCAGTCACTAAGCAAATAAATAAATTATCAAGATGATTAAAGATTGTGGTATGTCTCCTGAAGGAAATGAACAGTGTCGTATGATAGAGAAAACTTGGATGGAAAATTGTACTTGGATATCATTGCTGCTGCTGCTGCTGCTGCTAAGTCACTTCAGTCGTGTCCGACTCTGTGTGACCCCACAGATGGCAGCCCACCAGGCTCCCCCGTCCCTGGGATTCTCCAGGCAAGAACACTGGAGTGGGTTGCCATTTCCTTCTCCAATGCATGAAAGTGAAAAGTGAAAGTGAAGTTGCTCAGTAGTGTCCGACTCTTAGCGACCCCATGGACTGCAGCCCACCAGGCTCCTCCATCCGTGGGATTTTCCAGGCAGGAGTACTGGAGTGGGGTGCCATTGCTTTCTCCGGGATATCATTGTTAGGAGGTGACATTTGAACTGAGACTTGAACTATGAGAAGGGGCCAGTCACTGAAGACCTTGGTGTGAGCATTCCAGACAAAGAATAGCAAGAGCAAAGGCCCACAGCGACTAGATGTGGTTAAGGGAACAAAGGAGGCTGGTGTGACTGAGCAAGGTGAGCAAGCGGTGGGGGTCTGTGGCGGGTGGGGGAGGAGAGGGTACCGGTGAAGCAGGAGATAAACAGGATCTGGGTAAGAATCAGATTCTGAGTACTTGGGGTTTCAGCCCAAGCCACTGAAGCATTTGAACGGGTGAGATATGTATCTGCTGGGTGGAGAACGGACTTGTAGAGGTACCAAGAGTGTAGGTGTCAAACCAGTTAGAGGAGAAATAACGGAGTTGGGAGCAAAATCAGTTTCAGAATCCAGGTTTTCTGTCTCCAGTTTCTGTGTTCTTATCATTTTACAAACAAGGAAATATCCAAGGGACTTAAATGACTATTTATATAGGAGCATCTGGAAACTTTATCATCTTCCCAGTCTTCAGAAAAAATATTATTATGGCAAACTTTCAAGTGTGTGTGTGTTTGTGTGTGTGTGTGTGTTAGAATAATTGAGAGCAGTCTTAAAGTTTCTAACTCATGTCAACAAGCGCATCCGGCGGCAGACTTACCGGTGTATGAGTGTGGCAATAACCCCGTTGTCTGCCTGATTTCCATTCTTTTCCTTTCTCCTTGCCCACAGCCTCCCCTCCCCCGCTTTTTTTGTTCTTGATGGTGTTATGCTCAGGTAACACATCTGTTGTCCAGTCTCCCCAAAATGAGGTTACTCTGAAGAGAGTTACTTAGTAAAGTAACTCTTGGTAAAATTACTCTTACTTCAAGTTAAATTTTGCTGAAGGTTTGTGGGAAAGTTTTCTTGTCTTGATAAAGGCTCCGTTTCTTCCTACATCCTTGCTGTTTGCTCCTTCCTCACGTGAAGCCAGGAGAATGAAAGGCACGTGTTAAAACGGCAGAGCAAGAAGCTGGAGGGATGGTTTAAAAGCTGCTGCACCAACTGTGCTCAACGTTACTTGTGAAATTTATGATATATGAGGAGATATGGGTTAAGCCACTGTATTTGGATTTTTGTTCAATGCAGCTGAACACATCTGAACTAATCCACTGGCCCAGAGGGAGATAGAGATAAATTAACACACAGTGGCTCCAGTCCAACATAAACAGCTCATGAAAATATGCGATGGGATGTTGACTAAGTGCTAGCGTCAGGCGAAGTCAAAGCTGTGAATTTCCTTAAACAAAAGAGGTATTTTTCTAAATAAAGAAATAGTACTATTTTCTTCAGAAGGAATTAAGCTATCGGCTTTTATAATCAGTTTCCTACCCATGTCGGCCTAAGAATGTAGTACACCAATGTTAAGGCTCTGGGATCACGAGCATTTGAATTATACCAGAAGAGGGAGCCCTGGAGGATGTCCAATTAACCTGCAGTCAATCACCTGAAAATTAACTTGAAGAGATGTCAAGAGGTCTAGGTGAGTTAGGGCTTCCCTTGCAGGTTGTGAATCTTCCTAAGGTTGCTCTGGAGTCAGCTCATGGGGCTCTTGGTCTCTCTTTTTGGATTAGATTCACCACGCATCTTCCTCCTAGGCTCCTTATACCAAAGATGACAACGGGCCTCTGAAGGTCACCCCATTTTCCATCTAGGATTGCCATGGCGCACCAAAGCAGATATAAATGAGTACTTAGTGTTATTTCTTTATGTGACTGCCTGAAACACTGTCTGGCCTCACCCTAGTCTTTGACAGCTTATTCAAAGCACTATCTGGGCCAAGGAGCAAAGAAATGTACTCATGTCCTCAATTTCACACATTAGATTTGCTCTTAGAATATGCATTTTCTCTCTTACACATAGACACACATGGACCTTGGACTCTGGACCTGAGGACAAAGTTTAGATGTAATGATACTATGTGATTTCAAGGCCCAGTCCAGCATTCCATAAATGCTCATTGCTTATAAGACTCACAGACTTGGATAGAGTTCTCCCACCTTTCATAGATGTGGTTGGATAACAAGCTATTAAGTGAGTTAATAGAGACAAGAGGAACCCCAGGCTATCCATCCTTCTAAAAGTGCCCCCAGATGCATGCCAGCTGGACAGGCCCATGAGTCCTCTAACCCTAGACTATACCAAGCAGTCCACATGGACATTATCCTTAACAACAAGCTGTGACACAGAAAAGCATTTTCACTCTCTAGATGTCTTATGCTTGCCACCTATCAATTGATCTACAGAGTCCACATTTATTGTATTTTTATTTCAGTTATTCTCAAATCCTTTTAGCTGGCAGGGTATCTGGGAAAATAAAACATTAGGGAGGTTACAAAAAAAACCTGACTATGAACTGATGGTCTCATACAGCCACAGCCCTGCCAGCCAGACTGTTATTCTAAGAGACCCGTCGTGGAGGTGGCTCAACTGCTTTCCTAGAGGTTCTGTGCTGAGTGATGTGAGCACCTTACGTGTTTCAGTGGTTACAATATCCCCTTCTAAGCAACTTGCACTTTGGTATTAAAAACATTATTTTATGGGACTTGAAAACTGGTCATGGCTCACGTCCGGGGAATACAGTCATTGAGGTCATTTATTTTTCTTCAAAAAAAAAAAAAAAATACAGCTTAAAATATTTCTTAACATACCTTGGTTTCTTGTCCATATGGTATCTTGGGGAACCCTGGCTTTGTGGTCATTACAGGTTCTGGGGTGGGGTCTTGCAGTGATTTGCAAGCTGGGGTAGGGGGAGAGGGCAGGAAGAGTTGGTAAGGAGGCAGCTGGGATATACTTTTCAAAAACACACAGCATCTTGAAAGTTTGGTTTCCCATCACCATTTATATTCCTGAGGACTAGACACATCTCTCACTCTGCAGCAGTGTTTCGTGACATTTGGATTTACAATGTTCAAGTTGAAGCCTCTAGCCCCTTGCAGTCTGTCAAAAACAGCTTCTTTGTCCATTTATTTTTGTCTTCCACACCCAGTCTGAATATCTTTTGTAAATTTATACTTGACAACCCTCGTATTTCAGTAGCAGGCTTCGGTTTCACAATCTACCTTGCTTGCTCAGTTACATTAGCTGAAACAACAAATTTAATCCATGATGTCAATAGTAAATTATAGCAGAGAAGTAATATATGTCTGACATCATAAAGGTCGAGGCCATAGTAAAAACACTGCAAATTCTGGAGCCATTGTATTTGAGCACGCGGTGGGCTCTTACTAAACATTAACATTATGAAAATCAGATTAGCCCTAAAAGCTGCATTTGACTAATCTTATTTGTTTTATATCTTCTTTTCTAAATGGAAAATTTCTCAAAGCAGAGCACTCTTCTACTCTATTCTGTGCCATAGATTTTGCTCCCATGGACATTGGCTGTGTAATTATATTTTATATTTGGTAGTGGATAAATAATTAAAACAAGAATTACTTTCCTGAAAAGATTCATTTAGAGCACACGTTTTCTATTACCATAGCTGTAGGATGGGGGAGGGGACATTGCCTCCTACCTACCTCAACTACCTTGCCATTAAAGTATCTAAATTACCTCCGTGAATTCTGAGCACAGAAGTGGTTGATGAATTGCTTTTGCATAAATGCGCTTTCCCTTTGCTAGAATCTAATTTTATGAAACACACTCATGTGTGTGCCCATGAACACACACACACACACTAACCAAGAGACAACATATACCAAAGCAACCACTGAACCCTCTCAAGAAGAAAAATTGAAGGTTGGAATTTTCTCTATATAATGAAGTTTAAAAAAAAAAATAGAAAAAAAACATTGCCAGTAATATAAGCATCTCTGAGGAAAGCCCAAACGGTTTCACCTCCTGTAGGGAACCGCAGTTCATGAATCATTGTTTCCATGCAAAAGTGTTTCATTCTTTTAACCGGTGCTATCAATTGTACTGGCTGATTTTTTTTAAGTATCAAAATTTGATTCTAGTTTAAACTCATTTATTACAAATAGGGAAAAAATATTCTGCAGAGTGAACCAAAAAGCCATTCTGTAGATGAGTCTGAGAATCCCATCCTTTTTGTGGTTCTAATGTTTCTAAATGGTTTGATCTGTAATGGGCAGCCCTAGTGACCAAGGAGTCTTCATAAGCAGCTGACAGCTCTCACTTGGCTCAGAAGTATTTTCATTTATTAAAAGCGTTTATTTTAGTGTCCGTGTGTTTTGCTGTGTGTGTTAGAATGCAGTATCTGAGCCCCAACACTCGGCATCATGGAATAATGTGGCATTAGATATATTACCTCCTGGCAGAATCATTTGCTGTTCGTGTCAGTGAGAAGGGGGAACGTCTTCAGCCCCTGTTATACTCAGTGATTAGCCAGGCTTTCCTGTGGGTGCTGGAGCAGTGACTCCAAGAGTATGGAGAAGACAGACAGGCTGGGCTGAAAGGAAGTGGCCTCCAGTGAGGTCCATAGATGCCCAATCTCTCCCCTAGCCTGGCCTTTCAGATTTGCCTGCCTCCACGACCTCATGGAGTGATGAGTTTGGCCGTGGACCAGGGAGGAGAGTGAGCGTGGAGGGAAAGGTGATGGAATCCCACATTTCTCGTCGTTTCTCTGCCTCACTTAATCACTTACCATGAGCAAGGTGAAAAAGCCTATCCCTCAAACTGACCTTGGACTGTTTGAATACATAACTCAAGTTCACATAGCACTTCAAAGAAAGAAAATGACTCCTGGATACTAAAGCTATTGCAGTGAATAACTATGCATTTTTATTTCCAGGAGTTCTTTAATTTGATCATTGATGCCTATAAATACAACCTAGAGAGCCTACATGAGATACAGTTCCTTTGTTCTGAAGCCTTAGACTTGAAAATCATGACAGAACTAGGTTGCCGTCTCAGTAGTCTTCAGGCTTTCATCTGCCCCGAGGTCACATTGCTCCAGGAAGGATGGGAGCGCGGGGAGCAGGAGGGCATCCTTCAAGATGGGCCTCAGTACCAGCCTCATGAGGGCCACATCGATATCCTGGCAGCACTATCAGCCTCGACCTACACCGATGTGTACGTCGATGCAAGGTTGCCAGTGCGTGTTATTACCTTGCCTTATGTCAACAGCAAGGGATTGTGCTATTTTTTTTCCTTCATAGTCAAATAGAAAGGCAATTTACTTTCTCCAATTTTTGTTATGAAATAAAATTATATCCTACAAACCAGATTTTGATCATTTCTGATATAGTTATTTTTGTCCTCCTCTTTAATCCAAGAGTGAATTTTGTCTCTTGAATGAGTAAGTGAATCGTTGCTGGTATGGTGGTCTGCTCACCTGAGATTAAATGGACTTCCTCCTGTTCACTCTGAGGGTGAAGAGAAGCCTGGGAAAACTTGCCCTCCTAGTTTGGCCTTAAAGATATGGAATCTTGGCCTCTGGGCTCTGTGGCCACTGCTTTGGCTAAAGGTTAACGGTGACTAAGGATTGTTGAGTGTGTTCTAAGTCTGAGGCATATCACTTTCCAGATCTCATGTGGTACTTGCAGTAGCTTTTTGAGTTAGGTATTATTTTTTCATTTTATGAGAGAGAAAACTGAGATTTAGCCAGGCTAGGTAAACTTTCAAGGCTACATATACAATAGGTTGGGTGCTAGCCTATGGACTAATCTCTCCTTTGGGTCAGGTGCCCTCTCCTGCTCCAAAAATCCATATTCACAGATATAACACTGACCACTTCCAAATGCCATGACCCTAACCACCACCGTATTCTACCGCATCACAGGTTCTTCTACTAAGTTCCCTTGTGTGGCTGACAACTGCACTTCCCTTAGAATTCAGAAAAAGTGGTTTCCTGGGCTCACCTCATCACCCCAAGCAAGCCTATTAGCTGCTGCCATTGGTAGGGGACCTGGGAACATGATGGATGATGGCCGTCCACTCCACAAATAAACAAACTCTGCATTATTCCGTTAGCTATTTTCCATTTCCTGCTAAGCCTAACAGTTTATTAGTGCTATTTAAGTATGGCTGTATTACTTTACATATTTACTTTATATTCTTCACATGATGACATACTTAGGTGTTCCAGATCCTCTGTGTAGTTTTTTGCTTTTTTTTTTTTTTTTTGCATCGTGTGACAGGTAGGATCTTAGTTCCCTGACCAGGAATAGAACCCTCACCTCCTGCACTGGAAGACATGGAGTCTTGAACACTGGACCACCAGAGAAGTCCCTCTGCATTATCTTTTGGAAGATATAATTGGATCAATTTGAGGGGATAACCCTCCCAGCACTGGCAAGACTACCATCGATTCCTCTCTATGGAGCCCCTTTTCTCTAAGGGGCAGGAAAGAGATCATTGTGTGGCCTCTGTGAATCAAGCGGGTTGAAATGTCACGCTGCACCAGGAGGGCGCATGTACCCTTGTCTCTTTACCTTATTCGGAAGGTAAAGGAGGCAGGGTTTACTAAAAGTAGCACTAGACCCCATGAGCCCCAACCTCCACTCCTCTCCTGTGTAGGGTTTTGTGAAAATCCGAAAAGCCATATGAAGGGTGTCTGTTTGGCTGTTCTGACTCTTTTGGCTGTTACTTTGTGAGAGTAAGAAAACTCTCACTCCTTATCAGGAAAGGCATTTACTGTCAGATCCCACATGGGCTGGAATTGGCGGGGGGAAAGCAGAGTCCCGGGGTGGCGGATGGAGGGCCCTGGAGGGTCTGTTCCAGCCAGTCCTCTGCTCTGTCTCTCACACACAAGTGACATGGTCGTCACCGCACAGCGTCTGTTCTCTGGGGCCTCCCTGCCCTCCTGGCCCCTCACTGCCTCTCCACACTGACAGGCTCTTTCTTCCTCATCCTCCAGGATTTGGTAAATGGTGACCCAGAAAAATGTGTTTTATTTGGCCAGCTCAGTTTTTAGAGCAAATTTTGAATTTGATTGTTTTTGGCAAAGCATGCATCATTGTCATATATTTGCCAATTTACATATTTACTTTATTCAGATGAAGGCACTGTACTATAAAGATTTATGTACATTACATATTTTCTGGTACTTCCTTCTGTTTATTCTTTCTTTCTTTTTTTTTTTTTTTTACTATTTGTAACTTTCAGTTTGGTCTTCTATGACTCTTCATGCCCTCAACCCCCAATCAAATAATATGCTCAGCACCTTTTCCCCCCAAACTTTTACTGCTAACCCTCTTTTGATCTGTTATTTCCTCTTACATTCTTGAGAAAGAACCTTCATATACCATACCACCTTAATAGGGTTAGGATTGGGGTCAGCCCAAGTTACCTCTACTGGTATGTTTATTGTAAGTGGGAAAGTGTTTTGAAACTTGCACAATGGTACCCAAATGTCAAGTGTCCATTAGTATTATTGTTATTATATGGCAGTGTACATTAGGGTCATATAGATAGATCTAATTATCAGAAATATCCTCTTCTGGCACATGTGATGATTTATTACCTTGGAATTTATCTAAAGACCTTTAGCTAAGAAACACAGCAGTGAAGCTGTGGACCATTCTCTTTTCTCATGTGAACATACATGTGGGTCTTCTCTAAGCATTTATGGCAGAATAATTTCAGATTCAGACAAATGGCTCAGATTCTTGGTGAGTGGTGTAGTCTGTAGACATGGTCAAGGTACCCTGGATAGACCTGGGCAGGAACAGATCATTCAGGGGTACCTTGAAAACAGTTTTTCATTTTTTGGACACCACAAGGCTATCAATGTGGAAAAACATGTGGTTGTTATTTAAGCTTACACATTTGGCTCTCCTCATCTTTGATACAGTGACCCTCTTTAATACCATGGTAATTTACGTGTTTCACACTACTCCAACCTGTCCTGCTCACACAGTCTCTAATTAAAGCTAAAGCCCAGAAGATAAAATCAGGGGAGGTAAAAGCTCTTCCATTTTCTGCAAGCTTTGGGCACTAAGGCTGGATATCTCTATGTCTCCTTTTTTAAAGAGATACAGACAACCGTCATCAGAGAAGCCAAACTACTAGATTAGAAGATTTTGTAAATATTTAAACTTAACTAATAAACTAGCATATGTTTATAAAGAACATAGTCTTGAAGATCTCATAGCCAGAACAAAGGTTGGTAATTAACTTTGAAAAGAACCCAAAAGGAAGAAAGTGAAAGTGAAGTTGCTCAGTCATGTCCAATTCTTTGGGACCCCATGGACTGTATGTAGCCTCCCAGGCTCCTCCATGCTTGGGATTTTTCAGGCAAGAGTACAGAAGTGGGTTGCCATTTCCTTCTCCAGGGGATCTTCCCAACCCAGGGATTGAACCTGGGTCTCCCACTTTGCAGGCAGAGGCTTTACCCTCTGAGCCACCAGGGAAGAAAACAATTAGCTAAATGATCTCTTAGTTTAGAGGCTGCAAGATTTTGGAAATGCCTATGACTCAGTCAGGGCTTCCCAGGCAGCGCTAGTGGTAAAGAAAAATGAAAATGAAAGTCCCTCAGTCCTGTTCAACTCTTTGCGACACCATGGACTATACAGTCTATGGAATTCTCCAGGAGAAAATGCTGGAGCGGGTAGCCTTTCCCTACATCCAAGGGATCCCAACTCAGGGATTGAACCCAGGTCTCCTGCATTGCAGGCAGATTCTTTACCAGCTGAGCCACAAGGGAAGCCCAGTGGTAAAGAACCTGCATCCCAATGCAGAAGACATTAGAAATGTGGGTTTGATCCCTGGGTTGGGAAGGTCCCCTGGAGGAGGGCATGACAACCCACTCCAGTATTCTTGCCTGGAGAATTCCACGGACAGAGGAGCCTGGCAGACTATGGTCCAAAGTGTGGCACAGAGTCAGACACAACTGAAGCAACCTAGCATGCACGCACTCAGGACTCGGTCAAGTATCTCTTAAGCGTTCTACTAGGAGCACTGGGAACCTGACAGGTTAGTCCTAACCCATGTGCTGTCTGCTTTGGCCCACTTAGGGATGTCAGGAAGATATTATAGATGTGAAGGCACCTTAAGCATTGAAGAAAAGAGGTGCTATATAAAACCCAAGGTTTTATTTTTATTCCCATTGCCTTTTGTGGCAGGCCTATTTTTTTCAAGGATGCTGCAGCATAGGAGGCATTCATAAAAAGCCCAATAAGTAAAAGCAACCAAACAAGACAAACAAAGGAAAGAGGATCCTGTGTGACAATCTGGGAGTGCCCAGCTGAGCATCGTTTGACGGCTGTGGGCTCTCTGCCTTCGGGAAGGCTGCAGAGGGCTGAGCACAGAGCTGGAGAGCAGCATTGCAAGGGGATCAAATTGTAGTTCATGATGGTGTGTGTGTGTTGGGGGCTGTGTGTCTATCAGACCCTTCTGGTACCCACAAAAATGACTCAAAGGGCCCTAACATGAGATGTACTGATTCTCTATGAATGCTGAGAATTGCAAGGTGATGTTGCCAACTGAAATGTTACAGGTCTTCAGATGGTATACCAGTTTCTCTCTCTGTTTCTCTCTTTTCCCCAATTTTCTTCTTTTCTCTCTCTCTCCTCCTTTCTCCTTTCCTCTCTCCTTCTTTCTTTCTGTCATATTACATTCCTATCTTCAGCCAAAACACAATTCACTGCCAGGCTAATGTGTTCACCTGGTACAATAGACTCTGTTTCTCCTCAAACTCTAAATTAAACATAATCCCCAATGCGGTGGCATTAGGAGGGTGGGCCTTTGGGGTGATTAGATCATGAGGGTGGTGCCCTCATGAATGGATTCATGCCCTTATGCAAAAGGCTCCAGAGAGAGCTCACCTCCCTTCCACCCTGTGAGGATACTATGAGAAATCAATCCTGTGTGAACTAGGAAGTGGGCTCTCACCAGACACCAAATCTGCAAGTCCCTTGATTTTGGACTTCCTGGTCTCCAGGACTATGACAAATAGATGGCTGTTGTTTAATCTACCCAGTCTATGGTATTTTTAAAATAGCTGCCCAAACTAAGACAGCATCCCAATGCAGAATCTGAGAAAAGAACATGCCTACAGGTGGTGTCTTTGGAGGTGATGTTGGGAATCAGGGGTGGACCAGGGAGCATGGAATGAAGAGGGAGGAACAACCAATCAAAGGGACCTTGTGAAGCTGGTTCCTGCAGCAGGCAACTGGGACTGGACTTTACGAGGACCACTGGAGGCTGTAGAATGCTTGTCAGAGTTGCTTTCAATAAAAAGTATTGACAGCAAAACATTTATCCATCAGCTCTCATCTCTGGTTGGCTAGGGATTACTCCAGTTGCTATAACCTGTATCCTGAACAGTCTTCTCCAGGCATGGTTCAAGCTCTTTAAATGAGGTGCTGTCAGCAGAAGTGGCCTTTGGACACATGCTGCTGTGGTGGTTGGTAACCGAGGTGAAGCTGGCAGGATATGAGATAATCCCAAGGGACTCTGACACGCCAGGCTTTCCTCCGCCAGCTTTTGTGTAATTGACTTGTGTTGACTGATTCCTCTTAAGTTTCACAGTATTGATTTTTGCCCAGCAATTTTGCCTAGAGAATATTTTTAAGTCTCCTGAATCCATCACATATAATTGTGCCAATCCTGGCCAGTTTTGGTGGCCAGTTAGGTGGTTCAGAGATTTGGATGTCGAGTCAGGTGACCTGAACTCAAATCCTAGCTCCACCATGAAGGAGCTGTGCAAACTTTGAGAAGTTACTTAACTTTTCCCATCTCTAAATCAGGGATAATTACAGTACCTATATCACAGAATTATCACTCTAAAGATTAAGTGAAACAATCAATGTAAAATAATTAGTCCAGTGTGTGGGTCATACCAAGTATTTCATAAATATAAACAATTTTTTGAATCTGATGAGTATAATTTCAC
>NW_011495022.1:4272468-4286855 GCF_000754665.1 Bison bison bison | reverse complement strand
TTCACACCTTCATCTAAGTCACTGGTAAAATTACTGAAGAGAAAATATACAAATGAAGAACTCATTAGCAGTTTTTCTGAATCTTCCATTTAGGTTAACATTAATCCATGGGATCATAAAATCTCAGCTTTTTGAATATAAGCATCCATCTTATGCTTGAGTTCATCATGAGCGATGACTTCAATTGCTTTGATGAAGCAAAGGAATGCTGTATCTACATGGCGGTGCTACTAAGTGTGCTCCATGGGCCCAGTGCTGGTCTATCAACTATTTACTAGTCCACAGTGAGATATGTATAGAAATTGAGAGTAAGTGGATACAAATGTTTTTAGCAACTTGACATTGCCTTGACTTCCAAATGCATGGTCAATGAATTCATTTCACTGAATATCATACAGATCAGATCAAGGAGTATTGAACTTGTGAGGAAAGTCTATAAAATGAGCAGTAGGACCATGTTAAGCATGTGATATTTTAAGGTTAATTAGTCAATTGTAACCCAGAAGTTTTAAAGACAGAAACCTTGTCTTTCATAAACAATTAATTTAAATTTAACTATAACTTTACAGAATAAGTAGTTGGAACTGGTTACTGATACTGAAAATTGAGAAATTTTGCAAATAGAGTATCACTTGCTTCATTTTAGAAAAAAATTAAAAACCAATATCCTATTTTGTCCTTGTTACTATGGACACATCTCTACAAGACAGGTTTCTCTCTTTTAAGTATTACTGAAACATAGAAAGAGTTTTGATACACATTTTCCCTTATGAGTATTATTGTCATCAATCTATCCTAGATTAGGTAAGTTGCAAAGCAAGAAGCAAACTCATCCATCACATTGAAATTAAATACTGATATACAAATTGTTCATTAAAAGCATGAATATAGGTATTTAGTATGGGGATTTATTCCACTTATTTCATGTTATGATGGCAGAATTATAAAAATTCTGAGTGTAGCAGTAGTTTTCTCTATTATTCACCTTTATAGATATTTTCAGTGAACAACCTATAATATTTAGTTTTTAAAAATTCAAATTTTTTTCTATGCCATGTTTGTTTTGATACTATTTATTGAAATGCAGCTTAATGTCTACTCAATAATTTAATATTCAAAATGGAGGGCAAGGGACAGGGCCTTGAGGGTGGTTGGAAGGCCGGTGCTTGGAGGTGTTTTTCTGAATGGGAGTGACCTGGTGGGAGTTGCAGGTGGGGGATCAGGCAGGCAGGGAGTATCTGAGAGGACTGGTGAGGGGGTGGTGGAAGGAGCCACTGGAGTTTGCAAGCAGATAGAGAAGGCAGACTACCCTGGTGTCTCAGCTGGTAAAGAATCTGCCTGCGATGCAGGAGACATAGGTTCAATCCCTGGGTTGGGAACATGCCCGGGAGAAAGGAATGGCAACCCACTCCAGTATTCTTGCCTGGAGAATTCCATGGATAGACAAGTCTGGAGAGTTTGGGGTCACAAGTCCATGGGGTCGCAAAGAGTCAGACATGACTGAGTGACTAACAATTTCACTTCACAGAAGGGAGAGTAGGGAGAGGTGTAATTTGAAAATTAAACCCCCCCAGATGAAATAAACAAAAAGGGGGCTTGTATTTTGTAGTCTAAACTGGTAATTTATTTTTTATTGATTTTTATGAAAGTTAGCAAACTCTTGGAGATTTTATAAAATTTTATCTTTTACAACAATTTGGGAAGCACTGCCCTATGCTATTCACTTGATTTACCAACCATCAAAGGAAAAAAGAAATGTATATCTCCTATGAAACTGACTAATATAAACCCCCTATAAGATTTTATCATCTATAAAACAACTGCAATTAGATATCACAAGACATTGTAAGGCTGAATTTTTGCATATGAACTGGCTTTGAAGACAGGTTAAAAAAAATAACCACCAATTCTTACATTTACAACTGTTTCTGCCAGTCTCATCCACATCATAGACTGTTAGAAGTAGAAGGTATAATCCAAAGTGTCATCTTTAAAATGATGATGCCTGAAAGACAATAAGCGTCCACCCTCAGAGAATGATGGGAAGCCAGAAGGTGCCGGGAGAGGGGCAGGAGTACAGGAAGGGCAGCACTTTGGATGGATTTTATTTCTTTGGCATAATTTTTCTCACTGACCCCATAACATGGACAATGTGGCCTGGAAGCTCTAAAACTAGATCATTCATTAATCAACAATTCAGCAATCTTGGAGTGTATGCTATGACTACTAAGACTTGAAGAAGTTAAAAGCATAGAAGGAAGTCAATAACAATAACAAAACCCAGTGTATGCTGTTTTTAGAAAAATAGAGGGATAAATACATTCATTTTTAAGAACCATTTTTATTGAGATATAATTCACATATAAAACTTACCCATTTAAAATGTACAATTTAACAGTTTTGGTGTATTCATGGAGTTGTACAACTGCTTTACAATCTTAAGTTTAGCATGTTTTACATTCACTTTTATGTAAACACCAATCATGAATGTATGACCCATGGACTGTAGCCCACCAGGCTCCTCTGTTTCTGGAATTCTCCAGGCAAGAATACTGCAGTGGGTTGCCATTCCTGTTTCCAGGGTATCTTCCTGACCCAGAGATCAAACCCAGATCACTGCATTACGGGCAGATTCTTTACCATCTGAGCCACCAGGGAAGCCCATATATATACACATATGCATACATGTATGTACACCCATAATTATATAGTCATACATATGTGTGTGTATATACATATATGTGTATGTATATGCGTGAGTATGTCTATACATGTACTCTAAGTTATTATTGAATTAAAAAATAAATCTCCAGTCGCCTTAGAGGATTAAGAGCACCTGACTTAAAGGAGCCTAGCCTCCTGCCACTTTCCTGTTTATTGCTCCAGAGAGGAGTTGAACGAGTAGCCCAGGGTTGGACACCACCAGCCTCCCCTTGAGGCCAGCTTGAGTGAGCAGGCTGCTCTGCCCTTGCCCTGACCCTCATCCTGACTAAGTGGCACTGGGCCCTTCCAGGTAGATATGAGCCCAGAGCTGGGCCTTGCAGCCCAAGTCAGAGGTGCTGGTGGTTTTTCAATGTTGATTCTAGCCTGGTTGAAAGTACCAATGCATTTTTGAAGTGGCCTCAGAACATCAGATAATGCTTTTACTCCCCCTAACCTGGGTTAGGTTCAAACTGGATGACTTCAGAGGAGAAGATTCATGTATTCCCCCTTTGTTTTATTTCAAATCCTTAGTTCCTTGACTTACTTCCTGCTTCCAAACACGGTTTGTCCCTCTGTTCTCCCCCTCCTCACAATTCTCACTCTTTTCTTGGAATTTAGGACATCTGATTGACGCTCTTGAAAGGATATCTGGGATAACTGTGTTTTGATGAACTGTTATTATTTTAGTCACTAGATATTCAGCCGACTAAGTAATTTGTTAAATGCAAACAACATATCCTTTCCAAGTATACCACTTCAGGGCATCCCAACCACCAACCACAGCCCCATGTTCTTGGATAAAAACAATAAATGTGTTCATCTGAGAAGAGGGAAAAAAAATGAAAATGTTATTTTATTGGAAAACCCAAATAATTTTAAAATAAATATAAGGAAAATATAGCTCCCTAATGTAAACTTGACCATGAGAGGCAAACATCATAAAAAAGCGGTCTCTGTTTCAGGTGTTCTGGAAACAAACTTGCCTTTATGGTTTCGGGTGCCGCACCAAACATCAACAGAATATAGGGACATATTCTGCACTTGAAGGGTTATATAACACTTTACATTTTTTCTCAATCTTTTCCATCTTGCAGAAATTTAGAGGCTATAATTTTGGCTCCCACAAACAGTGGTTTCAACCAGCATGTATTTCAATGATGAAAATTTTAAAACATTAGACAACAACCACCTGGTCTACCTTTTCGTTGTCTTCAAGTGACTCACTGGAAAAGATGAGTCTTTTCCCTGATGCTGGAAAAGATTGGGGGCAGGAGGAGAAGGGGACAACAGAGGATGAGATGGTTGAATGGCATCACCGACTCAATGGACATGAGTTTGAGCAAGCTCTGGGAGATGGTGAAGGACAGGAAAGCCTGGCATGCTGCACTCCATAGGGTTGCAAAGAGTTGGACACAGCTGAGTGACTGAACAACAAAAACAACATGAGCAAACTGATGGTGAAAACAAATGGTCTGTGTAAAGAAGAACATTTAATTATGTAAAGTCACAGCCTAGTCAGAACTCTTCAATATTTTCTGAGCTTTCACCACCTACCAACACTGGGCCAGGAACACTGCAGACCCTGCGCTCCCAGGGTAGGCATCCCAGAGTGGAGACAACTAATGAGCAGCTAATGAGCATAAGCCTAGAAATGGTCTGCTGCTGGAAGAGCCCGGCTCCAAGGGGGTTTCTGGCAGGGGGACTGCCACAGGAAGTAACGTCCTCTCAGCAAACAGAAATCACAGGCTTCTTACAAGTAGAGTGATTTTAGCTTCACCACTTAATACTTGGCTTCCCAGGTGGCACAGTGGTAAAGAATCTGCCTGCCAGTGCAGGAGACACAAGAAACGAAGATCCCCTGGAGTAGCAAATGGCAATCCACTCCAGTATTCTAAAATCCCATGGACAGAGGAGCTTGGTGGGCTGCAGTCCATCGGGTTGAAAATAGTCAGACATGACTGAGCATGCCCAGACACACAATACTTGGATCAGCAGACACCAAAAGGGTATACAAACCTGCTCCCTGTTCCACTCAAGTTAAAAGCCATTTCCCAAACCCAGGAAACCACCAAAATAGCCTTGCTTGCCTCAATGCATTTGGAAGTTTTTCAATAATAAAGGCTATCAACTGCATATTTTCTGACCAGGAGCAAAGTGGCCATCTTTTTCATTTTCCTTTTTCTTTCTAAGATGCCAACATCTATTTCTGCTCTGTTTGTGAGGGTTTTCATTAGAAAAAGCACCATTTATACAAATTCTCTCTGATTAAAATGTATTGCCTTTTGTGAGTGATGAATTTAGACAAGTAAAATATCTCTGTCTTTATTTTCCATCATAGTTGGTCATAAATCCTGCAAGCTAGAAGTGATAATGTGCTCTGGCTTCATGTAATTGTGCTGGCGAGAGCTCTATGTGCTCATGTCTCCAGTTTTATTGTGTCGGGAAGACAGACAACTCTTCCAAGTTGCTGATGGAGATGCTGGCGGTGGCCCAGCTCTTGAGGGAGATGATATTTGGATTGCTTTCTCTAAGGGATTGCTTTTCTCTGGTCAGTGATTTCTCTCATGGCTCTGTGTCCATCCTTTAGAAGACCATATAGAAAGGAGAAATATTTCCCACCTTTACCACTTAATGGGGTGGTGGCCATGCTGAGCTTGAAAGCTTCAAAGAAAATAACCAAGTCACTTTAAATGCATTCACATGAATTCAATCTCTCCTCCCTCCCTCCCTTCCTTCTTTTCTTCCTTCTTCCCTCCCTCCCTCTATTCCACATGCGTTTATTAAATATCTTACCTCATACTATCCTGAATGTCATGAAAGTCCCGAAGGAGTTTCGTGGTCTGGCATGGAGAAGACAACTATAATGGGAAATTTGGGGAAGAGTGTCAGCTTTGACAAATGTATGTGTTAGGGTACTATTAGCTGCTATAACAATAAACTTCAAAAAAATTGACTTAACACACTAGAAGTTTATTTCTCACTCAGATAACAATCCAAACAGATGTCCCTTAGCTGCAGGACACAGGATTCAGGTTTCTGTCTTGAGGTTCAGACTTGCCCGAGGTCTTCAGAATCTCTTCCAGCCCTCAGAGAGAGTAAAGATGCACACTCACATCTTAGAAATCCCATTTTTCTGACTTTCCACTGGGGAGAACTTATCACGCAACCCCAGCTAGATGCAAAGGACACCAGCAAGACCAGTTTCAGTCAGGCAACTACATTTTTATAGCATAGAAGGAGATGAAAAATGAGTGGACAGTTAGCTACAAGAAGAACAAGGAACAAATTCTTTTTTTTTTTTTGAATCAACTGATATTCTGGTGATAATGGAGCACTTAGGAAAAGTTTGGTGGGCCTGCTTTCTATTATAAGCTAGGAAAAGGAAAAGGAGGTCTGAGGATCTAATGGTGGAGATACAAGCAGGTCTAGGTTGTATTTCTCAAGAAATAAAATATGATAAAGTCTATGTCAGTTCCTAGGAAGAAGGGGAAGCTTTGCTTTTCAAATACCCATCACTGTGTGATTTGGCTCATTTTCTTTTTTTTTTTTCTTGAAGGGATCATAAAAATTAAGTCTAAAAGAAAAGCAGTTCTTCAGAGAGCAGGTTTGGCTGCCCTTTGAGATATCTAATTTACAAAAGTTCCCTTTAATGGGTGTCATCTTACAGTCAGGGAAATGAGCCACTACCTTCGGAAGTCAGGTTTGTTAGCTTTTTTGCCTGAATCCCCTCCATTTTTCTCACAGCCTCAGTGAGCACAGTTTCTTTTCATCCTAATGTGATGGGGGATAAAATGAAAGGGAATCTTCCTTTATGCAATCGTGAAACTTTCCAGTTGTGAAGCACTTTGAAATACAGACTAATTAATAAACACAACTCTCTTCTAAAATCGTGAGGATCGCTGTTCTCATTTTTCACAGCTGAGAAGGCTGCAGTTAAAATAGTTGGCCCCAGGCTGTGCACCTTGTCGGTGGAAGAACTTCAAGGCATCAGCCTGCATTCTTGCAGGATGGCATGCAGCCTCTCTGGAGAATAATCAGTAGCTAACAGCGACTTCCTCAGCGACTCCACAGTGCCCCTGGCACCAGCTATGCAATTAGCAGTGTTTTTGTCACAAGCTGTGAGTGACCCACTAAAGAGAAAGGAGAAAAAGTGACTCACCGGATGGCCCTATAGCTCATGAACACTTTCAGAGATTGAAGAAATCTTTTGTAATTACCAGCTCTGTGCTAAACCAAGAATCAGAAAGATGAGAAGTGTTTGTCCATGTCTTCAGGGTGCTAAGACCTCGAGGCCCAAGTTGTTATCACCATCGCAGAGACAGAGGAATTCAGAGCCTGAGACGGCTCACTTGCCCAACAGTGAGTTGTTAACAGGACTTTCTTCCTAATATCATTCTTCTGTTTTGATTCACAAAATGATAAGATACTGTATACAAATAGGCTGTTTCAATAAGAAAGAAGTTAGCATGAGTGACAGCAAGTGTTAAGGTTTGCCCTGATGACATCGTTTGTGATGGAATAATTGGTTCTGAATTATCTCATAGATACAAACCAGCCCTCGTGGTAGTGTATAACCAGAGTTTTGGAGCGTATAACCAGAGTTTTGGCTCTCCCCACAATTAAAACACTTATATTTCAGAGACTATATGGATAGTTTGCTTATGAGGAACAGAGACCTGTCATAAACTGCTGACTGTCAAGTATAAGAGAAATAACCTAGGACAGAATATAGATCTCTGTAGAAACTTTGTTTTTCCCTTCTTCAAGAAGTGTGTGTTATTTATGTAGGTGAGGGAATAGACAGTCATGAATAAACCCAGCCAGGACACTCTGGTTTCATTTTCAGTTGTGACCGCAGTGAGATTAGATAGCGTGAAGCTGCACTGTTCGGTGTGGGAGCCACCAGTCACTTGTGCCTACTACGAACTGAAATGTTCTCCGAGAGTAAAATACAGACTGGAATTTTTTTTAAATTATTTATTTTATTTTTGGCCTCACTGGGTCTTTGTTGCTGCATGCTGGCTTTCTCCAGCTGAGGTGAGCAGGGACTACTCTTTGTTGCTGTGTGCAGGCTTCTCATTGCAGTGGCTTCTCTTGTCAAGGAGCAGGGCCTCTAGGTGTGCAGGCTTCCGTAGCTGTGGCTCAAGGGCTTAGCGGCCCCATGGCAGTGATGCCCCAGAACTGTGGTCGAAGCTGTGTCTCCCGCTTTGGCAGGCAGATTCTTAACCACTGGACTACCAGGGAAGTCCCGGGCTGAATGTCAACATCTTTTTTTGTTTGTTTTTAATCAACTTTATTGAGATACAGCATATGCCCAATAAAATGCATTAATTGAACTCGCAGTTCAATAAGTTTATAAATAAATAAATAAAAATCAAGATATAGAACATGTTCGCCACTCCCAAAGCATACCCCATTCCGTTCCCTCCTCATCCTCCCAACTCAGACAACGTTGGCCTCAGACAATCTCTGAGGCAATCACTTACTTTAAAAACTAAGATTTTAAAAATCTTAATGTGAAACAAGTGAAGTGCTAAAGTGAAGTCGTTCAATCATGTCTGACTCTTTGCGACCCCATGGACTGTAGCCTACCAGGGCCCTCCGTCCACGGGATTTTCCAGTCAAGAACACTGGAGTGGGTTGCCATTTCCTTCTCCGGGTAAAAACAAGATAGCAAAACATCTCATTTTTTATATTGACTCCCTGTGGAAATGATAATATTTTGGGTGTACGGGGTTAAGAACAACTTATTAAAGTTAATTTCACCTGTTTCTTTTTACGTTTATAACATGGTTACTAGAAAATTTACAATTTCACATATGGGTGACAACTCTCTATTGAAAGTGCTTCAGTAGGAGTCTAGCTTTTTAAGAGTCTCCTGATTAGGAAAGTTTATTCACAGAGTTCCCAAGAAGCCTCCACTAATAGAAACAGCTTCCTTTAAAATCAACAGGAACACATCAGAATGTTTCCTGACTTCTGAATTTGTCTTTTTTCTCTTTTCTTTCTTTCTCTCTCTCTCTTTTTTTTTTTGGCATTGTCTCACGGTTTTCAGGAGCTTAGTTCACCAACCAGGAAATGAACCCAGGGTTCCAGCAGTGAAAGAATGGAATCCTAACCAATGGACTGGCCAGGGAATTCCCTGTTTTTCTTGTTTCCTAATATTAGAAAAGATCTGAAAGAGAACGTTTTTCACATCTTCCTCCGTTGGCTAACTCCTATGCATCCTTTAAGATCCATTCCAGGGTCTTCCCTCATGGTCCAGTGGTTAAGACTTCGGCTTCCAATGCTGGGGATGTGGGTTTGATGCCCAGTTGGGGAGCTAAGCTCCCACATACCTCTTGGCTAAAAAACCAGCCAATCAAACAAACAAAAAAATAAAACCATAAGACAGAAACAATATTGTGACAAATTCAATAAAGACTTTTAAAATGGTCCACATTTTAAAAAATCTTAAAAAAAAGAAAAAGACCTAGTCTGTATCACTGCCTCTCGAATGCCTTCCCCCACCACTTCCTCCCCTTCCCTTCCGGCCTGGCGGCCTGACGCTGCATTAAGGGCTCCTGTTCCATGCTACCACAAGCAGACTGTCATCACTGCCTTGTCTCTTTACCTTGTTTTCTATGACTTCCTTGAGCTCGAAGAGATTGTCTTTCATTTTCATATTTTCAGTATCTAGCATAGTGCCTCGAAACATTATACAAATGTTTAATGTTTGAGTAATTGCTTAATAAGAATGAGTGAATAAAACAATTCTTTAGTTGTCATTATTTCAGAATTATTAATAATAGTAGCTTCCATTTGACTGACACTTTATAAAAAATTATGTTAGTTGATCCCTACTAATCCTTCTTCATTAGAATCATCACATTTTATAAAGTACAATTCTTTGTAATGAGTCTCCCCTCGTGTCATGAGTGCCCTGAAAATGATATTGATGAATATACATTGCTGTGTGAAAATTATAAAGTAAAACTTTATCTTTATTTGTATAGCATAAATGACTAAGCTGAGGACAGAGGGGATATTGGCAATAGACATGAGGTATTTGTTGAGGGTTGAGAAGGTGCCAACAGAAAAATGAATCTGTTGTATTTGGGGTGTCATATAATTTATTGTCCAAACTCAAACACTTGAAGAGTTAGTGGGAGAGCTATTATATGCATTCTGTCACAAAAAGCACAAAGCGGGCTGGTAAGGACAAATCAGGATATATGTCCTGCTGTCCCATCTGCACATACATGGTACACACACACACACACACAGATGAGGGGCTGAGACATGTCTGTGGGTCCACTCTGGGTGAAGCAACTTCATGGGCTCTGTGAGCAGAAGTCCTCTCACCGGCTGGTCAGCTCACAATCCCACAACACTGCGCAGGACTGCCCTATGAGTCGTGGGAAGAGAGTTTCCTTAACCAGGGCTTGCAGAACCAACCCTGTCCTCTTCCCTTCCTGCTCTTCATAGAAGGGTTTGGAAGGAGGGTGGGGCTATCATGCTGCCACTTAGTAATGCCACACGCCTCTGTCATTGTGCTCAACTTGTTCCCACTAGCCTGGGAGAAAAACTAAAAGCTAAGTTCTCTTGACAAGGGCTTTCCATTCAAACCACCACATATATTATTATTATCTTTGCTGGAAAAATGAAGACATGGAGGCACAGAGATATTATGAGATCTGCCCGTAGGGAGAGTCATGGAGATTTCTGAGTCCCAGTCTTGGGCACTGCTCACCACAACACACTGCTTCATGGAAACAACCCAGGAAGACGGCACTGACTTCATTTAATTTGCAGAAATGCTTGAAATGTTCAAATGGAAAAAGTGTGCCGTTTCCCCTTTGTTTCCCACAGGCGTGGTCTCTCTGTGCCATTCCTGAGGCTGGTTCTCTTTGCACAGATGTGACTTTGCACCTCCTAACCACAGCAAATCTAGCAGAAGCCTTGCTGTGAGCTCCATGGATGCCAACTGGCATTATTTAAGTTTTCATTCAAAGCCTCCTTTAGGGTAACTTCTGGACATCTGAAGTGCCTGTTCAAGAAGATCAACAAATGGCTGAAGACAGATTTTTCAGCCAGAGGAAAGAATTATTACCTTAGCATCAGTCTAATGAAAACAGAGGTGAAATACCAGCCCGCACTAGATAAACAGCACACCAAGCCATCCATCACACTCAGCCACGCTGAGCAGAACACCCTAACCCATGTCACCTGACTTCCCGCTTCACTCGCGTCTGAGAACTGGGACCTTTTCTCACCAGTTTCTGTCTGAATAAAGACCCAGACAGGAATCTTTTAGGCTCTCCTATCTCCCAATCTATTTTCCTTTCTCTCCAGTCAGAGGCAGCAACAGCTTCTCAGGGGCCCACTTCCCACTTGCATGCTCTAAGCTGGTGTCCCCTCCAGGACCCAGTTGATACAAGGGGTCTAGTCAGCACCTCCAATGGCAGCTTTCTTTCTTGGACCCTGTTGGCTCATAATCAGCGTATCCAGTCATTTGATACAACTGCCAGCCCACTATGCAGCAGGCACCCTGGGTAGAGAGACACAAGGTCCTCTTATCTAGGAGCTCACGGTCTAGGGGAGAAGACAGAAATCTTGCATGTTTAGACTTTCTTTTGCTTTTTACATATATCATTACTCATCTTGCCACAACCATCTCATATGAGGGAATTGTTGTTCAGTCACTCAGTAGTATTCGACTCTTTGTGACCATGAACCACAGCATGCCAGGCTTCCCTGTCCTTCACTATCTCCCGGAGTTTACTCAAACTCATGTCCATTGAGTTGGTGATGCCATCTAACCATTTCATCCTCTGTCTCCCTCTTATCATCCTGTCCCCAGTCTTTCCCAGCATCTGGAGCAGGATCTATTAAACCTACCTGAAAACTGACTAACTTCTGAATGTGTCATCAGACTTCAGCTGACCAACTCCAGCTCAGTGATCTCCCCCATCAGGTGAAACTTCTTTGGTTTTGTTTTCAGATTTCTCCTTTTCTTCCAGAAATCTGGAAATCAAATCTTTTGTAGCATCTACCAAGTCAGCCCTGATGGAAGAACCTCTACCTAACTGTTCCTCATCTATTATTTTTTCCCCAGACATTAATGCTTTGCTAGTTGTAAGGAAGCTTGATAACTTCTAAAATACGTACTTAAATTTGGTAGCAGCTTCTGAGTGTGGCCATTCCTAAACACCAGTCTGTGGCAGGTACACAGAATATGGCTCCTGTTTCAAGGCACAAGTATGTTTTGTTCGGAATTCTCGTTCCATGGGGTCCTGAGCCTTCAGTGTGCCCAAAGATCTGGTTTTTCCAGCAGCAGTGGACCTGGCAGGACAAGCATCACTACTGCGGGAAACTGTGATAAGTAGATGGAACCAGGTGGTGGTGACTCCTTTAAGTCAACCAAACAGAAAGACCCGTTGAGAGCAGTATCAGTGCTGTAGCCAGTGACAGGCACGAGTCACTTCCTAACCCTGGGTAGGAGCCCACAGAGCTCATGGGTCGCTTGGGAGCATGAAAGCCATCCCTAATATGTGCTTCCTTGTTCCTTCTATTGCACATGACTGGCACCAGAAAATGCATTTTACCAGCATTGTCATGTTTGTGTGCCCAGGGTCACCAAGTCAAAGGTTGCTTTTTTACCTTTTGAGCCTGTTTATTGGAAAGCATGATGTCTATTTATACAGAAATACATCTAACAGAGTTTTAAATATATAAAAATAAATTTAAAAGTGTTTACTTGTTCAAGCCCAACTCTGTGTATTTGGCCAGGAGGGCCAAGATCAGAGAGCTGATTTCTTATGTTCCCAACTCAACATCACTCACAAATATTTGGTCTTCTAAAAGAAAAGATGTGACTCCTAAATAACCATATCCTTACCTGTGTTCTTATCTTTCAGGAAAAAAAAATCCACTGTGACCTTCATTGCCAGTGTAATGATGTTGATATCACAGATACTATCAGGGAGAAAAAATTCTTAAAGCAGAGACTATAATTATATCCTCTTTGGGTTTTGCAAGATGAGTGACCCTTGTGAGTGACTGCTGCAAAAGCTTCATGGCATCATGTTATATGGTGAGTAAAAGAAAGTGATGTAGTTTCATTAACACTGGCCTTTTGAGGAACATGTTAAAGAGCTCTAGCACATTGGAAAACATGTTGATGTCTGTCAATCTCTGAAATAAAAATCATTGTAGAAATAAAGTTTAAAGTTAAATATCTTTATGAAGTGCTTATGATGTTAATGGGCTAAGCATATATTGTATAATACTTACAGTAATCCCATGCTTTATTAACCCCAATATGCAAATGAAGAAATTGAGCCATAGATTCCAGTCTATTTCTATTTTCTGTATTCTAAATTCTAGTAAGTGGCAAAGTTGTGATTTAGGCCAGATCTTTTATTTATTATTTTTTTAACTTTACAATATTGTATTGGTTTTGCCATATATCAACATGAATCTGCCACAGGTATACACGTGTTCCCCATCCTGAACCCTCCTCCCTCCTGCCTCCCCATACCATCCCTCTGAGTCATCCCAGTGCACCAGTCCCAAGCAACCAGTATCATTCATCGAACCTGGACTGGCAACTCGTTTTATATATGATGTTATTCATGTTTCAAGGCCATTCTCCCAAATCATCCCACCCTCTCCCTCTCCCACAGAGTCCACAAGACTGTTCTATACATCAGTGTCTCTTTTGCTGTCTCGTATATAGGGTTATTGTTACCATCTTTCTAAATTCCATATATATGCATTAGTATACTGTATTGGTGTTTTTCTTTCTGGCTTACTTCACTCTGTATAACAGGCTCCAGTTTCATCCACCTCATTAGAACTGATTCAAATGTATTCTTTTTAATGGCTGAGTAATACTCCATTGTGTATATGTACCACAGCTTTCTTATCCATTCATCTGCTGATGGACATCTAGGTTGCTTCCATGTCCTGGCTATTATAAACAGTGCTGCGATGAACATTGGGGTACATGTGTCTCTTTCAATTCTGGTTTCCTCAGTGTGTATCCCCAACAGTGGGATTGCTAGGTCATAAGGCAGTTCTATTTCCAGTTTTTTAAGGAATCTCCACACTGTTCTCCATAGTGGCTGTACTAGTTTGCATTCCCACCAACAGTGTAAGAGGGTTCCCTTTTCTCCACACCCTCTCCAGCATTTATTGCTTGTAGACTTTTGGATCCCAGCCATTCTGACTGGTGTGAAATGGTACCTCATAGTGGTTTTGATTTGCATTTCTCTGATAATGAGCGATGTTGAGCATCTTTTCATGTGTTTGTTAGCCATCTGTATGTCTTCTTTGGAGAAATGTCTATTTAGTTCTTTGGCCCATTTTTTGATTGGGTCATTTATTTTTCTGGAATTGAGCTGTAGGAGTTGCTTGTATATTTTTGAGATTAGTTGTCTGTCAGTTGCTTCATTTGCTATTATTTTCTCCCATTCTGAAAGCTGTCTTTTCACCTTGCTTAGAGTTTCCTTTGTTGTGCATAAGCTTTTAAGTTTAATTAGGTCCCATTTGTTTATTTTTGCTTTTATTTCCAATATTCTGGAGGTGGGTCATAGAGGATCCTGCTGTGATGTATGTCGGAGAGTGTTTTGCCTATGTTCTCCTCTAGGAGTTTTATAGTTTCTGGTCTTACATTGAGATCTTTAATCCATTTTGAGTTT
>NW_011495022.1:4262158-4272368 GCF_000754665.1 Bison bison bison | reverse complement strand
ACAGTGGTTGACCAGTTTTCCCAGCACCACTTGTTAAAGAGATTGTCTTTAATCCATTGTATATTCTTGCCTCCTTTGTCAAAGATAAGATGTCCATAGGTGTGTGGATTTATCTCTGGGCTTTCTATTTTGTTCCATTGATCTATATTTCTGTCTTTGTGCCAGTACCATACTGTCTTGATGACTGTGGCTTTGTAGTAGAGCCTGAAGTCAGGCAGGTTGATTCCTCCAGTTCCATTCTTCTTTCTCAAGATTGCTTTGGCTATTCGAGTTTTTTTGTATTTCCATACAAATTATGAAATTATTTGTTCTAGCTCTGTGAAGAATACCATTGGTAGCTTGATAGGGATTGCATTGAATCTATAAATTGCTTTGGGTAGTATATTCATTTTCACTATATTGATTCTTCCAATCCATGAACATGGTATATTTCTCCATCTATTAGTATCCTCTTTGATTTCTTTCACCAGTGTTTTATAGTTTTCTATATATAGGTCTTTAGTTTCTTTAGGTAGATATATTCCTAAGTATTTTATTCTTTTTGTTGCAATGGTGAATGGAATTGTTTCCTTAATTTCTCTATTTTCTCATTATTAGTATATAGGAATGCAAGGGATTTCTGTGTGTTGATTTTATATCCTGCAACTTTACTATAATTATTGATTAGTTCTAGTAATTTTCTGGTGGAGTCTTTAGGATTTTCTATGTAGAGGATCATGTCATCTGCAAACAGTGAGAGTTTTACTTCTTCTTTTCCAATTTGGATTCCTTTTATTTCTTTTTCTGCTCTGATTGCTGTGGCCAAAACTTCCAAAACTATGTTGAATAGTAGTGGTGAGAGTGGGCACCCTTGTCTTGTTCCTGACTTTAGGGAAAATGCTTTCAGTTTTTCACCACTGAGGATAATGTTTGCTGTGGGTTTTTCATATATAGCTTTTATTATGTTGAGGTATGTTCCTTCTATTCCTGCTTTCTGGAGAGTTTTTATCATAAATGGATGTTGAATTTTGTCAAAGGCTTTCTCTGCATCTATTGAGATAATCATATGGTTTTTATTTTTCAATTTGTTAATGTGGTGTATTACATTGATTTGCGGATATTGAAGAATCCTTGCATCCCTGGGATAAAGCCCACTTGGTCATGGTGTATGATCTTTTTAATGTGTTGTTGGATTCTGATTGCTAGAATTTTGTTAAGGATTTTTGCACCTAAAAATATGGAACGCTTCACGAATTTGCATGTCTTCCTTGCACAGGGGCCATGCTAATCTTCTCTGTATCGTTCCAATTTTAGTATATGTGCTGCCAAAGCAAGCATGGCCAGATCTTTTTTAATGTTTTTTTTTTTTTAATTGTGGGAAAAGTCACATAATATAAAACCATATTGAACCGTATGGTTCAGTGGCACTAAGTACATTCACATTATTGTGCAACTCTCACCATCATCTGTCTCCTGAAGTTTTCAGGACCAGATCTTTTTAGGGTATTCAGAGATGGTCATATGCTAGTTAAATCAAGAGACACTGATGGCTAAATGAAAATGTTAACTATTTGTGGATGATACCCCTTCCCAAAGGGCATAATACCTTTTCCCTTGTCCATGACAACACTTGCCTTGTGTCACCATATCTGTGAAGCTGTGTCATTATTCAGAAATCTTCAAAGGGACTCTGTATAGTGTTGGAAGATGTTTCAATTGTCTCTCTCTCTTTCAATCACACATACACACATGAACACCCAGACACACAGACACACACACACAAAATCTCTGATGACTAAGAGTGATTTTCCTCTTCACCCCACCCTTTCTTGCCTGGGGCTGCTCTGGACAAGTCACAAAACTCTGCCTCTGATTAGGTACTTTGTGCCTGGAACACCTCACTCATCCGATGGTGTCTTCTTTCTCCAAGCTAAAAGCTTGGGTCCCGCTGTATTCCCACAGTAGGTATGCTTTATAAATCAGTTCTTCCCGTGGTGTGCTGTGATTTTAAAAACAAACAAAAAAACCCAAGAAACTTAGGGAGGTGATGGAGGTTCATTTTTTTTTTAAAGTTTGATAGATATACAAGTGTAAACAAAGTGAAATGAGCATTATGACTATCAAAGATTGTCCCAAACTGACCTGAGAAGCATCTTGCAGGACGTGTGTTCCTCAGGGTGCTGGGCTATCCTCCTGTTCCCTCTAAACCATTTTTCCAGAAGGATTAATGAAACCTTTGCCTCCTTTACTTATGCAGTTATTTAAGAGGCTTAATGCTTAAAGGTCAACCACTTGCCCTCTTTCCAAGCTTCTGAGAGACACCTTGCTGTCACCTCCCCCCTAAACACCATCTATCATTTGTTTACATCCATTGTCCCTAACATTTACACATTGTAGATGAATACACTTTCAAGCAGTAAGTTCAGTTTACTGGAACCATGTCTAACCATATTAGCATCTCACCCACAGTGGCTGCCCCGTAAAGTGTCAGATGATAAGAACTGCTAGAGTTTGGGACTTCTCTTCTGTGGTGGGGAAACCTGGAAGTAATCCAGCTGTTGAGTCAAAGAGAAACCTCACCTGTGGTGTTTCAGATCCATCATGGGTAGAAAATGGAGAGATAAGGTTACACCTAGGGAGGTGCTGAAACACAGGAAATCCAACCAACCCAAGGGCCAAGTTAATTAAAGCAGAGCTCTGCCGAGCAGGGTTTATCAATCAGGGAGCTGAGACTCCCCAGTTCAAGATCAAACCCAGCCAGCCTTTAACCATGGCCAAGAGGCACTCAAGCCCCATTTGAAGCCCAGCCTGAACTTTGCTGGCACCAACCCAAATGCCTATGATGGACTTTGATCTTATAGCTCTAAGTGCCACGGGATTCCAGACCAAACCGAAGCTCAACTACCTTCACGAACAATGACAAAAGAAGGAGACCAGAGAAAAGCAAGGAAGGCCCCCAATTCAATCACATGCCAGGGAAATAACGCTGTGTTGAGAAGCAGCCAGTGTCTCACAAGCTGCTCTTTGAGCCTTGGGTCACAACAGAGACAGCTGTTATCTTCCGCACAGGTATTTGTCTTTGCACATTTCCTGCTTGTTATGAAGGTCTCGTGCATCAGTAGCTTTTGCATAGTAATACGTCTTTCTCTAGTGTGCTTATACTCTCCACCCCATGTCATGTGCTGTGCAGTCAGAATTTTCCTGTGGCTTCGATTGTGGACAAATGTTATAAAGGTTTTTATTTGTTGTAATGGTGCTGGAACCAAGCCCTAGGCTTGGAAAGCTGTTCTCATGAGGAGAGCTGGCTGGTCTGGAGGAAGACTTGGTGTGTGTGCAGCCCTCATTTCTTACCTACCTTTTTCTTAGGAGGCTCTGTTCCTGGGGTCAGCATGGCGGGCAGCCAAGTGTTGAGAGAAGGAAAGCTGCTGTGTGGTGGGTACTGACGGAGCTGGCAGGCGTGCTGAGTGACGCTCTGCACTGCAGGCCCGGCCCAGGTGTCCAGGACAGAGGGATGTGTGTGACCCACAAGTCATGAACTCAGGAGTCTGTAGCTCTGGGGGTGGGGGTGGGGTTCAGAGCAGGAATTCCTTCTGCTTACATTCACTTTCTGGCAGAGCTGAACCCTTTCCTGGGCAAGGGGTATTTCATTAGTTAAGATGCTAAGTGTCACCTGGAGAAAAGATTAATTACTAATGACACCAGGAGTGGCCAAAGAATAAAGCCCCGAAGAACTGAGTCAAAATAAGAACAAAACCACAGCTATCTTCTATACGGTTGTGATGAGATAACTGCGTGCTCTCTTGCCTTCCCTCTGAAGGTGATTCTAAAATGAAAACCTTGGTCATGAAGTTGCCTACATTTATGTTCTTTCACCTCCACGTGTTAATCTCCTGCAAAGACAGGAGTTGGGGTCATGGGCTCACTACGTGATACGTGGCCCCTCTGCATTTTGTATTAAGATCCTGGGTCTGGAGGAGGAGGCTTGATTGCATTGATGTCCTTTCACTCAGTAAGCTAATGAGAGCAGGCTTTGTTCCATGTTGAATTACTGGCATTACTTTAAAGCATTAAAATGTCATTTAAAATAGTCTTTTAAAGCAGTAAAGGACATAGTCTATTCTCTTTGGGTCTTCTAGTCCAAAGACTAGAAATAATAGCATAACAACAGTCCTACACCCATTTATTTCTGTGCATTATTATTGTCCTTCCCTTGCTGTCTCCTCGTTTTGATCACGCCTCTCCCTCTCTCCTCCTGACTCTCTGCACTCCAGCCCACTGACCTCTGAGTACTCCCAAGGTGCCCCAGACTGGCCTTTGCACCTGCTGTTTCCGCAGTCCACCTGCTCTTCCTCAGCATCTGTATGGCTCAGCCCCTCATTTCCTCCGTTCCTTCCAGGTCTCTGTTCAGTTGTGTGCATCTGTCTTAGCAAGGCCCTCTTCCCTGGCCGCCTGCCTAGAGTTTTCTGTACTAGACACGTTCTGTCTTCTTTCTTGGCTTTGCTTTACTCCTGAGCATTTACTGCTATAATATAAATATATACACGTTATAAATTTTATTTTTAGGTTGTTTTGTGTTTGGTCCCCAAACAGAATGTTAAGAACAGACAGTACTTCTTTATTTTGCTCCCGGTTGTATTAAGACCTGGGACTTAATAGGAAGTTTTGAATGAATGGATGGTGCCAGGCTCTGTGCCAGCCACTCATGATCAAGCCAAACATGGTGTCTCATTGCAAGAAGTGTCTAGTCTCATGGGAAAGACAGTTTTTAAGGAAGAAATTCAAATGAAACTTGCTTCCTGTAGGGAGCTGCAAGGGTGAGCAGCCAAGGAGCCTTATCTGGTCTCCCGATGTTTAAGCTGAGATCTGAGCTTACAGGAAGGGCAGGAGACAAGAGAAAATACGGGCAGTTCCAGGTGGCTGCAGCCAGACTGTGAGAAGTGAGATGCATCTGGAGGTGCAATGAAGCTCACAGGATGGGCACGGGTGGGAGTGGGGAGGTTACGGAGACTGAGCAGTACACAGTCAGGCAGGGGTTCTAAGCAGGGAGATGGCATAATCCAGAATAGCATTTTAAGCAGATTTGAGAGAAGTCAGATGAAAAGTTTCAAGGAAGCAGACCCTTCAGTGTGTGCAGACTGTCAAATATTTCTCCAGGAAAACCGGATGACTCTGAATGAACAAACATAGTAAGGACAGAGGGTACATACAAATGGAACGATTTCTTCAGGTCCTTACAATTCTAGGGACAGAACGAGCTCATTCTCGCCTCAGTATTTCCACCCACTATGTGCTCCTCGCTGGAAATGTTCTTTTCATCCATCCAAAGCTGCCCCTGCTTCCTGAGCACAAGTGTAGTCCACCTCTCCAGAGAACATGTCAGGAGCTCGCTCTGTCCTCACTGATATTTCTTCCCTTTGATCTCTTGAGACACTCAGGTACACACTGCACACAAATGGTCTACTTTCTTGAATAAACAGATACCTCATGACCCTGAGTAGAATGTCTTCTCCTTGCAAACAAGGACCAACCCTCCTCCACATCCCACCCACCTAGAGAACAGATGAGACATACTAGGGTCTTCCAATGTAAACCAATTGATGAAGGTCCAGATTATCAACTATACATTGGTATTTTGCCATCTTAGAATGACACATAAAGAGTCTCACTTTACACATGAGGACATTTAGCTCAGCAGGAAAAACCAGGCAGAAGAACTAAGCGTTTGTGTGATTATCCAGCTATAATTTAGTGGAATGAAAATGATCCAGGAAAAAAAAAGAGACTGGAAAGTTCTCTAATATGACAAGACACTTGTAAAGGATAAAGGTAGAATACCCAAAATTTAAAGGCAAATCAGGCAGTTGCCACAATACACAGTAGGATCTAAAAAACCAAATTCAGGGGTTTGGCCAACTGTATAAACAACCAAACCCTCAAGATGGTATTTATAGCCAAGGTAATGAAGTGAAATATGTAGGAACAGTTCTAGGGCTGGGGGGTGGGGGGTGGGTCGTGATGGAGATATAGCGTTTCTTTCTGTTGTTTTGTACTGATTCAATAGTGATTACTTCACTCACATATTCTCCCAGTGTCTTTTCCTCAGCTCCCAAGGACCAGTGAATGGATCAACACGAAACAGTGTGGTGTTTCTTGATTCCAGTTCAAAACTCACAGTATGTTGCAATAAACTCTCCTTTCTATCTTTTGGTGAAGATTTGAGGTTTTGTTAAGACAGACAATAAATGGGAATCACATTGCTGATCCAGATTGAGCCGTTTGTCAAACTGTTACAATATGCTCGGACATGTTGCTCTGTTGCTCAAACTGTGCTGCAATTATCCTGTTTATTTTGTGTGTCAGTTACAACATGATGGGGATGTCAATCACACAGCTCTGGTTACAGGCGTGTCAGCATTTCTATTCTAGGTGCTTATAGTCAAGAGTTTATAACTTGGCCATAAAAACTAACCATGGAATGAATCTAGGCACATAAAAGCCATTTCCCAGAAGACTATTTTTTTAAATACAAATTAGGAAAAAAAGCTCTATATGTTCTGCTATTCTTACATTACCTGCCAGTCTCCAAATAAAGTAGCAAATTGTTTTTCCTCATTTTCATTTTTTAAAAAATTTTCTTTAAATAGTGTACTGCAGGGCCTTTTGGTGAATTTTTGACCTGACTTGTCTGGTAAAGATCAATTGGAGTGAAAAGTACTAAACTCATTTTTTGTTATGCACAAGTATTTTCCTGGAGGTTGTGAAAGGGGGAGGCAAGCTTGGCTGATACTGAATCTCAAATCTGAGTTCAAGACTCTATTTCTGGGTGCAAACAAGACACTGGTATTACAAACGTGCATTTCGAGGCTCTCTCTTTTTGAAAGATCTCTAAATTTTTAGGTAATGGAAAACTGTGAGATCAAAGATTTAATCCTGTTTTCCTTGCAACTTCAGTGACAGATATTTGCTGCAAACTGTGTTCCAGACACTTTATGAATATTAGGCCATTCAGTACTCATTAGTAATCAATACTCAAACTAATGCTGCAAAGAGGAACAACTGCCCTCAGTCTATAACTGAGGAAACAAAGGCTCAGACAAGTTAAGTAACTTGCCATAGGTCACACAGTGGAGTGGGAGCAAAACCCTGGCCCATGGATCGAGAGGCTCAGTCTTTGGGTATTCCATATAGTCATAACAGAGGCAAGTCATGCCAGAAAGTTCCAGTGCTTCACTGGAACAAACTATTTACAGTTAAACACACACTTGAAAGGGCTTAACACTAACATATAGTAAATGTTTGAATGGCAGCTTGTAAGGCTCTGCAAGGCTGGGTCTAAGTAACATGTGGACACAGGCAGCCCCTCCAATTAGAATGCCCATTTTTGCTCATGTTGTAGAAATTTGGCAATTGCCCCAGTCATCTTCAGTATGTTAAAAAAAGTTTGTCATGATCCAAAACTGAACATGAGGGCAGTAAGTAGCTCTGACTCAAAGTTAGATACTCTCTTGCTCTCAAAAAAGACTCCCATCCTGGGTTTGGTCAAAGCTGGTCTAAACATTGATGGGTTAGCCCCAGATGGGGATTCATATTCGTGTATGTTGAATTTGTCCTCATGCAGCTGCTAGATAATAAAGTTTTGATTTGATCAGATCTATTCACAATACTTGGAGAAGGGAATGGCACCCCACTCCAGTACTCTTGCCTGGAAAATCCCACGGATGGAGGAGCCTGGTGGGCTGCAGTCCATGGGGTTGCTAAGAGTCGGACACGACTGAACAACTTCACTTCACTTTTCACTTTCATGCATTGGGGAAGGAAATGGCAACCCACGCCAGTGTTCTTGCCTGGAGAATCCCAGGGACAGGGGAGCCTGGTGGGCTGCCGTCTATGAGGTTGCACAGAGTCGGACATGACTGAAGTGACTTAGCAGCAGCAGCATTCACAATACTTGGGGTTTCTCTGGTGGCTCAGTGGTAAAGAATGTGCCTGCTAATGCAAGAGACGTGGATTTGATCCCTGGATCAGGAAGATCCCCTGGAGAAGGAAATGACAATCCACTCCGGTATTCTTCCCTGGGAAATCCCATGGACTGAGGAGACTGGCAGGCTACAGTCCATGAGGTCACAAAGAGTTGGACATGACTTAGCAACTAAACAACAACAACAAACACTCCCAGTAATTAGCAGTCACAAGTCAAATTCACTATTTTTTCATGGTTTTCAGAAAGCACTTTTCCTTCTAATGGTTTGTAATGAAGGAGAAAGGAAGGAAAAAAAAAAAAACAAGAGAAGAAAAGGGAGCAGGAGGGAGACGAGGAGAGGAGATGTGATCTGTATGAAAAGCATTTTAAAAACAATCATTGACCAAAAGGGACTTCAGATACACAAAATCCATTATTGTCTTTCATCTTTTTCATAGTGCATCTATTTTTATCATAAGCCCAACAGGCAAATACCAAGTCAGCTTCATTACTTGGCATGGAGCCTGCAGTAATATTGATGATATAATATCAATCATGATTATAAGTTACCCTGTTATCATTATGTGAATATTATTTTATAAGCTTTAATAAGTTGCTTGAGCATTTAAGATGAAGGGTTTAAAAGTCTAAATTCATATTCATGCCAAATATGTAGGACATATTTTTCATAATTGTTCTTGTCCCTTGGGTCAGTAATAGTTTATAATCATCATAAAATTTCATTCTTAATTCCTTTTAATTTATCAGAAGGAAAATATGGATGGTTATTACCCAATTAAAATACTCCTGATGCTTTTAAGGTAGACATTATGGGGTTTTTGGAGTTTCACTGAAGACAATTAAAAAAAGAAAGAGTACCGCATGACTTCAAACTGTTTTAAGTGCTCAAGTTTGCAGAGATATTCAGCTGTTCAGTATCCTATTTCCACCTGTCTGTTCTCTTAGCATCTGTGATGTAACCAAGGGAAAATTGGAACATTTTTAATTTTAACCACACGAAAGGTGCAAACGTGTGTGACATAAAGACAACACTATTCATTTGGTGGCTAGAGAATCTGTTCTGATACTACACATCCTCGGCTTATACTAATAGTTGGCTAGGGCAAGGACCAGGAAGATGATCAGTGGAACACTCACAAAAACCAGACAGATGCATGAATCTATGTCCTCGGCTGGACCAAGTGCTACTCACTTTGTGAGACACAGAGGTGTGCCCTTTAGACGGATGTTCTGTGGTGATGATACATTTTTTCCCAGTTGGTTCCAATGCTACTAGCCAGAAAACAGCCCAGCAGGGCAGCTCAGTTACAATGATTATGATTTCTTCCAGAGAAATTAAATGGGTCAAAGTGATAGCCACAAAAAGAAAATGCCTAGTCATCAGAATTTCATTCCAATTCATTATGAAACGATCGTGCAGAATTTAACCTCATACCTCTTTGACTTGCTCAATTTCTACCTCCTTTCTTCTCTGTTTGATCATGACCTTATTTGATCGCAAACTTAAACCAGAACAGTACTGAAATCTCTTTTAACTTCCTTCCCTTAACTTATCAGAATATCTTAATTTCACGCACACATGAGCCCAGTTTCCCAAAGAGAAAGCCCTCCAATTCCTAAACTTCTAAAGGTTTACTTAAAGAAAAAGAAAATGCTCTTGGGGAGGGGGAATACTGTGAAGATGCCTTATTCTTGCCCAGGCTTTCAAACAATTAAGGAACTGCTCTAGCAAACAAAGAATAAGTTGAGTCTTGGCAGTGATGAGTTGGTGGGTATGCTCAAGGTAAGCAGAGTCATGTAAATATATGCAAATAGCATTCACCTGTTGTATTGTGTACAGAGGACAAGATGGTTGGTTGGCATCACAGACTCAATCGACATGAGTTTGAGCAAACTCCAGGAGATAGTGAAGGACAGGGAAGGCTGGCATGCTGCAGTCCATGGGGGTCGCAAAGAGCTGGACACAACTGAGTGACTGAACAACAACAAACTGCATTTATTTCACCTAGGGTGCGCTGTAGTTCACAAACAGATCTGGAGCCTGTTGCCTTATTTGGCAAAAATAAGCATCGCTCCAGCTCCTAGAAGCAATTCACTGCTGTCTCCTAACACATCGGTCATTTGTGAATGACATTTTCTAATTAAATAGGCACATTTTCACTAGAAATATTGGATCTAGTCTACTAGGATCCATATCAGAAGAGATGACGAAATACTGGGCATTCTTAAAAAAAAAAAAAAACAGCGGGG
>NW_011495022.1:4257347-4262058 GCF_000754665.1 Bison bison bison | reverse complement strand
TCACTAGAAATATTGGATCTAGTCTACTAGGATCCATATCAGAAGAGATGACGAAATACTGGTCTTGTTAAAAAAAAAAAAAAGAGGGGGGGGCTTTCCCCAAAGGCACAGCGTAAAGACTCTTCCTGCAATGCTGGAGACACAGGAGACCTGGGTTCTATCCCCAGGTAGGGAAGATTCCCTGGAGAAGGAAATCTTCAACCCACTCCAGTAATCGTGCCTGGGAAATCCTACGGACAGAGGAGCCTGGCAGGCTATAGTCCATAGGGTTGCAAAGAGTCAGACACGACTGAACAACTGAGCATGCACACACAAATACAAATAGTACATTTTTAAAAAGTACACTTAAATGTCGGTCATTTCTTAGACGGGTCTCACCCACCTGGCACATTTGGCCTCAGTTGTTACGTTCTGTTTTAGCATGAGACTCTAATGCCTGAACACAAGTTACTCCAGTTCTCAAAAGTTATGAATTTTGATATATGGCCCCTCATTATGATAGCTTACCTCTTTTTGGCTTCACCCAGGTAAGTGCATGACTCTGGGCTTTTCCTGAAGGCTCCAACCTGGAATATGGGCTCTGCAGGCACCGACTTGTAAAGCAAAGTCCCACAAGGGCAGGTATCACTGCCTTTAGTGAGCTGGGAAACTCTAGCCAGAGAACATGGAGTCGCTAAGTCCCTCAACGTAGGACGGGAGCCCCAACTTTTAAAGAGGCTAATCCAAACAAGTGACAAACTGCTGTACTTCAAAGACAGGAAATCCCTTCAATCGTTAAATTGTAAGGACAGAAAATGACCTACATTCAGGAAAACGGGGAGCTAGGAATTCAACATCATGTTTGTTCCAGTTTAATGAAGCGTGTTTGGTGAATATTAACTGGTTCTGAGGATTCCTATTCTGAGTAGACACCAGAAACCCACATTTTCAAGATCTTATTTTAAAAAGTCACTTTAAAAAGTTCACAGCAGTTTGAAGTTATTGTGTAAAGACTCTCTCTAGGCCAGTTTTCACCCTTAAAATTTGTCTGGTTTAAAATTACAAATTACTCAGCATGTTTAAGAAACCGTTATGAACATGTTTTAACATATTCCTAAACGTCAAAACTAAGAGAAGGCATCACCCTGCAGTGCAGCTTTGGAAAACAAGCAGATGGATTGTTTCAGGTTTGACAGACAGACTGAAGTTCCTCAATGGCAAAGCATGTGATTCTTCAGTAGTTTTTCCCAGCTCAGAATGCAAAGTCTAGATGGACTTCTTGCCAACTGCCAAAAGTACTTCGGGCTGTGGATCTAGCAGTTTGAACCATGTGAGTATAAGTACTAAATTCTTGCCCAGTTTGCTCAGAATAAAAAGAGGGCCCAGGATAGCTAATGGGGACAGAGATTTGGTGAATGCTGTTTTCTCATGGCAGGGCCTCTGTGCTCCCCCAGCACTGAGAAGAATTCCTGAACAAATATGCGAGCAGGAAGGGAACGGGTGGGTGAAAGTCAGCCCCATCTCAGAACGAAAAAGTTGTCCTGTGTTTACGTTTTCAAAAAGCGAGAATCCAAAAAAGAATTGAGATCGGAAAATTCCTGGGGAAACAAAAAGCTTAACCTACATTCCATGGTTGTATCAACTTAAGCCTTTCTGAGCAAAGAGGTCAAATTTAACTCTGGTTCCCTGTTTACCAAACAAGTCAACTTATTTCGTATGTATAGCTATAAACTGTGTGCAAGTTTCCTAAGTCAGGCACTCAGGATGAATTATGAATGGAATTAGCCAGCTTGACTTGGAATTTCCTCACTTTTACTGGTCTTTTAAACAAGATTTTTATACATTCATATGTAATCAATGGGACCAACGCATGAAATGGTCCTTAACATAAAACACTCTGTTTTAGAGTGATTTTGCAGTTAAGGAAACTTAAATATGAACTTCTAATGTGGAAAAGGTAGTTTTTACATGCTGCTTTAAAAATGATCTGGAAAACTGATGATCTGGTCACAGTATTTCTGTCAGAAACTGAAATCAAGTTTATATTTTAAGGTACAATTTTAAATATTGCTTTCTTTCATGAAGCCAATCTGCTTCTTATAACCTGAGCCTTAGTCACCTTAAAATACATAAATTTGTTATTTGGCTATTGAGTTTTTAAGTTGCAGGGGAGAATAATTTAGATATTCATAAATACTGAGTATAAGGAAATCTTTCCTGAGTGCAAAACTACCTTTTAAACTCTCACTCATCTAAATAAGTGAATGATACAAATATACCTCTTGATTTAATTTTGGCTAGTAGTTATTTCGTATCTTAATATATATTCTTTCATATTAAACTTGCACCAGCTTAAAATTTCCCTATAAACCGGCATGTCCAAATTGATTTCCATAACGGTTTGTGTACATAAAAACTAAGAGATCAGGATCAATGTCAAGTTTTGGAGAGAAAAATGAACTTGGGATTGTTTTTTATTCCAACAAGGCACATGTTCAAATTGATCCCATATACATATAAAAGATTAAAATATTTCTCAACTGTTCATGCAGGAAGTAAAATGTAACACATGCCAACTATATTTTTATTATATAGATAATATAACAAAATACTTGGAACGGCTGAAAGGCAATCATTCAAGAATACATAAAAATTTAAAAGAATAAAAAGCCATTGGAAAAAAATACTTCTTAGTCACTTAGAATTTAATTACTTGCACGTTTTAATGGTCTTGTATATTTTGATAGTAAAATGTTTTTACAAAATTCTTGCCTTCTCAAGTACCTCAAATACATGAAGAACCAAAAATATTTTCTCCTTCATAACACGTTCAAAAGTATCCATCATCTTGACAGAAATGTTATTATAGTAATAATTTTCTTATACCTGATTACAATATTTCTATAGAATGGAAAACTCTGACTTTTCTTTGGAACGGGGAATAGGGTTTAAAACATGCTTTAATAGTCATATAAAATGTATTCATTCCCAAGTTTCTTCACAAAAACCTTTGATATTACAATTTTATCTAGATTACATTTATAGTTTTGGAATAAACCAAACCTTTGAATAGTGTTGTGCTAATCTTGGTTAAATAATAAAAAAAATTACTTCAGTGATATCTACTTTGCAGAGAGTTAAAGAAATATTAATCCTGATGTTTTTAGTAGTTATGGAAATACTTTTTTCCTGAGGGACAGCTGAACTTCAATCTGAAATGTGAACATAGAACAAAATAACACAAGTATAAAGTTTCCTTTTGAATTTAATAAATCAACGAAGAAATGTTTATCGTGAAATTTTAAATACAAAACTTTTAACCTGAACTCTTGAGAAAATCCTATTCAGTAAAATATTTGTTTCTATATTTGCTCCTTAAACCTTCTTGTCCTTCATTTTTCAAAGGAGCACTGACTGACCACATTCACAACTGCTGTCTGCAGGGAATGGCTCAAAGTCACCGCCATGTCATCTGTCCCTTCTCCCCAGCAGCCACGGTTGTCAAAAAGAAATTTTATTATTTATATCCATTCTTTTTAATTCTGTTTTTATTAGTTCTCAAAGTCTTTGACAGCAAATGTCAAACCACATTTAAATTGTTTTGATTTTTAACTCCATGCTCCAGGCCAGATTTCAAATACTTTGCAAATGATTAAAAAAAAAAAAAAAACAGCGTTGTTTAAAAAACTGTTAAAGAACACTTCATTCAGATAAGACCAAAAAGTCTGAAACATGGACAATAATTCCCATTGTAAGTTAATGATAGTTATTTTAAGCTAGAAGTGTCAAGTGAATACTGCTTAGCCAAAGATCCTCGGGTTCTCCATTTGCCTGGGACATTACCTGGCCACACAAAAAATCAAATGCTCTTGCCATCTAGAAAATTAAAAATACAAGGTATTCTCTTCCTCGTAACCCGCACAAGCCTCGATAGGAAACTAAAGGATCTTAGGCGGTAACTTTAACTTACCTCTTCTGGGCTTTAGCAAGTGGTTTACTTAAAAGTATTTACTTCCTTGCAAAAGGCAACTCATTCTTAAATGCAGCTGAAAACCTTGAACAACCCTGAGAAAAAATGATGCCCCGATATGTGTCACTGCCCATTTACTTCCTGTTTCGCCAACTTACAAGTAATTCACTCCTGATACTGACTCTTCAGATGGCAGCGTTTGCATCTTTTTGGACTACGAAACGTGGCCCGTGGTTACCTCTAGCTTAAAAACACCCATCTTTCATTGGGCGCCGTCACCGTCATCTTTCTTCCTGGAAGACAAATCCTTTGCAGATCTCGCACCCCTCTTTACAAACCTGCGCGGGGCTTTCAGGGGGAGGGGGAGGCAAGACTTTGGTGGGAGCTGCTTCTCTTCACCAGACCGAGGGCTGACTGCAAAGGCGCGGGCTGGGTTCTCCAGCAATTTCCTGCTGATTCCAGATTCCACTCGAAGCAGCGTGGAGAGAAGTCGGACTTCTTTTCCGTGCGGAGTCTCCACGTTGGACTTGGAGAGCCCGTGGCCGTGAGCCCGGGGCTGAGTCCCTGTCCCAGGCCGACGGCCAGCCCGACGGGGAGGGCCGGGGAGAGGGGTCCCCGGGGCGGCGCGCCACGCTGGACTCCAGAGAGGGGGCTGCACGAGGGAGAGCTCGCTCCCACCGCCGCGGGCTCAAACCCCGGGGATGCACTTGAACCCGCCTCGAGGCCGACCGCTTGCCCCGCTCCCAGCGCACCCGCGCCCCG
>NW_011495022.1:4177394-4257095 GCF_000754665.1 Bison bison bison | reverse complement strand
GGGCTGCCTGCTTGCGGCGTCAGGGCGGCGCGGCGGCGGGGGCGCCGGCGGGGATTCCCGGTCTCGCAGCGCCCCCTAGGGGCCGCCCTGCGCCTCACCCGGTCCCCGCGACGCTCGCCGCGTCTCCCCGAGCTCATTACAGTCCGCAATATATTATTTCTTCCAAAGTATTGACAATGTGTGAGACTCCAGTAACCCCGCAGCTCTTGTCTGTAATCAGCACATTTATTCACATTTAGGGACAAGAATCCGAATTAAATCCCCGTGACCCAGATTGGGTTACAGTGTCATTTTCCCTGGATCCTCTTTTAAATCCACTCCACACCGCTTCTGTGTCTATTACATGCTAATTTAATTTTACTGTGGACGATATTTTCAGCATTTGCTGAGGACAGTAAATTTTGTAGTTTATGTTATTTCACTTTTTATGACTTTTTAACACTTAATAAAATTTTATTAGAGCACTTTTGTGTTTACAAGGCCACAAAACTCTTGGCAGGTTGTCAGAAGTCCTTTTTATTATGATCCTACTGATATACTGCGAGTAATGAAATAATCATGTCCAGAAATGTATCAAAGGCCAGAGGGATTATCCCACTTAATAGCTCCACAGATGCGCCCAGAAGAATGCGGACACGCGGCAAGACGGGCTGAGAGGCGGCGGGAGGAAAGAGGCAGCCCCCGCGTCTGTCTGTACCATTTCGGTGCTTTCCTAAAAGGCTACAAGCGGGGTCATGTGACTTTCCGCGGTCTCAATAAAAAAAAAATTATTCTATTGCAATAGTGCTTTTCTTTTTATTCTCCTTGTGTGGGCATTTAAGGCTGTTCTAGTGGCAATGAGGCTGGCCCAGCATATCCGTGTCAGTCAATTTCTTCTCATTTCCAAGTGTACTTTTGTGGCATGTAAGCAGCCGATGGTGACACTGGTGTTGCTCGTAGGAGTTCTCCAGCCCATGCCGAGAGAAGGCACGGGAGGGCCCCAGAAGGGCTCGAGGTGTTTGAAGGAACTCTCCCCCGACCCCTTCTGGCAAACCGCACCTTTTACTGTTGCTTTTTGTTTTGTTTCGCAAAACAGGGGAATAGTCATTGGAGGACTCTGCTTTCTGCCTTGTGCAAAAGAACCACAGTATGCTGCTTTTATTTTATTTTGGTTTTGGGGGGATAAGACTTGCTATGAGGACAGATACTGCAGCTTTTTTTTTTTTTTTTTTAAGAACCATTTCCTTTTCTTTTAAATATCCTTGTAGTCATTTAACACACTGGTGTTCATTCTTGCTGCAAAAGAAGGCCATTGTGCTTCCTGACCCCAAAAGCAAGGTGGGTGGCTTTGTTTTATAATTACATTTTCTGTCTTCAGCTTCCTATTTCTCTTGCTCTGTTATTTCCTAAGTGGTGTGCCAAAGTGATCAAAGTGTGAGGCATGGAGTCATAAATGGAGTGATTTTGAAATTGCTGTTGCTGTATCCAGGGCACGTGTTCTTCTAAACTTTGGCTCTGAGGGGCTTTGGCAGTATTTTTCACAAGTGTGTGTGTGCGCGTGTGTGTTGCATGTTCCAAAACACATCACGTTTGGATTTTGGAGTCTGTCATTGTTTAAAACAGCGCCTGGGAAGCGTGCCTCTTTCCCTGGATCGCCTCTGCCACACACACGTGTGCGCTCTCGGGTTCCGATGCACACAGGGGCTGCTCACCAGGGCTCTTTGATTTCAACTTCAAGGGAGCAGTTTTGTTCTTTGGATGCCATTTGCTAACTGTGGGCAAAACTTGGTGCCTGGTCTGTCTACTGTGTGTACAAGATGGTCTGGGTTCTAGAAAGAGCAACTGAAGGCTAGCAGTCATCCTTTAAGAAAAATTTATGTCCTGAGACCATCTGGGCGGCCATGTTCGTCTTTTTATAGTGTTTTCCATTTGCAGACATGAGGTGGTTTTTCTTTTTTTCTCTTGTTCAAATGATTTTTCTAATGTAGCTGAAGAACTTGCAAAGAAAGTGATCTTAGGCTGGGAGTAAACACTCTTCCTTCATCCTGGTTGTTACTGATGATTCGTATGTTTTGCCTTTTACTGCAAGAGACATAAGACTGGACAGAGAAAAGGGTTCAGATTTTAGCCCTCCAAATTTCAGTGCATTTTACTTAAGGGAATTTATGCGCAAGTACAGGAATCAGGAAAGCATATTAATTTTAATTCTGCTATAAAGTGACAGTTCAATTTTATAAGTAATTTCTGTCTAGGACAATTTAAATAACATTTCAAAAACTGTAATAGCCTTCAAGTTAGAAATATGTTTTATTAGATTATGAAGTAAACCTCTGCTAAGATAGATATTTTGAATGCATCAAAGTGTGTTTTGTAATTCTTATTCAAAAGAGCGGGAGATTGCCTTAAATATGATAACTGATGACATACGTCTTGGTCAGTGGAGAGCCTAGCTAGTGTGCACAGGGATTTTACGGCCCTACTGAAGTGTTCAAAGCTGAAAGAGTCAAGCCCCAATCCTCTCACCTAGGGAATCCATCTTTGAAAAGAGGAGTAAACGAACCAAGCTAGAGGCAGGAAATGGTCCCCTCACGTGGCCAATGTGTCAGAAAGCAGTCTCACATGCTGTCAGAAAGGCAGGAAAGTGTGGGGGTCCAGAGGACAGGCCCTAGAACCACACTGCTTGGGTCTGACTTCACTCTGTTGCGTACTCCGTGTGTGGCCTTAGACAGGTTGTCTAACCTCCTTGTGTTTAGCTTCTTCATCTGTAAAATGAGAGTACCTCCCTCCTAATGTTTTTGAAGGGTTAAAGGAGTTAGTTTATATGAAATACACAAAAAAGATCCTTTAACCCTAGGGAGACTAACCTATCCATTACCTAGCACGTGCTGGTGCAAAGTAGACGGCACTGAACATTTGTCAGGTGAGTGCGGCTCTTATTTCACGGGCTGCCCTGGCTGCTCAGGTGTGACCCAGGGGCAGTAACTAAGTCAGTGTCGGCACCAGGTGTGTGCTTGACTCCCTGAGAATGGCCAGCACTCCAGGAAAAGCTGTGTCTAACTGCTCATTTAGTTTTGGCTGGGTTTGTATATAGTATCTCAATTAGCAATTGAGGTATAAAGTTTCCGAGGAAAGGAGGAGCTCAGATTTGGGGAGAAGGGTCCCATATGCAGTGCAGTGCTTTGTAGAGAAGTAACAGATAACCAATAAGATAATCTAATTTGGGAACACATATCAAAGCACCCTGATCATCATCTGTTATTCGATAAACTGTAGTTACAGACACTGTGCTAAACTCTTTGATACATGATCTCATGTCATCCTCACATTGGCCTTCAAATAGGTAGTTATCATAATTCATCTTTTACAGGTAAGAAATATGTAGCTCAGAGAAGTCAAGTGACTTTCCCAAGGTCACACAGCTAGTAAATGACAGATCTGGAAGCTTAACCCAGGTCTCTGGGAATGTAAAATTTATGCAGTTAATCAACTTCTGTTCTACACTACCTCCCAATCTGTTTGGTTTTATGGAGCTCCTAATCAATGTGGTCATTTATGATTTATAGTGTAAACCATCATGAAAATGGAAATAATGAAGGTTGGGACCTAGACCTGTTAAGTCTTGAGTCATCAGCATCTTGTACAGTGATTTGAATGCCTGCCAGACTCAGGGGAGCGAGACACAGGCCTGCCTCCCAGGGCCTTGCCTACCTCAGATCCTCCCACGGCTACAAGCAGATGTTTGAAAAAAGCCAAGGGAGAAGTTAGGATTACTTTTTCCCCCGTTGGAAAATCATGATTAAGATGAATTTACCTTAAGTATTAAAACAACAGGTGAATGGCATTGCGTGTGTGTGTGTGTGTGTGTGTGTGTGTGTGTTCAGTTGCTTCAGGCGTGTCCGACTCTGCAAGCCTATTGACTATAGCCCGCCAGGCTTCTGGTGGGTGATGAAAGACTTAAAAAGGAGAATTCAGACAAGTGGGTGGCAGAGCACTTTTTCCTTTTCACCAAGAGTTCTTCACGGACTTTAAAGATAGTCATTCTCCCGAGCCAGATGACAGATTTCCTGACCATTTCAGGGGGTAAAGAACAAACTGAGACAATAAGGAAAGCCTTGATCCACATACAAGGTCACTTAAGGGCAGGCAAAGGTGGTGCAGGTGTGGTCTGCTTTAACTACACGACTACATGATGGCACCTTTAAACACGTGTGCAGAACCCCAAAAGAGGTCATCAAAGAGCCCACAAGAGAGAGAGAGACTGTAGGAATAGTCAACACCTCCTTAGTAAAAAATACATCCAAATCTAAATTTTAAAAGTGGATGATGAAAAGACGAAAGCTGATAAGCAGTATACTTTTCTTGAGAAGAGAAAACTCAGTCTTGGGTTGGTGAGATTCTACCACCATCAAAACAATTAGAATTCAACTTTGACTTGTGACTTTAATGCTGGGAGAAGGGGAGGGAAAGGGGAGGAAATGAGGTGCCTCCAAGGGGGCTCATGACTCCACACAGCTCCAGCTCCCTGCCTTAATGGACAGGCTTGCAGTCTCACCAGTCCGGATTCACTGCTGGGCAAGGTTCTGGGTTGACTAGTCCTCTGAGCACTCAACTCACCGTGCTATCTTGGGCTTCTCCTTTTTGAAAGATAAAAGTCATCAGAATATTAACTCACATTTACAGAGTTTTGGGAATACAGACTGTATTTAGAGTTCATTTTGAGCTCTTCGCCATGAAGTCTGAATAAATTTTTTAAAAAAATAGATGAGTACCACATTGTGCCTTGCTGAATATTTGATAAGAACAAGAGAAAACTAAAAAAGCAGCATCAGTTGCTGAATTTAACCCCACTGACATAAAAACGTAGCACGATGGACAACAGAACTGAAGCTGAAAATCTCTAAAAAGAAAGAATGATACGCCAGCCATTTGGCAGCAGATATAATTTTAAGCCATCAAAACTTTTAAGGACCTTGAGTCATTTTCTTCAAATTTGACTTGCCTTTCTTTCTGCATCTGTGAATTTGCCATGTTAAAGTTTATTGCTATAACCAGTTTTGGATGAGGGTGCATCTTTTTTGAAAAGGTCTGAGTACTTTTTGATTATTTGGTGGAAAGGATATACACTTTTCCTTCTTATGTAGCTTTCAAACTAACTGCTCTGATATAAATAAAATCTTGAAAAACATGTATGCGCCCTTTTTAAGCTAAGAGCACACATTCTGTTCCCTGAAAATTATGTGATTGCTGAAAGCATCTTATGAATGAGATGGTTCTCAGCTCTAGATTAGTCAGCTAGCCGGCAGATCAGATCTTATTCCTATAGTTCCACGGTCGAGAGTGAATGCGATGATCAGCAATGCCCAAATGCAAACCTCAAGGCAACAAAGCAGTGAGCCCCCAGGGCAGGCTATGAGGACAGGAAGCCACTGGAATCTGGTTGCTAGGAGACACTCCTCTCGCTTTTGCTGGCGGCAGGAAGATGTCCTTGAGCGTGGCTTCCCCTGGGGTCGGCTTTGGACAATCCGCGAAGCAGTCTGTCTTGGCTAGTGCCATCCTCCCAGTAGGACTGACCAGTCCATGGCTGCAGGTGACGTGGAGGGGCAATGACGGGCTCTGTTACCTCAGCAAGTTTCTCACACATGCCCTGCCTTTCTGATAGACTCTTGAAATCAAGAACTATTTCATATGTCTATTCTGGGTTTTGAGGATATGGCAAAGGCATAACCCTGTATGATGCTTACATCTGTGAGAATTTTGCAACATGAAATTACATGAAACAGGGGACTTCCCTGGCAGTCCAGTAGTTAAGATTCTGCTTCCACTGCAGAGGTTGTGGGTTCAACCCTTGGTCAGGGAACTAAGACCCCACATGCCATGTTGGGCAGTGAGGTCAAAACAAAACCAATAAATAAATACATAAACACACAAATAAATAAAATGATAGGAAACAGCCTACAAGTGCTGCAGGGGAAAAGAGGGATAGGATAATTAGTTAATAGGAATAGAAAGAGATGTCCTGGGAGAGAGAACTGGGGCTGGGGGTGTTGCTTAGGGAAGGATGACTCTCACAGGAGAATAACATCGACCTGGGAGAGCTCTCTTGGGGGCAGGTGGGATGGAGGACTGTGAACCTTGTCTCTCTTGCTCGCAGAAATATCCTTAGTACCTAGGTCAGTGATTGGTAGAAGGTGCAGCCTCAGTGCTCAACGGAGTTAAAAAATTAAGGTGCTGCTGGCAGATTCTGAGCCTGGTAGAGAAGAAAGTTTTGTGGTTTATAAGTGCTCTTCCTTTAAAAAAAAAAATTATTTTAATTAGGGGATAATTGCTTTATAATATTGTGATGGTTTTTGCCATACGTCAATATGAATCAGTCACAGGTATATATGTGTCCCCCTACATCCTGAATCCCTATCCCTCCCTCTCTCCCCACCTTATCCCACCAGGTTATCACAGAACACCGGCTTTGGGTGCCCTGCTTCATACATCAACCTCACACTGGTCATCTATTTTACATATGGTAGTGTGTATGTTTCCATGCTGTTCTCTCAAATCATCCCACCCTCTCCTTCTCCCACTGAGTGCGAAAGTCTGTTCTTTTTTTTTTTTTTTCATTATCTTAATTTTATTTTATTTTTAAACCTTACAGTATTGTATTAGTTTTGCCAAACATTGAAATGAATCTGCCACAGGTATACATGTGCTCCCCATCCTGAACCCTTCTCCCTCCTCCCTCCCCATACCATCCCTCTGGGTCATCCCAGTGCACCAGCCCCAAGCATCCAGTATTGTGCGTCGAACCTGGACTGGCAACTTGTTTCATACATGATATTACATATGTTACAATGCCATTCTCCCAAATATTCCCACCCTCTCCCTCTCCAACAGAGTCCATAAGACTGTTCTATACATCAGTGTCTCTTTTGCTGTCTCATACACCGGGTTATTGTTACCATCTTTCTAAATTCCATATATATGCGTTAGTATACTGTATTGGTGTTTTTCTGTCTGTTCTTTATGTCTGTGTCTCCTTGCTGCCCTGCGTTTAGAATCATCGGTACCACCTTTCTAGATTCCATACAAGTGCTCTCTCAAATGCATTATTTCTCAAATACATGCAGTTTATTTATATGCCAATTACAACTCAGTGAAGCTATTGAAAATACATGATCTCATTAGCTATTTACAACTTGGTGCAGGGCACCTGCTCATTATTTCATTTCACAGAGGAAGAAACAGAAGGACCCAGAGAGGCACATGGCTTGCCCGAGTTTAGATGTTTCAGAAGCCAAGACTTCTGGGTCTTCTGTCTCCACACACCTCATTTGCCCCCTTCTGGGAGCAGCTCTCTGCTGAGGGGCTTGGGACAAGGCCAGCCTCTGGTGGAGGAGGCCAGCCGGGAGGCGGTGACAAATGGCTGTTTATGAGGTGACTGTGGTGCTGGCTCCGGGGACTGGAGAGGAAGACAGGCGAGCAGGGTTCTCTCTCTCTCTCTTTCGCCCTGTGCTTTGCTCGCTTTGCCTTTCCTCCCCATTCTCCCTCAATCGCTGCCGGGGTCCGGACCTCTGAGGACATTCCTTGCTAAGCATCACGTGTATGGACTCCATGACTGCCACAGTGGCCACAGGGCCAGCTTTGGGACAATACTGTCCACAGAGGAAAGGGCAACCTTCCCCTCCCCAGTTTTATTGAGATAGAATTGACATATAACATTGTCTAAATTCAAATTATGCAATATAATGCAAATTGCATGTTTGCAAATTTGCATATTGCAAAATGATTACCAAAAAAAAGATTAGTTAACATTCATCACCTCATATAATTACAATTTGTTTCCCTTGTGATGAGAACTTTTTAAGATCTACTCTTAGCCCTGTCTGAATATACGATACTGTACTGTTAACTGTAGTCACCATGCTGTACGTTGCATCCCTAGGGCTTATGGATCTTACAACTGCAAGTAACTGTAACTTTGGACCATTTTCACCCAGTCCCCTCACCCACTGCCCCTGTCTCTGGCAAGTGCAAATCTGATCTCTGTTTTGAGTTTGTTATTTTTTAGATTCCACGTATAAGTGAGATCATACAGTATTGTCTTTCTCTGACTCATTTCACATAGCATAATGCCCTCGAGAGCAGCACCTTTTGGATCTGAAGCATGATATCTGTGGCACCTCTTGAAGAGGTCTGATGTAAAGAGAAAATGAAGAATGAGATTTGGAGCCCGTCAAATATTACTCGTATTTAGACCGCACTTGTGACTGTTGCATTTAAATAGGTATTTAAAAGACTATCTTAATGGGCTTCCAGATCTGGTTTCAAAAATAGTCATGCAACTCTCACATGTGTGAATGAAAATCACCAAATTTTGACTTGAAAATTAAATGGCCTCACAAATATAAGCCATTAGACCATGTGAGAGAGGCCATATAGTCCCGGGGGCTTCGGAAGCAGATGACTGAAGTTGGAATCCACATTCTCCCATTTATTGAATACTAGGTGTTACTTAACCTCTTTGAGTCTCAGTTTCCTACTTAACAGGTTTGTGTGCCAGTTAAATAATAAACTAAATATAAAGAATTGTTTGCAGCTCCAGTGATCACCTTCTGGCTGGTCACCACCGTCTCCTCCATCATCAGCTCATCATCTTCATCAGCTGCATTACCAAAAACAGTCTGTCCTAGCCCGTGGCACTAGAGAAAAGCGGACTTGCTTCCTTTAGCATCTGGAGTCTCCCAAGGCTGAAGGTTATATTCCTAATGCTACAACTTCAATGATTTTTACCCTTATACCTCCTTCGACAGTCTTTTTCTCCCCTACCAACTTGCTCATCTAGAGCTGTTCCACTTGAAGGGCTTCTTAGTACACATTTGTTGAGTAAATGTATGAAATGAACCGCATCACATCCAGTGAGGATTCTTCCTTTGTGAAGGGTTGTGGTGGTGGTTGGTGAATAGTGTTGATAAACAGGAGTGACTTGAGACAAGGGTTTCTGTGGGGTCAGGTGCTAGATTCTCAACCCAGTCATTCAGAAATTCCTTTTCATTAAACTGCAAAGCAACCAATTGGAAAAGAAAAATTCAGTCAACTAGTTCTTTTATGGAAAACACCCAGGTTAGCAAGCTTTTTCTCCCACTCTGATGTCCTCTCATCGGCCTCTGCAGTGGCGTGGCTAGATTGAGTCATGGTCCCAACCACAGCCTTACCTAAGGCTCCTGTGACACAGCCTCCAGTTCAGTGGGTGTTCCAGCCCCAAAGCACTCAGCCAGCTGCTCTAGAAAGAGCAGGCTTGACCATCTCCAGCCCCTTCACCAAGCCTCAGTGACCTGTTCTCATAGTCATCTTGCTGCTGAAGCCCAGTTTGCATCAGAGTACAGATAAGGGGTAGAACAGCAATATTAACCGCCTGAATAAAAGGCAAATGGGAACAGGATTTTTTTTTTTAAGCCAGCAAGGAGCTCAAGAAATCAGCCTGAGTGAAAGGCAGTTTGGGGCCAGTATCTTCCCGAGAGGTATTATACCAATACATGGAAACAAGAGGTCCCTTGTCCCTTCTTAATAAGAGTCAAACAGATATAAAACCACCTTTTAGTCTTTTAGTCATACTTCAAAGTAAAAAAAAAAATTTTTTTTAAGTATTAGGCCTGTATTTTCCTTTATTAGCAGAAGCATTTCTTCATATTCTCCCAAGAATGCTAGTGGCTAATAGTGACCTCGAACAGGTTCTAGGATCCTGGCAAACTCACTTAACTCTGGCTGCTCCATCCCCAGGAGCTCAGACTGCCAGTCTCCAGTCATCTCAGCTGGGGATCTGGCTTTGCATTTCTTTGCATAAATTCAGCCCATGGGTCTCATCCTAAAGTAACATCAGATGTGTATCCAAGAAGCACTTTTCTTTCAGATTTATTTGCCTATCTGCCAATCCAGTCCTTAAATATTTTCACACAGTCTGTATATTCCAAAAGATGCCTTGTCTGTCTTCTTGACGACTGTATCTCTAAAACTTAGCCTATGTCTGGAATAGCATAATCACCGAAAGAATATTTGTTCAGTAAATAATCAAATGATTATCAAATACCCACTATGTATTGAAACTGGAGGCCATCGATATCATAAAACACGGTTCCTGACGTCAGTCTCGGTATTCACAACTCTTTTTCAGCCTGGCTTTGTACCTCATCAGAAAAATAGATTTCAAGGCTGCTAATGCTCTTTTTATATTCAATTGACTGGCCGTTTCAATAATTGACTGCGTAGTGCATTAACATAGATGCAAAATTCCCTTCAGAGACAAATGAGGGGAAAAAAAAATAATCAGCTTCACATCAGACAGATTCTCATCATTTCTCCCTAAAGTGCACAGCACCTAGTCACTAATGGCTGTAGGAGACTTTGGAGACACTGATCTAATGACTGCACCATTTCCTACAGGTCTTGTTAGTTCCTAAAAGCATATGTAAGAAGTTATTGTATTTGGCTTTCTTAAGCCCTGTTTTAAAAGCAAGGCATTTAATTAGTGCTTGTTAAGATGTTGCAAGCGCTCTGACCACTTCTGTCACCCCTGCTGTTTCTTCTTGGTCAGCATATTTTCTGGAAGTGTTGTTTCCAGGAAAGTACACGAGATGCTTCTCTGCTTGGAAGCTGTGTGTGTCCACACGAAGCCGGTTTGGAATGGAGACCCAGGACCTCGTCAGACTGGCCGTGCAGGAAGGGCCTCTGTGTTCCCAGCAGCTTCTTTGAAAGACCTCTGGTTTTGACATATTTATTGAGAAAGCTGAGACCTCAAAATGGGTTTAGGACCACTATAGGAGCCCTAGAGAAGAAGGTCACAAAAGGGAAATGTATTCGAAATATTAAATCTAAACATGTTTCTAAACATTTCATAAAAGGGGAGTTTGCTTGAAAGGATATAATTTTCAGTTACTCTAAGAGATGCTAGGAAAACTGCAAAACAGTTCATGGCACTGAAAAATCCACTGATACGAAAATAATAAATATGTTGAATATGGTTCTATTAAATTTGCAAATACTTAATACCATTAATTTAATTCAATTAATTAAATTTAAAATTCAAGCTGGTTTTAAACAGACAATTTTACTGAGTTTTCCCCAGAATCCTTTATCCACATTCAGATTAGAAGGGTTTGATATCTGTGGTTTATGAATCACAAATGCATGCTAAATCCAGTTCTAAAAAAATATTACAGGACAATAAAATATGAATTTGTGGATATGAGGAAATATATGTGTCTAGATAGATTAAGGAATGTTATATAACCAACTAAGAGAATTTACTTATATCCCCCCTCCAACATCCCAAACATATATTTAAAGTTTCATGTTGGTTATTGCATAAGTGATAATTTAAAAATTTTTCCACTCTCTTTGAAATGTGCTCTTTTAAGGTAATCCTTAATTAAAGAGGAAGTCCAATGAATGTAATTTACACTTAGCCAAATTATTAAATCTCCATATTCCCTAAGAAATTTCTATTGGAATCCCTTTTGCCTCCATAACTGAAACCTTTAAATATATGAAAGGCCTCAGTGAAGGATTAGCATTTGGCACCGGGTGTAAACATTTCCTGTTGGGCCCTCAACCACTAACAAGCTTCTTGTTTGGGAAAGAGGGGTAGGAAAGGTGGGAGGGAGGGAAGATAGGGGACAAGTTGGCCAACTCAACATCTGAAATCTTGATCATGGTTTTCGCTTTGCACTGATGATCAGTGGTATTGGTGTCTATCCGTGTGTCTTTCCCTGTTTGGATGGAGAGGACCCAAGACCATCTGCAGTCATGATGGTTATTAGAGCAGCCCAGCCAGATATCTGGCTGCATCCCTGCCCCTGAAGCAGTTGTTGGCCACTCCTGATTCCCTTTGAACGTATTACCGTGATTCACCAGTTTCTTGATGTGAGCGAGAGTCAAGTCCTGGCTTCAGTCTAGTTGGAAACAAGATTTATGAAATGAGGAGGGGTATCCCCTTTGCTGGAAGAATGGCTGTTTTCGTCGGCATAGGGTTTAATGATGCAGCAGGTTCCTCTGCACCCTGGACAACTCACTCTTTGAACACGGAGAGAAACAGCGCATCAGAAAATTATTTTCATGGTGTTGCCATGTTTACTGTTTCCTGTGATCTTTGCCTGAAAGTGTTTTTAACAAAAATGAGGGTTGAGCAAAGAAATATTTGAGCCAGGGGATGAAAGGGGTTGTTATTATGTTTCCTTTCCAGGTTAATGTGGTGGCCTTTGATTTAAGCACCATAGACTTAAGACAGGATATGACACCAATTAAAAACATGAAACTTAATTTTTGGACTAAACGATTACATACTCTTTCTTCTGATATCTTGTTGATGGTTACTGACATGACATTTATTTCTCAACCACAATCCTAAATTTATTGGATTGGATTGATTTAAGGTACACAGGGCAACTGAGAGTAGTGCACATAAAAGTCTAGACCCATCTCCCAAACTGTAAAGTAGCTCTTTGCTCTTCCCTTGTCAGCACAAGGTCAAGAACACAGGCAAGCTGACTCTGTGAGCCCCAGACCCACTCATCTTGGTTGGAGGCAGATTTAAATTTAAGCTCTAAATATCAAAACAAAATAATTGATTTTACCTCCTAAAGTACAGCAGGGGGAAAAAATTAACTAATAACTTCTCTTTAGCTTTACATTTAAATTGCGTTTTTTCACAAGAGTTTTTGTATTTATTGAAAACCCACTGTAAATAGTAATCACAATATACTACATGATGAATTATTAAAAATATGAAAAGTAGTGTGCTATATCTGGGTGACAATATGTTTAAATAATAAAATTGAATATTCATATTTAATTCAATGCAACAAAGAGTGAAAGTGAAGGCATGCAAATTAACAAGCCAGGTCAAACTCCTCATCTTTTCACTTAGGTACCTTGTTTCACTCTAACTAATGATCGCATGAAAAAAGTATTAGTGGTTTCAGTTCAGCCCCTGGTGGTCTATGTCACATATTACATAACCCACTGGTGGGTCCTCCAGGGCTATGTTCTATTGATAGACAGTAGGCTTTTATAATTCTGTCTGTGTGTGTGTGACCTACCTATTATACACTTGAAAATACCGGAAATATTTATTAAAAGGAGACAAGTTAAATTTTGTAAGACCTTTCAATGAGTTTAAAAATTTCACACCTGCAACTCTACACTAAGTGCTCAAGTTATTATGTTTAAAAGAAAAAAGCTACTCGTAACTTTGACTCCTTGTGGAAAATTACCAAACACACTGCAGTTTTTTTAACCACGAAAATCCCTATTTCCCCTGTGTGGTTAGCTCCTCACTGTGTCTCCAAGGAGTCTATGGAAGTCTGAAGCACTGCAGAAAAATGAGAATTTCCACACATTTAAATGCAGCCAAAGCAGCATTTTTAATGATTAAAAATAAGAGCAGAAGTGGAAGAGGAAGGGACCCTGGGTCCTTGTTTTGTTTTTTTGCTCGCCTAAAAAAATAAGAGTGTGGGGTATTCCAGGTGAGAGTCAAATGTGGGCCTGTTTTTAATTTTTACAGGACATTTTTTTTTTTAAGGAAAAAACCTCCCTTAAATCTCCTCACTGTCATTTGCATGCCGTGAACGCTAAAATGAAAGGAGGCATCAAGGCCAAATTCACCGTTAACGGCTTTTGTGAGCTGTCAGGAGCAGTTCTCAGGATCTGGGCTTTTATTTCAGTTTGCGAAATAAGTGTGCATTTTTGACGAGTTCTTTCCATCGTTCAGTTGAATGTACACAGCAGATGCTTCCAGTATGACATCCACCCACCCTCCCACACAGGTTTTATACATTTAAAGAAGATGAATATCTTTAGCCCCTTAGTAATAACATTTTTAAAAGCTCAATATTTGGATCAGAGAGTAGAATACTTTCATAGGCAACTCTCGTGGGCAAACGTGCTAATTGTTTTCTATGCCACCCTTTCATTGTGTGCGAGCGGATAGCAAAATGGTGGTTCCAGCATTTTGTTGTATGAGGGCTTCTTTGCAGACAGCCTCCCATCTCGGATCGCATAACCAGTTCGTGTAAGAGAGAAAAGCCACATTTCCCACGCTCAGGCACGGATTCAATAAAGCATACACAGATCTTCCTCTCCTTACTGCTCTGCAGATGCTCAAGAAAAATTTTAGATACATTCGATACAAAGAGAGTAAATCCTGGTTAAAAATTTTAAAATGTAACAGAAATGATGTTTCAGTTAAACATGTAACTCCATGGTGTTGGTAAATGCAGATATTATGCATAGACTAATGTCCCAGTTAGAAATCTACCTTGAGAAAAGATCCAAGACAGTGTGAGCATAGAGAATATGAATGTTTTACTTGTGAATAAATGATCTTTCCAGATCAAGGTTGAGGTCATTGGCAAGCAAGTTTAGGTGAGCTCATTCCACAGTTATTTGCACATGCAAATCCGGCTTCTAAATTTTTCTTACCTTTTTCTGTCTTTTGTTCATGAAAAGATCTTTGATTAATTTCTTAAAATAAAAATATTCAAATAATTGAGCAATATAATAATTAAGCTTTGCTTCTAGTATCCATTATGAACTAGCTCCTAAATAGAACCAAAGGTAAGATAGATTTTGACTTACCTTTTACTGGATCTCAAATCGAAGAGAGATAAATTTGACTGAGAGAAGAATGTGACATTGCTCTGTATTGCCTACAGCTGAATCACCACTCTCTTTTGTCTGAAGGAAAACATTTTCTTCTCAATGAGGTGTATATTTTTAAGACTGAGAAAAACAGGGGGATAGCATTTTTTTTTTGCCATTTGACTGAAATTTCCAAACATTGAGATTATAAAAACAATGGTGCTACATAAAACAGACCTGCAGCAACACTGTTTATGGCACACACAACAGTATTATTTCTGTTTGGTGTGGAGAAATTGTAAATAGGAGTGTGTAAAGCTATTAAATCTAGAAGCAGGAGGACTCTTACGGCAAGGTTTATTATACCAATGTCTGAAAAAAGCCTTACTTTTTTATCTGTGGGTGTTAAATCTTCGTGTTTGCAACAGTATTTTAACTCCGGAGCTATTTATCTGGTAGCATCTTCGAGAAAAAGGAAATGGACAGATGTCCATAAACAAAGGGCTCCACCTGGTGGTAAAGGGAAGGTATGAAATGTCGATGAGAACTAATGCTGTGAAGGGCGAACAGATGGAAAGGCAGCATCTATGCGAGTGTATGTGTGTGTGTGTGTGTGGCAATAAATATATTTGATGCAGAACAATAACACATCCCCCAAATTTGGATTTCAATGTTGATATAGCTTTACAGTTAACACTTTATTATTTCTTTCAAATTCAATCCTTCTAACATATTTACAAGTTATTTTATTCCAAATGCATCCATCAGAACATACATAACGTGTGACCCTGACAGACAGGAAGGAGAATAGAAGGCAAACTCTCCATATCACCCGATCATCTTACTTTTAAGTACAATACCAACCAGTAGACAAATTTAAACAAAGAAAGCATTTGTTCCAACCCAAGGGTGTTCCTTGGGTAACTTCGTGGCTCACCTCATTAGGAAGGACTGGAGAGCATGTGGTACAGAATTCAATCGGGAGGAAAGGAGTAATTTCAAATCCATGCCTAAAACACAGAAAATTGCTCATTTTAAAATGGCATTTCTGGCTGAAATGTTGAAGAATTTGAATCTACATATTGTGACTCTTCCACCTTTTGAAACTCTAAAATTAGACGAGGAATTACACATACCAAATGCTATGCAAAATGTAAAATAGGCACACCGTTTATAGCTCTCGACGTAAGGTGGAAATTAAATCTTCAGCCTCCAATAAAATTGTATTTCTGTAATAAAACTGCTGCACTTTGACACTGGACTACATTGAATCCCAAATTAAACACCCCATTTACTGTACTGTAACAAGAAAAAGAGTTCGCTGCACTGAACACTATTACAGATAGAAAAAGGTATTATATTTTGCCTTGCCATCTAGGTGGAGTCCCCCCAAACAGGCGCTTGCCCCACCCCTTCTTTCTTAGAACATAACATATTTTGACGAAGGGAAAATTGAAGGTTTGTCTTTCATTGCTAAAGCGTCTGTTTCTTCCTTAATTATACAAACCTGCATAGGGGAGTAGGTCTAAAAAAGTCCATCAAGTACTCTACTTAGTACAAAATGTCCTATTGCGTTTCATGGATAACTCAGCCCCGTAAGCAGAAACAGCCGGTGTGCTCAGGGCTGGGGACATTTCTTTATGCGTTATATACAATGGAGGTGTTCTCCCAGAGAACTTACACCCACTGCCCCCTCCATAGCTACATCTGCAGTGTACACATATTGCTACAGAATCTATGGGGGGTTTAAACTTAGGATCTGTTCACACAGGTTATGTATTTATCTCACGCAGTGTTGATTTAGAAGAATTAGACTGGATATTGTTTTAAGATGCTGGTTGATTCCACACCCGCCGCCCCCAAGCCAGCACGGCCATCCAGCATTTCTGAAGGGGCTTTATGAGAAGTTAAAATCGACAGAGGTGAGAAGTAGAGAACGATGAATACTAATGTTGCTTCTTACCAACTGAAGAGCAGGCCAGCAGGACGGGATGCTGTGTGTCGGTGTCTCTGCCTTCCTCCCGCCGGCCCCGCGGAGCCCCCCTCTAGTGGACGGAAGGGGGAATTGCCTCTCCCGGCGGCCTTTCTCCTTGGCACATATACCTCCCCTCCCCCTCTCTCAGGAGATGGTGGATATTATTAACCTTCAAGCACGATACAGCGAGATGAATGTTAATCGTGAAGGGATTTCTAATCAAGTTTAATGGTGTAGGACAGAGAGAAGTTGTGTTAGCAGTTTCAATTCTGCTAGAAATGCTAATTGTTGCATTTCATGTAATAGGTGAGGATCATATGAACGTGGTAACAGCTCTGTTTCCATTTGGAAGTTGTTGCCTGTAATTTTGAGACAAGTATGGAGGAAAGGGACAGAGTCCTTAGTGCTGACGACTTGTCAAGAAGCTAATTTCTTGGGAACCATTAGATATTTAGGGCTTGATGTCTACTCAGTTCAAGAAAAGAGTGAACTCCTGGGAGAAAAATCGCTGAGTATGAGAAGCCCTGGGGAGGTTTTGAATCTGCAAGTATCACATGTCTCCACTAAAGGATGCAGAGGTTACAGTATTGAGTCACTGATGAGAAGAGCACTTCCATCTTTTATGTTTCCCTTTATGGTTCACTGCCATTTTTGCCAACATGTGAAGGTAACTTAAAAAAACAAACAAACTTATTTTGTATTGGGGTATAGCCTACTAATAATGTTGTGATAGTTTCAGGAGACAGTGAAGGGACTCAGCCATACATATACATGTATCCATTCTCCCCCAAATTCGCCTCCCATCCAGTCTGCCACATAACATTGAACAGAGTTCCATGTGCTATACAGGAGGTCCTTGTTGGTTATCCATTTTAAGTATAGCCGCGTGTACGATTTTTTTTAAAGCAGATATTTCACCCTGACTTTGGAAACAGAGCACTTAAGAGTCCTAGATGAGCAAGGGGAGAGTCCCCATTCTCTGGCCTCTGTCTCCCTCATTGACTCATGAGTCATTGCCTGTGCTCTGATGTAAGGATGCCCTACTGTACCCAGCGCTGATGCTCCCACTCTGGTGAAGTTGGCATCTCCTGTACTTCTGTTGTCTGTCCTGGTCCCCTGGCTACTTGAGCTGCGGTTCTTGCAGGGCAGATATGTACATGGAAGTGAGCACATGGGCTGTGCTTAGTCGCTCAGTTGTGTCTGACTCTTTGCAACCCCATGGACTGTACCCTGCCAGGCTCCTCTGTCCAAGGGGATTCTCCAGGCAAGAATACTGAAGTGGGTTTCAATGCTCTCCTCCAGGGGATCTTCCCAATCCAGGGATCAAATCCAGGTCTCCCACATTGCAGCCATATTCTTTACCATCTGAGCCACCAGGGAAGCCCAAGAATACTGGAGTGGGTAGCCTATCCCTTCTCCAGGGGATCTTCCAGAGCCAGGAATCTAACTGGGGTCTGCTGCATTGCAGGCAGATTCTTTACAAGCTGAGCTTCCAGTATTAGATGTTAAATGAGCAATGTCTTCAGTGCATACTTTTACTTGACTTTGATTACTTTGTATGGCTCAAGCCTAAACCACTCTAGTACTGTCATAAATTACCTGCCAATGAACTGGAAAGCCTTTTGCTGCAGTGCAATTTACCAGTTCAGTGTGGGCCTTGAAAAGTTTCCTTGTATTTTCATAGTTTACATGCTGTCTAAGTTTAAAAAACATCTAAGTGATAAATACAAAAGATCAAAAGATAGTCCTGAAGGCTCTGCACCTGTATGGAGATGGTTCATTTTAACTGTGTTGTGCCGGCCTCTGTTTTTGGCTATTGTCATCATTTATCTTTTTTTTTTTTTTTTTACAGACTCCTCAAAAAATGATTCAGTGTAGAGGAGATAAAAGTGATTCCCGGGTGTTAACATAAGAAGTGAAATCAGTGACCAACATTAGTTTCCCATCAATAATGATAATTATGCTAATTAGTCCAGGCATCACACACCTGTGCAAAGCCCTTATCCCTATTTTACAGATGAAGTAACTGAGACACCAAAGGTTAATTGCTGGCACAAAGCCATGCCGCAACTTTGTCAGTACCACAGTTTAAATCTCCCACTCTTGCTTCCTTGGCAATAGAGAAATTATTCTTCTTTTCAAAGAAGGGAAATTTATTGCTTGCATCACAGGAGATAGGCACTGATGAACAACAGAACAAAGAGATCACATATTGTTCTAAATTTGTAGAATCTTTCTGTGTTAGTGGAGACTTTTACTGTATTTTCTAGGTTGGAGTTATTTTAGTGTCTAAAATTCCACATTATGTACTGTTAGCAAAATCAATAGTCACCCATCCGAATGAGGAGATGGTGGTTAGAAATGGCACAGACCCCCGCGTATCCTTGTTTGAAGATAGAGTCAGTTCAGTGAGATCCTCTACTTCTTTTCATTTTCTTTCCCAGAAGAATATGTGTTTTTTCCCTCCCCAAATGTTTCAGTGAATGTTGCAGCTGTGCAGCAAGAGGCAGTTTTGCATGCATATATTCTGAGAACAATGTGGAGTATTTATCCCAGGGGATTAAAAAAACCCCCGCAACAACAAACTTGAAAACAGATGGTTCTGATACAATCTGATAAGAATGTAAACAGGAAAATATCTTTGTTGACTTATTTCTTAGTAATTAGTAATAATTAGTTATTGTCTGGAGATGAATTACAGTTTTGATTTCGCAAGTGTGGCCACCAACAGCCTCTGAAAGTGAAACCAAATTTCTGAAATTGGTAAGGAATTACTGACTCCCACTGAAACCTCCCCATTAACATTCTCCTTGATTGATATATAAGAATGAAAACTCTGGAAAGGATCATTTCTGCATTCTTAATTGTTTCATTTGTTACCGTATGATTGAGAGATATTAAAGCCCTATAATCAAGCCATAAATGGGTTCACTTGAAAAATAACTTAAAACGTCTCTACAGCTTAGAGCACTAACACTCTGCTTCCTTCTCTCCCTCCTTCCCTCCCTCCCTCCATTCCGTTCCTTCTTTCTTTTTCTGATCTTAGATGAAGATAAAATCTTCTCTCTTTAGAGCCTGAACTGGTTTTCTTTGAACTCATTATACTTCTTTGTCAAAGACTGTATTTAGGCTGATTATTGAGATTCAGTGTTTTTGGTATTTTTGCTGAATCACGCAGCCTGCAGGATGGTTCCCTGTGTGCTTAGTCGCTCAGTCACGTCCAACTCTTTCCAACCCTTACGGACTGTAGTCCACCAGGCTCCATGGCGTTTTTCCAGGCAAGAATACTGGAGTGGGTTGCCAGGGGATCCAGAGGATCCTCCTGACCCAGGGATGGAACCCAAATCTGTGTCTTCTGCATTGCAGGCAGATTCTTTACCCGCTGAGCTATCGAGGAAGCCCTTAGATTCAATAAATATTTAATAAGTGCTTCCTATTTGATAGGCACTGGCAATACAAAGGTGAATCATACACGCTTTCTTCTTTTATAGGACTTGCGGTTTAGATGGAGAGGCAGGTACATAAACAAACACATGTGCATGCCTGCTCAGTTGTGTTTGACTTTGTGACACACGGACTGTAGCCCGCCAGGCTCCTCTGTCCATGGAACTTTCCAGGCAAGAAGATTGGAGTGGTTTGTCTTTCCTACTCACAGGGATCTTCCTCACCCATGGATCTAACATGTGTCTCTTGGATTAGCAGGCAGATTCTTTACCACTGTGCCTCCACAAATAACTCTCCCTCAGTGGTGATGAAGTGTGTGAAGTGACATAGAGAAGAGTGGGGAAAAGGATTCATTCCTTGGGTGAATGGGGAGCTTTACAAAGGAAATATTAGATCAGGTCTTAAATATTACTGTGTCGAATCCTGGCTGCAGGGATCCACAGGTTGTGAGATCCTGAATGAAAAATTAACATTCAAATTGCCAGCCAGTTCTTTGGATAAGTTCTTCAGTTGAAACTGAACAATTAAAACATTAGTTGTTTGGGCAACATGTAAGATCATGGGATTCTGCCACTATCGGGAAGTTTTGAGAGGTACTTTTCTTTCAAAAGGCAATACTTGTAACAGAAAACTTAAGGTGCATGCCTCCATTATATTATACCATTGGAAAGAGTAACGCCTTCTTTAATATTGCAATTCAGCCATCTGAAAATATTTTCTAGTAAAGTAAACGAATACAGGTAGTCTATGAAGTATATCCCAGAGATCCTTGGGACTTCTTTTTTTAAAAAAACAGTATTCAACAAATATTTAATAAGTGTTCTATGTGCCATATGCTGTGCTAGGCATGTGGATTAAGAAAATAAATAATATATGTAACCTCTCCTTGTGGAACAAGGTCTAGTGGGAAAGGACAATGTCAAACAGGTAACTACTCAAATTATTTACTAATTAAAATGTGACAAGCACTAATGTATGTATTGTATGTGATAAACACTGTTGTTAGGTCTACTCAGCTTGATCTGGTGACAGCAACTTGATTTTATTTTTGAGAACTACCCTTCACCATTGCATGCAACCTTGATGGGGGTGTCAATCAAGTTCCCTCCCCTCCCCATCCTAGCTTGTGATCCAAAATAGACCAGTCAGGGGCTCTTTTTTAAGAATGAGTGGGATCTCTTTCTCGTTTTGTAGTCTAATATCCTGAAAATCTGTACCTGACTCGTTCCTAGCCTTTCCTTTGGTTTTGAGAATTACCTATATCCTTCCAGGGCTTCCTTGGTGGCTCAGACGGTAAAGCGTCTGCCTGCAATGCAGAAGACCTGGGTTCGATTCCTGCGTTGGGAAGATCCCCTGGAGAAGGAAAAGGCAACCCAGTCCAGCACTCTTGCTTGGGAAATCCCATGGATGGAGGAGCCTGATAGGCTACAATCCATGGGGTTGCAAAGAGTCGCAAAGAGTTGGACACGACTGAGCGACTTCACTTTCACTTTCTTTCTATATCCTTCCAATGCATTTGTTAAGTTAATCAGCTTCCACTGCTTGCAAACAGTAATAGTATGTATAGAACTGTCTCAAAATCCAGGAATCAAACAAGAAGTAAACTAAGATGTGGCATGATTTTGAGGGTTTGGTGGAGTTTAAGAATAGAGAATTCATTTGACTGTGATGCTTAGAATACTCTATTTTTGCATAGCATGATTTTGGTGACATAGATTAATTTCTGTTTTCTTGCATCTGTAACAAATACTATTTGTATGATAATATCAGAATTAATAATATTTATAAAACAATGTAAATATTATAACCCTTAACAGCATAAAAGCTATACCCTGACAGAAGTCTGGAGGTGGAGAGGTGTGCTAATGTAAATAAATATTTTCTAAAGCTGCTAGATCTAGAAATGGAGAGATAACTATGTTATACATGCAGATAAGTTATCCATCTACCTAACTGAAGAACTAAAACTTTGTGAATTAAATTGGGGAGAAGATAGAGAAGAAAAACATATAAATGAGTGAAATCTTTCATCGTGTAGAGAAGTCAATAGCTACTGAGTGTTTAAGGTCGAAAATCAAAAGAGGTAGATGTAAACAGATAATTTATTTAGAGCTCATGTAGAAACTGCTGGAAGAACTAAAATCTGAATTTATTAACAGTGACTTCCTTTGGGGAGAAAGGGCTAGATAGAGAATATATTTTGACATGAACTTGGCTGTAGAAGATCTGGCATTTCAGAAATACACAAGCCATTAACCTAGTGATGGCATTAAGACAGCAATATTCTCCTGAGCCCTGTTAAGACGAGCATCATTTGTAGCCAGGAACTAATCTTTGTATAAATTCATCAAAGGTCAGGCCTTTATTTGAACATTACGCTTTAGGTCTGTAACTTGAAACATATGTATGAAAATGGCATAGAATTCATGCATAGAAAGAAGGAAACAATGACAGGGATTGGAGGCTGTGTACACAGGGAAGGAGGTGGGTTATTTATCTTGGAGAAGAGAAGGCTGAAGAGAGACAAAATTAACAAGCTCTGAGCAGTGAGGTGGAGCTGTAGAGAACACAAGCCAACCTCCCTTCTCCCTGGAAGGAACAGAAGAGAGGGAGTTTCAGTGGACAGCACCAGGAGAGTCTGTTTTCAGACACAGGAAGACTTTATGATCTTTAAGTATGACCAAACTGTAGAACAGGCTGTTGTAAGAAGTTTTGGAGTTCTTTAGAAAGAAGAAAGAATCATTCCTTTTCAAAATATAGGGCTTATATCAGAATTCAGTTTCCTTTGGCGATGCAGCAAGCACATTTTACAGTCTGATGTCTGTGAATTTACATACAGAGGAAGGTTAATGATAAAGTGGTCTAAATAGTCCTACCTTGGCTGTGATTCCCAGGTAATAGCTCACTAGGGGGAAAAAAAAATCAATATTCACTATTTTTTCTCTCCTGGTTGCTTTATAATATATATTCACACATGTATATGTATTACTTTATATATCATGTTTTAAAAGAAATGTGTATATTCTTAGGAGTGTGTGTGTGTGTGTGTGTGTGTGTGTGTGTGATCAGTCGTGTGTGACTCTTTGTGACCCCATGGACTGTAGCCCACTAGGCTCCTCTATCCATGGAAATTTCCAGGCAAGAATACGTGAGTGGGTTGCCATTCCCTTCTCCAGGGATCAAACCCGCATATCTTGCATCTCCTGCATTGCAGGTGGATTCTTTACAGCTGAGCCACCAGGGAAGCCATTCTTAGGAGTAGTATATCAAATTCAATTTTTGAACTGCTATTAAAATACTCATAGTTTATTCTTCTAAAAATAAAAACATATGTTTTTAATGCTAAGACACTTCAAAAACACATAAAGAACAAAAATACATTTCTTTCATTAAAAACTGAGCAAGTAAACAGAAAACATACACAAAACGGCCCTGCCATCTCCTGGCTGCTGCCTAGGTGTTCCAGCTGGGTTCCTCTGGTTGGAATCTGCTCCTCCAGGCTGTCTTTCAAGAATGGGTTAGGAGACAGTGAGAAGTTGCATCTTCATCCTTCCTCCTCATTGCAATTGGGTCTCATTTCCCGTTCTCTGCTACATCTGTGTTGATACAACAAGTAGAGTGAGAATGAAGCATTGATTTACCTACACTTAAATCAGGGCCGCTTCCTTTCCAAAGCTGGTTGTCCAGTCTGTGTAGATAGCCCTGGCAAGACACTCAAAGTGTTAGTTCTGGCATTTGTGTTTAACATCTGAATAGGAGTCTTCAACTTTGGATCTGAAGACAAAGCATGACCATCTAAGGCTCATGCTTACTTGAGACTTGGTGTAGAGGGGTAGGAAGCGGGGATGGAGTAAATGACAATTGGTTCTTCAAGTGGTGGAAGCTGCCAAAACAGGATTCCAGAGCTAAAAGAAGTTTGAAAATTGCAGACCATGCTGGTCGCAGGAACAGAGGCATGACCTTACTGACCGGAGCTTTCTAGCCATGCATACTGCTTAAGTTATATATTTGGTCTCCTTTCAAGGCAGTCTGCCCATTACCTGTCTCTAATCTTTGGTGTCAAAAAAATACTCTGGTTTCTCTTGATTTCCCCTGGAAAAAACACACTCCTTTCTCTCTACCTCTCCTATCTATACAATGGCTGTATGGAATATGCAGGAGCTGAGGTCCTCCTTTGCTCAGCTGCTACTCCAATGTGCTTAAACCTTTAACCTTCTTATGCCCACTTAACTCCAAGCTGGTTGCACTGTTTGGACCCACATCTGCCCTGAGCACACACACGGAGACCATGTGATTGCTCTCAGGCTCAGCATAATGAACTCGGGAATTTCAGAGCTAGAAGGAAGTGCTAAGGAATATCTTAAGCTTTTAATTTATAGATGAAAAATCAAGACCAAGAGAGACTAGATATCTTGCCTGAGACCAGGCTGCCCAGTGGCAGATCTAAGACTAGAACCCAGGTTGTTTATTTCCTAGGATTTTGCTGCTTACTCCAGAAAACACCTTCAGACACGACAGGGGCGGCTCTCAGTTCTCCTCAGCTCTTCCTTGTTGCATCCAGCTCTCGAGATGCTGAGGGCACAGGAACCTTCACTAAGGGGGCCACTGGTCCCTACAAATCAGTACTTAAGAAATGTCATTATTAGTAGAATACAGAGATATTCTCTATAACTTAGTATGGTTATTTTCCTGAATAGATCTATAGCATTCATATTATACGATAACCAGAAGTTTATATAAAAAGATCTATGCAAAGGTTACTTTAAAAAAAATGACACCAATTAATTCTTTGTCTTTCTCATTTTAGTCTCTAAAATTCTCAGAGAGCTAGTGATTCTTGCCCTTTTGTTCATCAGTTTCCTTAGCCCTAAAATAAAACAATATGAGATAGTCTCTAAGATCTTTTCAGAACCTCAATAACTTGGATCTCTGGATTTTTATTTTCTGCAGAGTTAAGATTTGGGGACTTTATCTTGGTTTTAAATACTTCATAATGAAGACTTACTAAAATGTATGATCCTCGCCTGTTGTAGACTGTAGACAGAACACTTCGAGTCTCCTCTTGGTGAGCCCGTATCAGTGTGGGAGAGCATCCATCAGGCTGAGTTACACCAACAGCAATGTCCTCAGAACCTAAAACAACCTTCAGATCACCAGTTTTTTGGAGTTCTTTTGTCAGAAGGGATGTTGTTTCTGAAAAACAGAAAAATAACAGGAAGAGAAATGAAGAAGGCTCAGAGGTTACTAATGAATGGGGAAATTGGCCAAAGGCAGAAAGCCAAGTGCCTTTTATCATCAAAATGTTTTCTTTCTTTTAAATTTCTGGCTTTGACACTTAGCTCCTGAGCAACTTCCTCACAGGCTGGTCTAGGCCTAACATTTGACTGGTTCAGCCTCAAGGAATTCAAAGGAGCAGACCTATGTGAGGCTTTAGGGTGATGGCAATCAAGAAAATGGAGAGGTGCAGTCACGGTTAAGAAGAAGCACCTAAAGGTGAGCCATTTGTTGTCCCATTATATTGCCATCCTGTGCTTTTGACAGTATAGCTCCTTCATGTAGAAGTATACACATGGTGTATTTAGTAAGACTCTGAGTTCATAAATATCCTCTGACATGAACAGTAGATTCTGATCTCTTTCACTGTGGGAACTACATGACTTTCTTCCACTATTCCTGATGTCACTTGTGTAAGGAAATGACTTTTAATGTCCTCTGTTTAACTGGGCAGGGGGGAGGGGCCAAGGGAGGTGGACACGGATGACCAGGACTGCAGAATATAACCCTCTAGTCATGTTCTGAATCTGCCCATGACACAACCAAGCATGTATTCTAGCTCTTGTCATGACTGACATCAGCTTCAGTTATAGAAGCTAGAGAATATTTAAAAATATTCTTTATGCTCGAGATCACATAGGTAGCATTACATATCTCACACACAAAGCTAAAAGTAGAGATGCAGATTTGAGAAGCCCACAGAAGAATACTTATTTTATACAATAAAAATGGCTGGGGAGGGTTAAGGAAGCCAGAACACACCTGGGACAGTAGGGAGATGTTTCAGAGGAGTTTCACAGGGAGGAGAGAGAAGGTGGAGAAACTGTCAGAGGCTGTGAGACTTTGAGGCATAGACAAGCGAGCGGGCTTGGAGAAAACTCGGCTGTGTGTTAGTTACTCCACGTGCTGCCTCTTGACTGTTATCCACAAATATTGATCTCAATTGACATGACTTATCCTTGGTTTTGCAGTCAGAATTTAGAGCCCCTCACTACGAGAAGGCTAACCATAAGTGAAACAGTTTTATTTTTATTATGAAGTTTTATTCAGGCTTCAGATATTTTCATTAACAAGAGCCTAAAGGCAACTTCTGAAGTCATAGCTGGACACACCGCTCTGTTCTCTGCCCCAGCGGTCTTGTTGCAATGGTCACTTGTGGTCTAGTTTACATAACAGCTAGGAAACCAGTAAAGTTGGTGCTGAATGCTGAGGCTCAACCAAAAAATTTAAAAAAGAATAATAAGATAAAAAGCCTATAAAGAAAGGCAAGAGCTTCTAGCTCAGCTACAATATTTTGGAAAAATCACTTAACCTCTCTGGAGCTTGTTTTCTGTGTCTGTAAAAGAAGAAGCTGAACTCTCGATTCTAAGCAGCTGAGAATTAAGCATATCAACTACCATGCCCATGGCACAAACACATTTTGGAACAGTAGTGGGCTCTGAGTTTAAACTGTTTGAATAGGAAATTGGTAAGAGAAGGTGATTCTACTTGTCAACTCCCCAAAGGTGTGTTGACCTTTGTCACTGCCAGGCACCTGAGTAGTGGATCAGAGAACATTCATTGTCAGAGCCAACACTGTCATCTTGGCTCTGCTGTGACATCAGTCTTACTCCAGGACCCGGTCTCCAATTTACCATGAAAATGGTAAGGGAGTAGGGCTGCCGGTTTGCCAAAGGAAACCCAGGGCAGTTTTATGCTTCCCTCACTGGAAAGGTGGAAAATTCCATTCCAAGAGCAGGACCGTGCTGTGTCTCCGGAGGCACTTAGTGTGTTAAATGTAAAATTTCCTTTGTTCGGCTCAGATTTCATCAAGAAGCCTGTTCCTTAAGATTTGGCTGGCTGGTCAGATCTGCCTACAGGGAGAGAATGAGCTGGAGTATTTTGGTTCCTGTGATAGTTATAGCTCATTATAAATGCTTAAGCAAGGGCAGATGATATTAATGTTGAGAGAGAATTTAAAGGGATAGAACATGCTAGAGAAACAGTGAAGGGTGGAGGAGGGGCGGTGGGTGGGCTAAAAGATCATCACCCTGTAGCCCTTAGAGACACTTTATAGAGCTTGGGGATGCAAACTGGAGGATATTGAAGTGTCTGTGTTGCTGGCATTTACATGTTTGGTGCAAATATCATAGTGGATATGCTTTATAATCAAGACGGCACTTTGCAATTCATCTCTCATAAAGAATGGGAATCATTTGTTAAGGACTGATGTGCATTTATTTACTGATGTGCATAGCATTTATTACAAATAAATATGTAGCAGAGTGGTCATAGAAATGAGCAATATCAATTTAAAAATTGAGCTAGCATGAAATTGCTGAAAAGCAACAAGCATTGTGAAATCTCTTCTATGTGGAATTATCTCTGTGTTTACAGATTGATATACTTCCATATACTTCCAGTTGTACCAATAATAATGTCAAAAAAGTCTTGAACACTTCGAAAGTTGAACAATTTTACAGGGACCTCTGTCAAGCTATGAAGTATTACTGGTTAACAGGGGAACATATACTTCTTTTATGTCATTTGAAATGTATTACAACAATTATTAAATAAGTATCCCGATTTATATCTGTCTTTTAAATCTCAAACTAAAAATCCTCAAAGAGCATAAACACAAATGCCCTCAATCACAGAAAGGGCTGCTTAGCAGTCTAAGAAAAATACAATGAAAGAGGCCAATTTTTGGCATCTATGCAATTATTTTAAGATATGTTTAGAATTTGCATTTAGTAGCATGATTGGGTTATTAACCATGCAACTTATCACCCTTAGTAATCATATTAACAGAAATAAAATGCCCAGAAACTAGGAATTTGATTAGTAATCTACATTTTATACTAATTATGGGAGGCACATTATGGATTATAAATATATAAGATAAAAATCCCAGGTTACTGAGTGCAAAAAATAAACTTTCACATATTTTGACAAGCATTGCCTGGTCTGAACTATTTATAATACTTTAGAGTGTGCTAGCACTTTTTTTGTGATATAAAAAGTAATAGAATCATAGTATTATGAGGTCCCACTAGAGATATTTGCTATTAAATTGTTGCTGAGTGCGCTGAGGTTTGGGGTAGAATTATCGAGTTTGCAGATTAGCAAAGCAGGTTCTGGCAATGTTTTAAAATTGAGTCAGTGATGCTTTAAAATGAGGCATATTTTAAGGATTCACAATAAGAATTTAAAAATAGATGAAAAGATTGGTTTGTTATCCTCAAGTGGCCTATGTTAATCAGTGCTTTTATGTAAACTAATTTTATGGCTGTCTACAGGTTTCAGCATACACAAGCAAGGGTGTAGGAATGAGGCAAAGTTCACAAGAGACTAATTGAAAATGAGGTGTGACATTAATTTTAAATAAGTGTTTTCCCATTTTGCTTCAGCTTTCTTTTTATTTTTTTAGTCTTTCCCATTTCAAACATTATCAGGGCGAACCCAGAATGGCCCGATTATGTGAAATTAGCCTTTTGTCTATTTCTGATCCTAAATTTGGTATACTTTGAATTGCACCCTGAGGATTGCCAGTGGGAGCTCCCTTCTCTCCTGGACACTGTAAGGTTTGCGGGACACCAAAAAAAAAAAAAATACAATACACTCATCTCTTCCCCACTTGCTACCGGGAAGCTCGAGTTTGTGCCTTTGTTTCTTCTTGCTTTGAACAAAGTTGCCCAACATAAAAAAGCCACTTGATAAGGGCCGAACAGTTAAATTGACTCTCTTTTCCCTGTCCACCAGTTTAAAAATGAAAGGGTCAGTTGTATAGCCAGAGAGGAATTCGTTACAGTTGCCAAATAATGGTTTTAATTATCTATGTGCCACTGTGGGATTACCACTGGTAAGGAGGTAATTATGGGAAGTTCTAGTGGAAATCCTAGAAGTTTGGCAGAAATCATTTTTGACAGTCATCTTCAATTTATTTTGAAACAATGTCTTAAACCAGAATTAGGTAGTTGTTTAGTCACATATAAGGTAGTTAGCTTGTACGATATGATTAAACAAAGTAATTTATAATATAACTATCATGAAATATCTGTGCTGGAAAAACAATCTTATAAATTTTGCTAATTTCCATGGTATTAGTAGTTATACCTATTAGAGGCCTGCCTGCATGCATACTGTCTCTTTGGTCTTGTCTGACTCTTTGCGACCGCATGGACTGTATAACCTGCCAGGCTCCTCTACCCATGGAGATTCTCCAGGCAAGAATACTGGAGTGGGTTGCCATGCCCTCCTCCCGACCCAGGGATTGAACCTGCATCTCTTATATCTCCTGCACTGGCAAGCGGGTTCTTTACCACTAGCACCACCTGGGAAGCCCATTGGAGGCCTTTATTATACCTATTAGAGAGTCTTTCTTTAATACTAACATTAATTATTAATCCTAATCTTAGAATTCCAAGGATCCTGAGATGTTATCTTATCCAGCTTCTTACCTTCAGAGATTAGGTTAAAGCTCTGCCTCTTCCTTGAAAATGATTCTTTCTGCCCCAAACCTTGGCAAAGGCTTCCTGGCTTTGAATTCTGTGTGCTATCTGTGGTGGACATTTGGTACTTAGCATGGGTTGCCCTGTGTTACAGTTCAGGCATGTGTCCTAGCTCCTGAACTAGAGTCACACCCTTCAAGGCAAAACCTGGATTTAGACATTTCAGTCTATGTCCTGAAATCCTGGGGCTGTGGTCTACTGCAGAAGATCGTTATGATGCCCTGAGGGTGATGCTTGAAAACCCTGCCAGCCCTTAACAGTCCTCTCCTGATATTTGATAAACAGCTTAAATTAGACAGTGTTAGAAGGAGATGGCAACCCACTCCAGTATTCTTGCCTGGAGAATCCCATGGACAGAGGAGCCTGGCGGGCTACAGTCCACGGGGTCGCAAGAGGTGGACAGGACTTAGTGACTAAACCACCACCACCTAAAGCGGGCTTCCCTGGTGGCTCAGACTGCAAAGAATCTGCCTGCTAGTGCAGGAGACCCAGGTTCGATCCTTTCTCAGAAAGATCCCCTAGAGAACGGAGTGGCCACCCACTCCAGTATTCTTGCCTGGAGAATTCCATGGACAGAGCAGCCTAGTGCGCTACAGCCCATGGGGTCACAAAGAGTCAGACACGACTGAGTGAGTAACTCAGAAATGTCTGGGAACTTGGAGATGGTCTAGTCTAATTTCTGTTTTATATATAATGAAACTGAGTAAAACCCAAAGAGACAAAATCACTTGCCTAAGACTTATTGCTAGTTAATGACAGAATTTGGATCAGAATTCCAACTTCATTGCCTCCGGGTCCAGAACTTTCTTTTCAGCATGCCATCTGATGTCATCATCCATGTACATACCCCCCCACCCCACCTTAGGTTTGTTCATCAGAATGAATGAATCCTTATAAATGTCTGAGGTGCCAGCCGTTTGTTTTTTCCTTTGTGTTCATGAGCTGGCGGCAGCGTCTGATGCGACAGATGTGTTCTGATATCAGCCAGTGACCCTGGAACTGAATTTACAACATCCGGGTATTCTACATTCTTCTGAACACGTGATTTTTTTCCCCCTCTGAATTCTATGTTTTTCGGTTGCTTATAGAAGATCAAAGTGGAAGCTTTGGGAAATAAGTCTTCATCATTCACTACTGTTCCAAATTGGGAAAACCAGGTCAGTGAATTGTTCCTCTGGTTTGGAAAGGCCATTTGAAGCATTCTTAGACATGTAGCTAAGCAAGTTTGGCGCTCTCTGACATTACATAATTTCTCTGCTAAACCAAAGTTCTCGAGTTTGCTGTATAACAATATGTTACATTGGATTAGCTCAATATTGGCTCAAAGCTCAGTGTCATCATTTGTCCAGCCTTGTGGTATTTCCCCAGAGGGAAGCTGATAGGTTTTAGCTGACTGGTTTTTCTGTCACTGGGAGAGTTTTTAGTGAACAAGTACAATAGAGTTTTCATTTGTGGCAGATGTTATCTTGTTTCTAGTCTTTGTTCAAGTTGTTTTAAGGAAAAGTACCACCCATTTGCTCTGACCAACTTAAAAAAAAAAAGATGAAAAGATCTTCTCAGCACAAATAATAGCAAAAAGCACATGACGATCTAAGCTTTTGAACTCTCAGACAGCTGGGGAGCCCAGAATTGGCATAATTCTTTCTTTACTAACTTCAGAGCCCCATGTGTGTGATCAGAGTAGACTGTCGCTCTGATCTTAAACAGCCCTGGTGTCACACAAGGAGTTTCATTTCTTGACTAAATAGACTCTCTGGTTTGAAATTAGCGTCCCACCATGAAAAACAGGACAGTACAGGGAAGTTGGCAGAAGCTTCTGCTGCCATCTGAGACAAGTACCGCTTCTGCTTCTCCTAACCCCAGTGCACTGGGACGCTATGTGGAGGCGGGGACCCAGCGATTCTGAAGTCTCTCCAAGGAAGGAGAATCCAACCAGGCATCTAGTAGTGACAGCTTGATTTGCAGTGTAGCCCAGGTGAGTGTGGGAATTAATTAGAAATACACCATGAAAACTTCACCTTTGGTCAGTGCCATATCCAGAAAGTTGCAGACACTGGGAGCAGAGGATGGACTGGTATCAACACCTCTTTTGTATGAGAGTGGAAGCACTGTGATTTGTGGTTACAGGTTCCGTATACTTTCAAGGTCAAATTCTAAGTGGTCCACTGGCTACCCTACCTTGGCATTTCATGAACTAAAGAGGTTTTCAAAAATCATTTGAGGACTAACATAGAATTACCAATCCCCTTCCACCCTCAGTCCAATAAAGACACTGAACACACCCAGTCTTCCTTGCATCTTTGTTTCACAGAAAAAGGGAAACTTTAACTATAAAATGAGAGAACCACAATCTAAGGCTGAAGTCCTTCAAATCGAATACATTTGAGGGAAGAGTCCCTACATCGTACTTCTTAAAAAGAAGTCCTCTCATTTTGCAGCCTGCCTCTGAAAACATCGCACAGACCTCCCTTTGAAAAACCAATGCTGCAGTGAGCAGCGTTAGCAGACTCTCACTGCTCATGACCATAGCACAGGCTGCCTTTCTGTATGCTTGACACTGTTTAAAGTCCAGCTGAATGTTTCTTCATACTGGCTGGAGCCTTATTCCCTAGTTTTGGGACTGCTGCTGGTATTATCATAATTTATTCATTCACAAATATGTACAACTGCTCTGATTCAGAGGAATGCTTGCAGAGACCCAGCTTCTGACTGAATTCCCAATTCCATATTGCAAGAGTGGAATCCAGGATGGCTCCCCTTGTTTCCAGAAGCTCCCACCTTCCATCCAGGGCACAAAAATTTCTAAAAGTTTATAGTTCACCTGGGCTTCCCTGGTGGCTCAGACGTTAAAGAATCCACCTGCAATGCAGAAGACCTGGGTTCCATCCCTAGGTTGGGAAGATCCCCTGGAGGAGGGTATGGCAATCCACTCCAGTATCCTTGCCTGGAGAATTCCATGGACAGAGGAGCCTGGCAGGCTACAGTCCACGGGGTTATAGAGTCGGACACAACTGAACGACTAAGCACAGCACATAGTTATCCTGGCATACTAAGGTGTCAACAAAAATTCTTTACAAGGAATTAGGTACCTGGGCTGTAATTTGATGTTCTGATGCTAACTAGCCAGATGGTCCTAAACAAATCATTTAAACATTCTGGATCAGTTTTCGGGTATGTAAGATGGAGATAACACCACCAGCCATGATCTGGAGACTGTAATTTATTGGATACTCTCCGAGCTTCAGAGTTCTTAATCTGTAAATTGAGTGAGTGTGGGTGACTGGATGACTCAGATCTTTTTCCTTTTTTGCTTACAAAGGTTGTTAGCATTTGTGAGTAGGATTTGCACACACCAAATATTCAGTGAAGGTATAGTATGGGTCAAGCACTGTGCTGTATCTCAAAACACAGGAAAATCCTGCACTATTTATTCTTTAGGCCGTGTTTAGAAGGTCATGCTTCTCTCATTTGTATCGATAGTTCATTTCTTCATTCATTCACTCATTTGTTTAATTAACAAACATGGACAGACCCAGGCCATGTGCTGGAGAGATAAAATAACCTTGCTTCCCTCGAGGAGCTTGAAACTCCTGTCCATAGTCTGTTATTAAAAAAGAAAAGAAATACATATCCTTTTTTTGTTCCATGAGAAACAAAAAGCACATTATATAGAACATAAGCAAAAATTGTGAAATAAGCCTGTGTCTATTGTTCTTGCTGCTAAGTCGCTTCAGTCGTGTCCGACTGTGTGCAGCCCCATATACGGCAGCCCACTAGGCTCCTCCATCCATAGGATTTTCCAGGCATGAGTACTGGAGTGGGTTGCCATTTCCTTTTCCATATTGTTCCTGAGTATAAGCTTATTGGAGAATGACTCTGTCTCTGCCTACCATCTCTCTGCCTTCTGTTTTTTACTATTAATATACAAAGAAACTCAATGTTTAATAAAGTTAGGCAGAAGTTATTCAATCCAATAAAATTAGATGAAACATCTTTCTGACAATGAAATTCAAATAACAGAATCTAATGTAATTTAAGGGCATCAAAAACCAAAGAACATTTAAAGTACCTCCAGCCTGTGAAATCAGTTCATTTGCTCAATGTAGTTAGTTCACAATAATTATTCATCCTCCCCTTCCTCTCAAAATACCCACCCACTAACAGCAACAATAAATAAAGCAGAAAAGAAGAAAAATCCTCTTAAAGGCATAAGATTTTCTCATTTGCTTTCTGCAATGCTAAAATTAAGTAAACACTTACAAATAGCTACATTACTTTGCATGGTGTAGAGCCAGCCTTTGATTGCCAGGTAAAATTTCTTGTGGTTCATGAGGCTAAGAAATTACTTCTGCTTTGAACAAAATCATGTGTATTCAAAATCTTACTTAGTTAAATTCAGTTGTTTGCAAACTTAAACTGGAAAGGCTTTGTATGTTATCTTTTTATTTAGGAATAATTTCAAAGGCACATTACTTATTGGATAGCTTTCTGTTCACAATTCCAAACCAAAATATACGAGTCTCAGGCAACTCTGACACTACAAAACCCTTGACGTTGTACTGCTTCATACAGATACTAAAGAATATTTGTCTAATGAATGAATATAGAAAATCAGTTGGATTAAATTAGTGATCATATCATCTTACACTTGTATATTGCTTTACAATCCATAAAGTGCTTTCACATTTATCCTCTTAAAGAAGAAATTAACTCAGTACGCTAGATCCTACTTTAAAGCTTTGGAGTTACCAAATTTGTCCTCAGCCTGAAGTGAAAACAATAGTAGAAATGTGCTAAGAAGTGTGAATAATTAGAAGAACAAAACAAAACAGAAACAATAACATGTACATAAAAAGCTTAATAAAATAAAATTGAACCAGAAAGGAAAACTTTGGTTTAATGATTGTCCTACTATTATTTTTATATAATCTGGGGCAGAGTTGATCCCTAAGCCAGCATTTCACATCCAAGGAATGTTTACTCTTATGTGAATGAATATGTGCACGTGCAAAGACATACACAGGCGTGTGTACTGCAGCTTCACTATTCTTCCTAGAAATCGAGCCAGCAAAACTGGAGAATCATACATTTTTACAGTAGAGCTTCGCTGCAGGCATCCAAGGTGGCAGCCATTCACATAACCAGACAATGGAATCTTTCATTTTTCCTAGTTGGAGCCATTGCCTTGATCTAGCTGAATGTCAGTAATAATAGTGATCACCAGTGCTCCCGGATAGTCAGCTAAGGACCTCCAAACAGATCCCATCATGCAACCCTCTTTCTTTGCTAAGGCTGTGGATGACAGAAAGGAATTCCTTCCTTGAGGAATGAGAGGAAGCACACTTCAGTTCCTGGACACCCCAGCTCTCATTTTTGTCCCAAGAGCTCAGACATCAGTCCTGATCTTAAACTGCTGTGCATTCTAAGACATCTCCCAGAGAAGAGCATTTCAGCTGTATGAGCTGAGGGATGCTACCTGCACTATGGTGAGTGTTAAGTTAGTAGTAAGTAAACTACTAAAGTCCTTGGGTTTTTCTGTTGTTGATGTTCTTATTTTTCTCTTGGACAGTTTTAGTCAGTAAACACACATAGTAATGTGGAGTTATAATTAATTCACAGGAAGCTTTTTTTTTTTTAAGTGTGCACATAAAGCACATAAGTCTCTGAAAAGATGTGTTCCCAGCTGTGTGCGTGTACCTTTTTGGTACTGCCTCACTCAGATTCCCTAAGTGTGGACTTCCTAGCTCACAAGCCTGAAGTGCCCCCAGGCCACAACCAAGCTCATCAGTATCTTGTTCTGTCAAAATTAAATGCAAAAGAGATTAAAAGAAGAAACAAAAGAGAGAACTAGAAGCCAGGCAGTAGTTGGAAAAAAACATCTGGGCTTTTCGGAGACCGGAGTTTATCAAGATGCTCATGAAAACTTATAAAGAAAGCCATTCGAAAGCTCATGGGCTTCCCAGGTGGCGCTAGTGGTAAAGAACCTGCTTGCCATCGCAGGAGACATAAGAGACTCGGGTTCGATCCCTGAGTCGGGAAGATCCCCTGGAGAAGGAAATGGCAACCCACTCTAGTATTCTTGCCTGGAGAATCCCATGGACAGAGGAAAGTTCACATCCAGGAGGACTGAGATGGAACAGGAGAAACATTTAGAATCAGAGGACTTGGGTTTCAGGTTCCTGTTCTGCCACCTCAGAGCAGTTGAGTATCGGCAAATCACTTTATCCCTGAGTCTGTTTCCTCATCTGTAAAATAGGGACACTGATTCTATGTCACAGTCTTTGTGAAGGTATGATGAATAACTACATGAAAAGCAGTTAGTACTTTATAAACTATAAAGTGATGTCAAAAGATTTTCATAGCAATAACTATTTTGTTATAAAAGTAATAGATGTTTGTTGCAGAAAATTTGACAATTATGAGTTGTAATGTACTGACAACATGACTGAGGGATTTGGGGGATCAAACACAGATCCTAGTAAGTCTGAAGCATCAGTCCTAACGTTATTGGGGTTTACCTCCCTGTGCATTCAGAAACTGCTTGGGAGCTCTGGGTGGTTGCACGCTGCCCAGAATGCCTAAATAGTTAAGGTCATTTAAAGAGTTTCCATCAAAAGTTTTCTCAGAAGTAACCAACCAGCAAAACTGCAGGTGCTCAGAGAAACTTGTCACGTGTCCCAAGGCCCACGGGATGGGAATCAGGGGCCAGAACTCTAACCCTGATCCCCTGTTACCTCTTCACTTCCCTGGGCCTCAGTTTTCTCATTTGCAAAGTGAACCATTGGGAAAAATACTCTTTGAAGTATCTACCCAGGTATGGTTTTCATGAGTCTTTCTCAGTCTGTTGTTTGGGTGGACTCTTCAAGCACAAAGAGGGATCAACTGGGTGAGTCAGACCTGCTTGATGTCAGTTCAGGGCACGTCCCACAGTACTTCTGGGTGCCTTCAGGAATTTTGAACACGACTGTCACTCCATGTCGCCCCTAAGACGGGGGCAGGGGACCCAGTCAACAGCAATTATGAGGGGCATGAGTATTGTTCGGTTTAAAAATGTTTCCATTTCCCTCTTGTTTTCTTTGAGTGAATGAACAAAGCCTCAAATATGGCTAGAAAGTCAGAAATCTGTATTGGCTATAGATTTTTTTCCCCAGAAGTAAGTAGTTAAATAAAAAAGATGGGACTAAACAAGGTGGAAAGGCAGAGAAGCAGCTGTCAAGAAGTACCAGAATCCTTCTTGTCGCTAAAGAGAACAATAATATATTGCAGAGCATTGCAATGCTGCTCCAGACAGTGGATTTCAGTCGAGATGGAGCCCTCGGAGTGTTCTGGAATGAAAAGTTCTTAAATATGTTTAAGTGCCGACATACAGATTTAATGTCAGGGTTCTTTGACCTGAAATCACCACAAGGCTCTACCCTGATTAAAGCAGTTTTTATGGGGGATTTGGATCTTGCTAGCGTTTGCCCATTCAAGACAATTTACTGAAAAGTTGGGTCAGATCTTATAAGAACACAGTAAAGAACAGAACCTTTTTTATTCTTTTTTAACTTGTCTTCAAGAATATCTGCTGTCAGAATATTGTGTTCAATATTAAAATGTAGTCTCTTAATAAAATGGTTTTGCTTTCACTTTAGTGTGATGATGGTATGCATTAAGCTCTGAAAGACCTGAGGGCCAAAAAACAAGTGATATTTTAAAATGAATTTTTAAAAGCATTAGAAATTTTAAAAGTAGCTTTCTTTAGAACATAATGAAATGTAAGTTGAGAAGGTAACTTGCCAAAGTGATGCTGGTCTTGTAATATTACTGGAAAAGTCTTTCCGACTGAACCAGTAATACCCTACTTTAAAAAAAGGAGGGGAGGGAGGCTGAGGTACTCATATTAAATTCCATGCAAATATTCTGGTTATTTAGTAGTAATTTATCGTATATCGTAGTTTTACTGGAAATTTTCTGCTCTTAGTTCTTAAAAGGTTTTACAGTCTCATTTAGCACTTTTACTCCTAATAATCAATATTGATTTTACTTTATTCGTTTTGGATTTTAAAATTTTTACCTAGAATTCAAATCTTAACTGTTTTTAAAGTAACATATAGCTCATTAAAAAAATCAGACTTACTGGGAGACATTCATTGCAATCTGGAAAACTATGAATTTCCACTTATTTAAGGTGGGTTCTTTGTTGTAAAAGAAATGACAGTTCTGGGGAATATGGATTTGGAATCATTGACAAAATATTAAACAAGAACATGTGCAGCATTTTCCAATATCTTTTCAAAATTAGGTGGCTGTGGTTATTTTGCCTCATAGTGTGGATTCTGGTTTCAGCCTGGCTATTTATCTCTGTATTTTGGTGGCTTGGTGTGTCTAGGACTCACTTCTAACTGCTCACAAGTTAAGTTAACTTTATAGGGCACAATGCCAGCTGGAGACCACCGACGTAGGTCCGATGTACTATGAGAGGTCCTCAGGAGACAGTGGACACTAGGGATGATTCTTGCTCCCTCCCTGTGTTGTGACAGGAAACTGGAATTATTCATTTTTTGCATCAATAGACTTCCCCCTCATTTTCCAAGCTTTCTCTGATAACATGGCACCCGTAACATCTGGAATACAAACACTTGTCCAAAACCCTTCAATTAAATCCTGCAAATTGTTTTCTTTAAATGTTTCCTGTGATCTTTTATGTGGCGTTCAATTCCGTCTTCTTTTGAAATGTAAAAGATGACTTTGGGGGTTGTGGTTAGCATTCAGTGACACTAGCAGAAAATTAAAAGTGTTTCTGAGGTCTACCTTTACCAGTCCCACACTTGCAAACGCTGGAGCTACCTGGGGTCGGCCGGGGAATGTCTGCTGCCACATTAGTGATGTGATAATGGGCTTCACATATCACCTGGACATTAATAGAGGGAAACCACTCACTGCTTCTGAAAGCAGCTTTGTTCTCAGCTGGTGTCCTGGAGGCACTGTGTAAGTACAATGGACTTTCTATCATGGAGGTGAAAATCAGAAATTACCTAAAGTCATCTTTATTGCCGGGGTGTATTGAGGGGTGTGTGTGTCTGTGTGTTGTTCATCTTTGTTTAACGGGTCCACTGATATTTGATGGAAATGACCAAAATTCAGCTAGTTGTATAAAGTATTTCCAAGTCTCCAATCTGCTCTGCTCTATGACATGCAAAACTTCTAATGACTGGGGACCTCTAACCCAGCTGCAATAGCCCATCAAAGGTGCAACTTTATTCTCTCATAACAGCCTTGTAATGTGATCAGCAGACATATCTGCAAACTTTTCCCTGAGCTGTGCAGATGTGGTCGTAAAAGAGGCGCGGATGCCATTGTGTATTTCCTACTTTCCTCCGAAAATGAATTTGGTTTCTGATTATGGCAGTGTGGTTGCTTGCCGTATAAAATTTCCTACAGGTGCACACTCTCTTAAAAGAAAGCCCAGTCTATGAAAATCAGAAACTAAGAATGAGAGTGATTCAGAGCTGTTAATAATTTTATAAGACTCCCTTTGCTTTGTAAAGGCATTTGCCAAAGAAGTCAATATATAAAAAGTTTCTCTAGTGCATTTACAATATTCTTCAATTAATCAAATGTAGATATTTAGGTATTTTTCAGAGAGGCCCCTATCATATAAACTATAACATGAACATTATTAAATAATTAGCTTCATGAATTTTTGGTTGGGAAAATTATAAACCATGAATTAACTTGCTGTATATGTTTATTTTAAAATTGAGCATATATATTTTACCTGAAAAAAATCAGGCCTCGAATTATTGTTCCTCAACATAAAATGTATGGCTTCTAAAACTTAGTTTTGAGTTTTTAACCTATTTCTGCTCTGAGGAATATGGGCTTGTGAAACAGCATACGTTCTTCATATCACATTCAAAGTCTAACCTGGTTTTTTCTAGCAATCACATGGCTAGGTGTAAACAGATAAATAGTCACTGTGCACCATTGACTGCCAGGGCTCATTTTTCATCTTTTGAAATAAAAGCCCAAGAGAATTTTTGTCAGAATAAATTGAAGATAAAAAAGTTCTCTTTTGAAGTGGATACTTTGAACGTGGCAGATTTGTAAGGAATTTTCTTTTGCCTTTGACTCCTTTTAAAATATAATTCTACAAATTAGAATGTTATTTATTATAAACAGTGTTTATCTGACCCTGGATTAAGGAACTGCTTTTGAGCCAGAGTTGAAGTTTTTTTAGTTTTTGTAATTTCAGATATATTATCTGGTTTAATACTAAATTTAAACATTTTAAATTAGCGACTTTTCCCTTAATCAGCAACAGTTACATTCCTATGTAAAAGCTGAAAATATAAACACTCACATTTTCCTCTAAAGGACTCTAATCACATTATGATCTGAAATAATATCTCCTTAATGATTCTTTGAACAACACGGTCTGTGTTTTCTTTCTCCATCCAGACTTTTCACAAATAACACGGTCTACAGCAAGATAAACAGCACTTTAACATGCTTTGCAATATGGAAAAAGGCAAGTTAGAAAAAGCAAATGAACCAAATATCTGTACTTGTAATAAGCTTCTAGACCGCTTTAATGCAGAATTCACAATAGTTATGTACATTGCTGTTTGAAGGATTTTAATATTTTTTTCCATACAAGGCCATCCACAGGTAACCAAAGAAGGCAAATTACCTACAGGGGAGATTCTGAAAAAGTCCAGAAATACTAAGTGATGTATGGTGACAGTGTGAGAATAAAATACTCAGTGAATTATAACAATACTAACTACTAGTAAAGAGACATGGTTGCCAAAATCATGATCATATTAAAAATGGGCCTTCTTATTTAAGGTATAAAAAAATAACCTATCAATTCTGATCCACCTTCCATACTTAGAACAAAATAAAACAGTGTTTGTTTAAAATAAAATAAAACAAGGCTTCCAGCAAATCCCTCAAGACATTTCAAATCCTACATAAGATACACCAGAATTAAAGAGCATTACATGGACTTCTAAACGACACATCTACAGAATTATTATCCATCGAGTTATAAGGAATGGCTTCCCTTCAAGTTCAGAGTTTATTTTTTTCCTCACAGTCAATGTTTAACCCACGAAACAGCTGAGGAAGGCCAGATGGGTCAGTTTTAGCTTTCCAAGGGAATTCTGTTTAGAGAACGACACTGCAGCATGATATCCCACATTGCTCTCTAATACAAGTTTCTTTGCCAAAATTCAATTTTGTGCTATATTCATTTCTTTTTTAAAAAATATTTATTTATTTGGCTATGCCAGGTCCTATTTATGGCATTTGGGAGCTTTAGTTGCAGCATGCAAACTCTCAGTTACAGCACATGGGATCTAGTTCCCTGACCAAGGATTAAACCCCAGCCCCCTGCATTGGGAGTGTGGAGTCTTAGCCACTGAACCACCAAGGAAATGCCTATTTATTCATTTCTTGAAGGACCCCTGGAGTTCACATAAATAAATAAACAGAAAAATCTTTATACGTGCTCCATGCCATGGACCCATGGGCATAAATAACATGATGTGAATTCAAATACACATCCTTTCTCATTCGTTTCCATTTTCAGTGCCAACTTTGGCTCAATAAACAATGACCTTCAGCTTAGTGTGAAGGAAGCATCCAGTAAGTAATGCACGGAGAAGCGGTGCCCCTTCAAAGAATGAAACCCTTCAGAACAGCCAAGGGTAAGAATAAAACAAGATCAGGAGAGCAAAATACTTAAGGAGGTAGTTTCAATTTCACCTAAGGTGACCGAGTCAGGGAAATGTTCTCGAGCGTGGTTTTGCTGATGACTTTTAAAAACATTATCCAAGAACAAGCTAGAAGATATTCATGACACTGGAGTTGAAATGGTCATAGAATTGAGCATGGTCTGAGGTCTCCTGCTTCCTTCTTTATTGCACAGATTCCTCAGCTTCTCTAGAAGGAAAATGGAGGCATAAAGCCTTTCCATGTTTCTTAAAAGCATATTTTAAGGATTAAAGAATCGGAAAGATCAAATTGCTATTTATCTAGGACTCTTTCTAACCAGTGGGGCATCAGGAGATACCCTGAAAGAGCTGATTTATTGAATCCCAATTGAATTGGCCTTAGAGAGTTAATACAGCATCCACGGTGACAAATTTACTCACTACCAATGAATTGCATTAGATCCATTATTTTTAAAGCACTTTTCCATCTGGGAAGAAAGTTTTGCGGCATAAATCCCACTCTTTTCAGTAGCATGGCTGGAAGGCATCAACCTTTTATGAGCTAGGAAAGTCAGGACTTTTCTTCTATTAATTTGCCAAGTATTCTCTGCCCTCATGAGTTTTAACATGATGAAAACATAGACGATGACAGAGGACAAGGACAAAGAACAGAGATGGGCCTTTTGTCCCATTGGGCTGTGTTATCTTTTTAATTCTGTGGAAGCTTGCTTCATAGGATTTGGGGCTGACTTTGGCTCAGAATGGGTCCTGAGTTAACAACTACAGACTCACTTTAGTTGAGATCTACTTCCAGGTAAGTCTTGAAATTTGAGCAACTCAAAATTTTAGTTGATTTAGCATGGTCTCCAGAGTTCCAAAAGCTGAGATGCCCTGTCCCTAAGCATTTCCACAGGGGCAGTATTATATAATGTCAGGAATATATACTTGAATATATACAGTGATCTGAGATCAACAATGTGCCACCACTGTTCACTGTTTGGTGAAATTAATTTCACCTCAGTAAGTTTCAGTGACATCCTCCATAAAATGGGAATAAGAACAAAAGCAAGTTAGAGTGTTATGGTGGGCTTTCCAAGTGGCGCTAGTGTTAAAGAACCTTCCTGCCAAAGCAGGAGATGTAAGAGACTCAAGTTTGATCCCTGGGTTGGGAAGATCCCCTGGAGGAGGGCATGGCAACCCACTCCAGTATTCTTGCCTGGAGAATCCCATGGACAGAGGGACCTGGTGAGCTACACAGTCCATGGGGTCGCAAAGAGTCGGACATGACTGAAATGACTTAGCACGCATGCACACACAGAGTATTATGGGAAGAGTAAGTGTGATAATGCATGTGAGCCTCCTAGCCTGGTGCTTGGCACATTGTAAACCATGTCTAAATGTTTGCTCTTATTATCATCAGTCCATTATCACGGACTTTCCTGATGTGTGACCTAAAGTTTCTGCTCAGCTCAAGATGGTGCCCTTAGTATTCTAGAAGAGTCTAGTAGACACTGGTTCAATCATCTAATGTGTAAATGAAGGACTTTAGACTTTTTTTCTGGCTCCTGTCAACATATCTCATCCATTAATTTTGAAATTCCTATTCTGGACACTAACCTGAATGTTTTATCCATTCGTTCAGTGCCGTGTTAGGGCCTCTGTGGGCAACTTGTATCAGTCCCTTGAAAACCAGACAAGACAGTTCTTTCTTATCTTTTGGTGTCATGAAAATACATGGAGTGACTTTATAAACAATATGAAGCATATCTGCACATACAGATGAGCTGGATTTGAATTTCATGCAATTTGATTCTTTGATAATGGCCTGACATGCTGTGATTCATAGGGTCGCAAAGAGTCAGACGTGACTGAGCGACTGAACACTTACTGAAGGCTCAGCAAAAGGCAATCACTGGGCTAAGGACCTTCTGTAAATTATCCTTACAAGAATCATACAAGGCAGACACTATTTTTATTATTCTAAACTTTGAACACAAGGATTCGAGTTCAGAGTCGGTACCCTTAGCTTACCCTAAACTACCATCCTAAGATAGGACTGCTGGCTAACCCATTTTTCAAAAAGTCTAGATGTTTGTCCAGGACTGTCTGTCCCCTTTGAAGACTGCATCCTTATTCCTTGCCACCAGGCTGCACTGAATCCAACACAGTTTCATTGCATTTATTAGCAGCCATAATCCTTCACACTTTTATTTGTAATTTCCAGTTGACAGAGGGGTATTATATGCTTTGTTATTCAGACCTCCTCTTTTACCAGAAAAATCGCAAGGCTCTCGTTTATGTAATCTTCACCGGGAAGTCACTCTTGCCCACTGTTTGCTGCTCAGGAAACTGAACCTTGGAGAGCGGACAGGACTAGACCCTGGCCACCACACTGATGAGCGATCAGTGTAGAGTTAAACCTAGGTGTTTTGATCAAAATAAATAGTGAAATTATTGTTAGTCTTGTAAAATTGAAATGATGCATTTTACATGCTCAAAGGCAGAGAGATTTTATCCTTGCTGGGTGAACCATTGCGTCCTTCCTCTTTAGCTATTTCTGACTCAGTCATTTCTGACTCAGTCACATTACTGAATCCCTCCCAAGCACTTGGTATAAGCCACACAGAGCCTGACCACAAGGAATCTATTTGAGAGGGGAAATTAGAATCTTCAGTCAAAGATATACTATAATAATAATAATAATGGCCACAAAGGAGGGTTTAGAGTCAGGAGATTGAAGGAGTCTTTGCGGGGGAGGGGGAGGCCTGTAGCACTGACCAAGGAACTGTGCTTCTTTAGCACAGGAAGGAGTTTGTGCCAAAGAAGTGCTAAACTGGTTTACTCAGCAGAGAGCTGGTTAGAGAACTGGGAGGCCAGAAAGCTCAGACTGGCACAAAAATGAAAAATGTCTTTGTCTATTAATTTTATGTTTTCTACCAGTTGTTCTCACGGTCAGTGGTGTGAAATATTTTATGAAGTCAAACGAAAGGTTCACACGCCAAATGAAAAATTTGAAGTTCATATTTTCAGTTATTTCATATTTTGTATTTCATTCATTTGAAAACAAATTCATGCAGTTCAGCTACTGCATCGAAACATCTCCGTGGAACACACTTAGGCCGTTTCCCTTTAAGAAAAGATGCTGGTCCTCTTTTTCAGATGGTCATTCAGTGATACAAACCTGTAGGACTGAGATAAATTGCTCCTGGAAACATTTTCCTCTTGGAAAATCACAGATGAGACTAAATGAGACATTTTATATATATAGTAGCAAACAGTCATAGGTACATTTCATTTTGAAAGTCCCATCTGTCTTGCAACCCAAACAGGTTTTGACACTGCAGAGTGATTGCAGCACTTCAGGAGGAAGGAAGAGCAAGATTCAGATACAGAACAGGATGTTGAGGAACTTACTACATTTTTACCATTTGGATGTTTTTAAAAATAAAAGAATATAATTAGAACTGTAATTCTGTCTCGTGATACATGTGACCCCTCTATTTTGCAAGGTATGATGACTTGACTACTTCAGCCCAGCATTTAAATATAAATGCAGCTTTTATAATAAAAGAGAAGCAGCAAAGCTTCTTGCTAGGATTAGAGTTTTAATTGATATCATTAGAGCTGGAAGTTTGAACACGATGGGAATAACGACTCTGGTGTTTTTTGGCACCTTATTATTCATTTTACACCTTTATGTCAGCTATGTGCTCAAGTCCACAGAGTCTGTAATATTTAAATTAATAATGCAAATTTAACTATTGCCATTAAAGCAAAGAGCTAATTAGATCCCTGCTTGCTGACTAGTGGGACGATGCAGTGAGTAAAATGGTTTGAGCCGATAGCTAATACTGCTAACACTGCCAGGAAAATGTGAATTAAGTTCACTTGAGATTAAACAACCTCTAAGACTCCTAAGGAGGGGAAAATAAAAAGTGTCCCATCTCATTTTCTAAAAAAAAAAAAAAAAGAAAAAAATCCATGAAGAGACACAAATAGCTCATCAAGCATCTCAGAGCAAGCTTTCTGAGAGATGGTGCAGTGATTTTGTGCTTTTCATTCTGTGCTTCTTCATCCATGCACGGGGTGAAGAGGCAGTTTTCCTTAGGCCTCAGAATGTTGGCCTTCTTCCACAGTTTTCACATTCTAGACCAGAGAGGCCAAGAAGCTGAACTTTACCTGTTTTATAAACACCTCTTCTAAAATGGCAGAAATGACAAGGAAAGGCAAACACATGCTTATTTCCAGTTCAGTTCAAGAGAGTCTGTCCGGCTGAGAAATGCTATAGAAAGGCATAAGCACATCCTCCATTTAATAGGGTCAGCCTATATGATTGTCAAGAACAAAGCAAGGCTTCCTCACCCTGGGTTTTCCTCTTGACAAGAGGATCAGCTCACTCAGGGCTTCAGACTGCCTCGGTGGGAGCTGCTTCCAGAAGCGTGGGAAGCCTGGCCACTTCCTCCTCTCTCTGGGCTCTGACTCTACCAGGGGGCTATATGAACACGTGGTGGGAAGCCAGGCTGACCCCACCAGAAGGTACGATGGAGCAGGAACTAGGTGTGAGCAAGGAAAATGGGGACTTGGCTCAAAAGGCTTTTAGAAAATAAGCTTTAAACGTAATAAAAGGTGTACATCATGTTTATCAGGGCTTCCCTGGTGGCTCGCTTGGTAAAGAATCTGCCTGCAATGTAGGAGACCTGGGTTCAATCCCTGGGTCTGGAAGATCCCCTGAAGAAGGAAATGGCAACCCACTCCAGTATTCTGGCCTGGGAAATCCCATGGACAGAGGAGCCTGGTGGCCTACAGTCCAAGGGGTCACAAAGAGCTGGACATGACTGAGTGACTAACTACTTATGTTCATCAAGGGAGAGTTTCATATGTTATGTGAAAAGACTAATTTTAAGAACAATGCTCTTACTCTAAGGAAACCAATATTTGTCTCATGTAATTTCATCAGATGACAGTTGATGTGCTAATGGATCCATTTGTGAGGAATACTTTCCCATAGCAAATAAACTCATGTTCTATAGTCTCAGCCTTCTCCTTCCCTTTCTCTGTGTTTGTAAAGTCAAATATGATTCCCCAAGGCAGAGTTGTCTGGTATCCATCACTGCAGATGGCTCTTCCCATAGTGAAGACAGAGAGTGAAGACTGATAGTGAAGAACCCCACCAACCAAAAATACTGTGCACTTGGGTCTTCAGCTTGGCAAGGAATGGCACTAAAGTGACAGACAGAAAAGGAATTTTAATTTCTAAAAGGCTATGCTGGCTAATGATTCTTCTGGAACTGGTCTATATAGCACCAATAGTTTCTGTAAAATTGCTTTTTATTTATTTATTTTTTAAAATTGGATTATTATTGCTAGAGGCAATGCTGTGTTCAGTTCAGTTCAGTCGCTCAGAGTTGTGTCCAACTCTTTGCAACCCCATGAACTGCAGCACGCCAAGCCTCCCTATTCATCACCAACTCCCGGAGTCTACTCAAACTCATGTCCATCGAGTCGGTGATGCCAACCAACCATCTCATCCTCTGTCGTCCCCTTCTCCTCCCGCCTTCAGTCCTTCCCAGCATCAGGGTCTTTTCAAATGAGTCAGTTCTTCCCATTAAGTAGCCAAAGTATTAGAGTTTCAGCTTCAACGTCAGTCCTTCCAATGAACACTCAGGACTGATCTCCTTTAGGATGGACTGGTTTGATCCCTTGCAGTCCAAGGGACTCTCAAGAGTCTTCTCCAACACCACAGTTCAAAAGCATCAATTCTTTGGTGCTCAGCCTTCTTTATAGTCCAACTCTCACATCTGTACATGACTACTGGAAAAACCATAGCCTTGACTAGATGGACCTTTGTTGTCAAAGAAATGTCTCTGCTTTTTAATATGTTGTCTAGGTTGGTCATAACTTTCCTTCCAAGGAGTAAGTCTTTTAATTTCATGGCTGCAGTCGCCATCTTCAGTGATTTTGGAGCCCCCAAAAATAAAGTCTGCCATTGTTTCCACTGTTTCCCCATCTATTTGCCATGAAATAAAGGGGCTAGATGCCATGATCTTAGTTTTCTGAATGTTGAGCTTTAAGCCAACTTTTTCACTCTCCTCTTTCACTTTCATCAAGAGGCTCTTTAGTTCTTCTTCACTTTCTGCCATAAGGGTGGTGTCATCTGCATATCTGAGGTTATTGATATTTCTCCTGCAATCTTGATTCCTTCTTGTGGTTCATCCAGCCCAGCGTTTCTCATGATGTACTCCGCATATAAGTTAAATAAGCAGGGTGACAATATACAGCCTTGACGTACTCCTTTTCCTATTTGGAACCAGTCTGTTGTTCCATGTCTAGTTCAAACTGTTGCTTCCTGACCTGCATACAGGTTTCTCAAGAGGCTGGGGTTTGGTAGCTACACTCATAGAACCACCCACCCATTATGCTCATCTTTGAAAAAGTAGAATTGACTGGTCATTTTGAAAATAACCCCTTTCAAAAGGAAGTTGTATTAGAAAGAGTTCATTAAGTTTATTCTTTTAAACCTTGCTCCTTGGTGAAAGTCACTGCAGAATCCTACTGAAAATTCCCAGTGGATCTTCAGAATTGATTTACCAATAGTCCACTGATTAGATATACTAATATGAATTTAACCAGAATTCTATGGGTAGATATTTAGGTTGTTGTCAATTGTAAAATATTTTAAATAGCACTGTGGTTAATCTGTTTATATTTGTATCGCCCCTCCCTACATTCTAGATGATTTCCTCAGAAAAGATTCCTAGAAAGAAGCTACATGATTGGTTTTTAAAAAGTGAACATTTTTATGGATCCTGAGATCCCATTGACAATTCACCATGTGAACAGAATTTTACCAAGTGTAAGTGAAAGTTGCTTAGTCGTGTCCAACTCTTTGCCACCCTGTAAACGATACAGTCTATGGAATTCTCCAGGCAGAATACTGGAGTGGGTAGCCTTTCCCTTCTCCAGGGTATCTTCCCAACCCAGGGATTGAACCCTGGTCTCAATCCCCCTCAGCTGAACAGCTGAGAAAACTTAACTAGCATCTGAAAACAAAATTTCCAAGGGGAAGGTTCAGCCCATAATAGTCAGTCTTATTTTTCCTGTTTATATCTACACTAGCAATCACAGTATGTTCTCCAAAATCCATGAGAAGCATGGGACTGGGGTCGGGGGTGGGTGTGGTGAGAGTCTCCCAGGGGATCAAGCAAGGAAGGAAGGGACAGAGAAGAAAGGCAGTTGAACTGACCTTTTCCCAGAAGCCTTCAGAGGTGTTTATGCCACCACGATCTGGGATCCTTGGGGCCAGCAAGTCCTCTTGAAGCTTTGCAGGATAGAAACTGCCTGCAAACATTGTACACACGGTCAGGTGCCATGAGGGCAGTTCCCAGTGCCAATAGGCCGGCCTTTCACGTAGCATCTCTCCATCTCGGAAGCACAAACATGTGCATTCTTTTATCAGCTTTCCAGTTCACCTTTGCTTTCCTGAACAAGCATATTTATCAAGGTTGATGTGTGGGAAATGCCTTTTTTTGTGTGCAGGTCCCCTTTGTCCCTCTTCCCATGCCTTAAAGAGCACTTAAAGATCATAAGACTCTGACATTTTGTAAGAGTCACCTCTGAGACTGGTTACTTCTGAGTTCATAGGAAGACCCAGTGTGCTTATTTTGATGTAATGCTGAGATATAGTTATCCTGAGACAGTCCTTATGGAGGTAAGAGAAGGGAAATTAAGGGGCTAGAGAGGATGAAGACTAGCTTCAAAAGTGCAGGTAGAGGGGGAGTTTTTCCTGGTGGTCCAGGGGTTCAGACTCTGTGTTTTCACTGCTGAAGGTGTGGGTTCAATCCCTGGTTGGGGAACTAAGAGCCCACAAACCATGAGGTGCAGCTCAAAAAAAAAGTACAGGTAGGCCATAGAATGAGATGAAATATCTTACCCACTATATTTCAAAATAGAAGCAGTCCTATTCCATTAAAATACTATTTTGTAAAGTCTCATCTATCTCAGGAGAAAATCCAATCTCCCTAGTGTGGCACATACAGCCTTTCGGGAACCTTCTCTTTCCTCCAGTGGCCACTATATGCCCCTCATGAGACACACTGCAGTCCTACTGATTCATTTTCAGTTCTAGGACTGTGTCACTTTCTTGTCTGGAGGGCTCTGTACCTGTGGATACCTTTGCCTCTAGGGACTTTCTCCTCCCTCCTCTCTGGTTCCCTCTCCTTGCTCCTCCCGAAATGTGCTTCTTCCAGGAAGCACTCCCTGACTATTCAAGACCTGGTTATTTTCCTTTCCTCTGGGCTCCCATAAATGCCTGTATACTCTGTTCTCATCCAAGTGCTTTCCCCACTGATTGAAATTCTCTTTTACTTATCTGCTCCCCTGCTATGCTGCTGGAGGGGAAAGACTATGTCTTATTTGGTACTTCCATACCCATTCTCTTTTTATATAACAGTACTTGACTCTGAGGAGGCACTCCATAAATGTTTGTTATGCTGGAAGTCTTGACTTAGGCTTCTTCTTTAGATGACATGTGCTGACACTAAAATGTGCTGACTGTATAGGTATTAGCATCCCATTCCTATGTTTGAGCCACTGAATTGTAGACTGTCTGAATACCTGTTGCCACCACACAGCTATCACCTCTTTTTCTTACACTCACACACACACACACACACACACACACACACACACTCCTATAGTTATTAAGCTACATGGTTGAATCAGAATCTTGCCGACAACACTGCTTTATGCCCAGAAGCATTCTTATACATCCACATCGCTTTTATCCAGAAAATACTCTTCTTACTCTATTAACTCTTCCGCACAACTTTGGTGAGGAATTGGTATAAGCATAAATGTAGATAGGGCTTCCCTGGTGGTTCAGACAGTAAAGAATTTGCCTGCAATGCAGGAGACCCGGGTTCGATCTCTGAGTCATAATGGTCTATCCTTCTTCCAATCTAAATAGCTGGGTTTGGGAGCCCACAGAAAGCCTCTTCAGAACCACCTGGTTGGTTGGGGTCTGGGAGAAGGTATCCATTTTTATCACCCCTGTTGTTTCCAAAATCCAGCCAAGACCTGGCTAGATATATCAGGAAGCCTGTTATTCCTGAGGTTACAACGGTAGTCTCCAGTGCCCTGCAAACCCTCAATGAAAGACACAGTCTGCTTTCAAAGAATTAAAACGGCTCAACTTCAAAGAGCGGCGTTGCTTAGAGTCACCTGGTGCCACTGTCTCGGTGCCTCCTGTCTGGAGAAAGTCTGGGAGCCGCTGCTTACCACCATCTCCTGCCCTCCTAACCCATCGCTGGTTACATTACGGTAGGAAAGTTTTATGTGTATAATTTGTGAAGTTCCCTTAAGCAGACAGTGCTATATAAATGTGAAAAGCTGTTATTAATAATAAAGGTTGGCACACCTAAGAATACTGTAGAATTAAAGTAATGAGATTCTATTTTTAGGCAGACTTGCCAATAACATGCAAGTATGATAAGGCTGTGATTTAAAGCTCACTTTAACCTTCCCTTGCTCTAAAGAGTACATTTTCTGGGCCGCCTACACAGCAGTCAGCCGCCCTGAGCTCTATTAACGCTAATGGTGGAGCCAGGCTTGGAGCAGCAGCCTGCCTGCCTGGCTAAAAATAGGCTTTGGCCTTTGCGAGATGGGAGTGTGCCTTGCAGACCACTTGCTTTCAAAAGATCTAGATCAGTCTCTCAGTCACCTTGCAAATCTTGACCACTGTCTTGGAAACGATCAAAAAAGCTTCCAAAATGTGTTGTGAAATTTTTATAGATCTATAATTATGTGAAGGTATAGGATATGTTTGGGAGGCTCAGTTACCTTTATTTTCAGATGTAAAGGTATTTAACAAAGGCTCGGGTTGGAAGGGATTCACAATTAAAAAAGAAGTCTCTCTTCTCAGGGGGAAAAAAAGAATGATTAGCTCTTCCTCCACTAATGTTCAGGTCAATGCTTTGTCAATAACAGTAACTCTTCTTCACCAATTTAGTGCAGCCTATAAAGATCGTTATGACTCATAATTACAGATGCAGATTTATGTCAAAATGCATATATAAATCTCTGGTTCTGGCTATGGGTCACCTCTTATCAGATAAAAGATTTGTGTAAGGAGACACTCTCCTTGATCCCTGTGGGTATTTTTTTCTTTTGGATTTGGGGGGCAGAATTATAAGGGTTTGCTACCAATGACACAAATATGACCCAAGGCACATTACAGATTCACAGCTGGAGGGAGTGAGGAGCTGGCTGGCTTTGATGGTGGGTAGTGGGGGAGGGGGAGGTAGCCAGGGAAATACACTTTCTGCGATTATTGCTCTCTGCCTAAATCAAGACCACCTTTTCAACACCTGCAGGCCAGCCACTATAAATCAGAGGAAAGATGATTACCTGAACAGAAGGAGATGGGTTTTAAAATGACTGAGACTTCCTGAGGCTGAAATCTACCATGTGATTCAGGGACACAGGGAAACCTAAGTAGGCAAAGGAGATGTCAGGGTGGCATTGCTCAGGATTCTCACATAGTAGGATTTGTTTCGTGAAGCATCTCCTGCTAAGAAATCTGAGTTTTGAACCATCATCTAGACTCTAGAAAACAATCTGCCTAGTGATAGGACTCCCCAGCACCTATGGAGGATGGGAGAGGTACAGCCACCTTTCTGTGGGAACGTATACTGACTCTGTGTGCTCAGTTGCTCAGTTGTGTCCGACCCTGTGACCTCATGGATTGAAGCCTTCCAGCCTCCTCTCTCCGTGGAAATTTTCCAGCAAGAATACTGCAGTGGGTTGCCAATTCCTCCTCTAGTGCATCCTCCCAACCCAGGGATCAAACCCATGTCTCCTGCATTAGCAGGCAGATTCTTTACCACTCCACCACCTGGGAAGCCCATATCATCTCTGTGTAACTGCTGAAAAATTGCTGAAGATTCTGCATTGTTACTGTTGGAATGCTGGATCCAGGAGGTTACTAAGACTGTGCCTGGAAATCCCTTTTTTTTTTTTTCCTACCTGCAGATCTCAAATATGGTAACTCTCAGATGGTGCTCATAAAACTACATAGAAACTTAAACACCTATCTGTGCTTAGTCGCTCAGTCATGTCTGACTCTTTGTGACCCCATGGATTGTAGCCTGCCAGGCTCCTCTGTCCATGAGGATTCTCCAGGCAAGAATACTGGAGTGGGTTGCCATGCCCTACTCCAGGGTTCTTCCCAACCCAGGGATTGAACCCAGGTCTCCTGCATAGCAGGCAGAATCTTTACCATCTGAACCACCAGGGAAGCCCATCTACCTGTCTACCCTATGACAAATCAATTCTACTCCTAGGAACACCCTAGGAATGCATATGCTCACAAAAAGACTTGCACAAAGATGTGCATCACAGCTTTATTCCTGACAGTCCAGCCCAGACAACCCTAATGTCCATCAACAGGTGAATGGATAAACAAACTGCCTTCTTTCCCTACACTCATCAATAAAAAGGAATGAGGTACCGATACCCACACAGCAAAGATGAATCTACATGTGTCACATTGCGTGAAAGAAGCCAGAATCAAGAGAGTCCATAATGTGTGGTTCCATTGAGACGAATTTCAAGGACAGGCAAAGCTAGTCTATAGAAATCAAAATCAGAATTCTAGCTACTTCAGTGCGAAGAGGGTTATTGACCAGAAAGCTGCACAAGGAAACGCTCTAGGTGATGAAAGTGTTTTATATCCTAATCTAGGCAGTGGTTAACACGGTATATAATATATTAAAAAATGATTGGGCTGTATGTTTACTTAAGATTTGTGCTATTTACTGTTTGTAAATTATAGCTTAATAAATAAAAATTTTAAAAAGCTCTCTGAAAAACATACGTGGAGAAAAGCTCTCTTTGTAAGAACAATCACGACCAGACAAAGATAAAATCATGAAGTTAATCTAAGGAGCAAATGAAAAAAAAATGAGCCTTTCACTTCGCACTTTTATCATAGGACATGAAAATGCTGGGGTTTAGGAAATTAAAATCATTATACGGTATGCTTAGGAATTCACCTATAGGTTTATTTTGAGAATGTTCCTGTTAAATTAGGAGGTGTTTCATTTGCACGTTTTTCCCTAGGAAATGATGTTGTTTAAACGTGAACAGTCAGGAAATAGGTATTTTAGGTTGATTCATCACTTGTCTTAGCAAGAGATCAATTAACGAATGATACCACTGGCCTCAAGCATTCTTCAGTAAAATGTATTTCATCCTCTTGAATATTTAGATTAATTAAAGTATGAGGGTATGGTGTTTTTATGACAAAAAATTGATATTAAATACACATTTCCTATTTTTTCATGCACTATAACTAAGTTATTTTGCATTTGTCTTTATTTGTATAAAGGCTTTCAAGTTGTTAAAGGAAATTTTTGGAGTACTTGCCTTCCTGTGTTGCTAATGAAATAAAGAAGGCTTACTTTCTAAGAACGATCATGACAGAATTTCCACGTGGCATCTGCTACTCATTATTCAGCTGACATTTCCATTTCTGAAACTCTAAAGTTTGTCTGAAATTGTTAGTGACATGTATAAAATGCTTGCAGAATTTAAAAATGGACCCTAGAGATCACCAAGTCCTTCTCCCTCATTTAAGATGAGGAAACTGAAATCAGGAAAGGCTAAGTGACTTGCCCAGGGTTTGACTTTTTTGGCTGACTTCTTAGGCAGAATTGGAATGCTTCCCTTGAACTTTGTGATAACAGCAGATTCTATGATCAAAGAGCTATCACGGCTGCATCGTCGTTGAACACGTGCACATTTTAGGAAATGGGAAATTGTCTTCAGAGTGTAAAGTATTTCATAGTCCTGAAAACACTGTTCGCAATCACTACTTTGCCCACAGCAAAACTCCTATCACCAACATTAGGCTAAGCCTGTCTATCTCCCTCACCTGCACTATTGCATTTAGAAACTTGTGAATCAATATAACGTATAAAATCTGGTTTAGGGGCTGCATTGCCTTAGTTCACTTCTGATTTCACTACTGACGAGCTATGTGGCAGATTAAAGTGTGTTAGTTGCTCAGGCGTGTCTGACTCTTGGTGACTCCATGGACTGTAGCCTGCCAGGCTCCTCTGTCCATGGAATTCTCCAGGCAAGAACACTGGAGAGGGTTGCCATTCCCTTCTCCAGGGGATCTTCCCGACCAGGGATTGAACCCGAGTTTTCTGCATTGCAGGCAGATTCTTTACCATCTGAGCCACCAGGGAAGCCCAACTTGCACTCAAATCTCAGCTTCCTAATCTGGCAAATGGGGATAATAATAGAATCTTATGCCATGTTTTTACAGAGAAGGCAATGGCACCCCACTCCAGTACTCTTGCCTGGAAAATCCCATGGATGGAGGAGCCTGGTAGGCTGCGGTCCTTGGGGTCGATAAGAGTCAGACATGACTGAGCGACTTCACTTTCCCTTTTCACTTTCATGCATTGGAGAAGGAAATGGCAACCCACTCCAGTGTTCTTGCCTGGAGAATCCCAGGGACGGGGGAGCCTGGTGGGCTGCCATCTATGGGGTCGCACAGAGTCGGACACGACTGAAGCGACTTAGCAGCAGCAGCAGCAGAAGCATGCCATGTTTTTAAGTTTTAAATTAAATGGTATTAGTCAAGTCAGGCTGATACTTAACAAATATTTAATAAATGTTAGCTAATAGGTCATTTTGGAATTTCCAAAAATGTAATTATACTCTGATTTATGTTGTTTGATTTTCCCACTACCACTTTTTTTGCATATACAGTTCAGTACCTCAGATACACTATTCTCTCCTCTGTTTTCAGGACCCTTTCAACTCTAGCTCCCTCCATCATTTCCCAGCTGGTCTTACACTCACCCCTGATCTGCCTGATTTCCCATGCACAGCTCACAGTATACATTTTAGCACTTGACTCTTGGTCTTATAATGCTCTTTAATTATTTCATCTGATATAAGTTATATAATGTATTTCTTTTGCATCTTTAACAGGACCTAGCGTAGTGTGAAGGCCATGTTGCAAATGCTTGAAAAATCATTGTATCAAAGAATTAAAATAGAAAAGCTTCAAAATATTAAGCCTTGATTCCAGTGATGGCTGGTGAACTATTTTAATGGAGATCATCTGTAAAATCTATTTTATAATATTTTAAATAACTTTATTCAGTAGGAGCATTGTAGCCAGAAACAAACAAACAAACAAAAATGATACATGCAAAAAAACAAAAACCTTGCCTGGGGTGGGATTATGACATTTGCCATAACACAAATTCTGAAAATCTGGTGTTTCCTTTTTAGTTCTGTTATAGTGCCTGCAATCTAGTATGAAGACCAAAGTCCTGTTTTTGATTTATATATCACATAATGATATAAGGCTACAAAGAACAAATGAAACCATACCACCAGCTCAGGCTCATGCTCATGGCCATACTCTTTTAAAATATTAGGAAATAACAGAACTATCAGGAATATACCACAGTAATATTAGTAATACAAAGGACAAAAAATAAGATATATCAACATGTATAAAGTTTAAATATGTTTACAGCAGTAGTGTAAAGGAAAATAAAAGTGAAAGTTTGAAAAAGTGAAAAAAAATCATATCATACAACAATAAAACTTATGGTTGACATTTTATATATTTACATATATATCTTTATGGATCTCAGGGGTAGAGACTGCCTTGTCAAAAGCTTTCAAGAAAGCACCCCAAATACTTGGATTTTATAGTGACATTGTACTAGAACTCTTTCATACCCTTTTCATGTTATGATTTTAAAAATTTCACAAAAGATCTTTCTCAAGTATACTTAAGAATGTAGAATTGCTTGGACAGTTGCCATTCATCCTGAAACTTTAACTTTTTCAAGGCCTTGGTCCAATTTTGTGATTTATGTAAACAATAATTTTTTTTTTCCTGTTGACAAATTCATCATTAACTTAAGCATCAGAATTTTACTTTGTGTGTAATTCCTAGGTAGTGGCCAAGATATCCTAAGTGCCACAAGAAACAAAGCCCGGGAATAAGGAATTCCTCCTGGTGGGCTGCCGTCTATGGGGTCGCACAGAGTCGGACATGACTGAAGCGACTTAGCAGAGCAGCCACTGTCTGTTGTTAAATGATTGTGCTCGACAGGAACAAGGCTTGCTGGGGCACACTTGGCAAAGAGCTTTGCATCCTCACAGTGCCTGTGTTCATCTGCAGGTCACTCACACAGCCACACAACTGTAATATAAAGGGTGTTTGTGGTATTATTGTCTAATTTTTCTTAATTGATCCAGCCATCCATCCAACAAAAGTTGAATAGTATTCTGTACCTAGCAGAAAGAAAACACAAACACTCCTGTCCTCGTGGAGCCTAATTCTAAGACCTTCTTCTTTGAACCTCTCAGACTTTGCTCCTTTGTTGCTTTGCCTCAGTTCCACCATTACGTTTGGACAATAGTAGTAAATAATTGTCTGTATTCATGTGATCAGTAAGGCTTTTCATTTCAGTATTATTTGTTTTATGCTATATTGAATATACATGTCTCGTTCTTAAAATGCAGTGTGAAAGTGAAAGCGTTAGTTGCTCAAAAGTGTCTGACTCTTTGCGATCCCACAGACTATAGCCTCCCAGGCTCCTCTGTCCGTGGGATTCTCCAGGCAAGAATACTGGAGTGGGTTGTCATGCCCTTCTCCAGAGGATCTTCCCAACCCAGAGATTGAACCTGGGTGTTCTGCATTGCAGGCAGATTCTTTACCATCTGAGCCACCAGGGATTCCCAAAGTATAATCCAAAGATAGATTAATTAATTTAAAAAGCCTGATATCATTTCTTTCTTTAGAATGTTTGCAATGGAGGTGTTTTCTTAGTAAACTGTCATGGGAGCATTTTTTTCTTTTATGAAAAAAATTGGAATTATTTCAGTGGAGCCTATGTGCCTGAGTGTCTGTAATACTTGAACAATTAGTTAATGGATTGATGGGCCCATTAATATTTTGCAGAAGCTAGTTTTGTTTGCGGTAAATTGCATTTTACTTTTTTCACATTCAAAAATTTATTTATTGTGTTGTTTGGCAAACCAATGTTTCTTTTTGCTATTATAATATATGCTAATAATATTATCTGGAGTCTAGTGGTCATAGCATGGACTTACACCTTTAGATACAAGCGATGGGCATAATGTCAATATCACAGCTACATTTTTGATTCTCGGCAAGGGTGGTTAACAGAGTATGTGATTCAGGTTGCACACTAACATTGGTAGCAACCTATTATACTGTGCTCAGTGGAGCAGAACTCAGGACATCCTAAGATGTTAATTATTCCTTTAGGTGATGGCGACTTGATGAAGTATTAGAAAAGGTAAACATAGAGATTAAGATGAAGTAGGATTTCTCTGCCACATCGAAACTTTTTCAGAATTGTTCATGATACATACATCCCTGTGACTACAGTCAGATTACCAGGAAATGGAGAAATCATTGCTAATTGAGTAGGTTTTAAAAAAATAAGGACACACAAGCCCTTTCTGTTTTAAAGGGAAGTTTTTTCAAGCACTATATATGGCTGCCTCACATTATTCCACTCTACAGAGGCAGTCAGTTGTCTGTATCATATATGTATATATACATTCCAGGATAGAGAGCTATGTAGGAATGTAATTTGAAGCAAAGAGCAGTTGAGAATTTATGAATTGCGATTATGAATGGAAGCTATGGATGGCAGCCAAAAATAAGCTGGGTCCATATCTATGAATCTGAGATAGATTTTTGGAATATGCCTCTGTTTTCTAAACATTTCTAAAGAATTTCCTTCCATTCTTCTTGTTTTTTTTTAATTTCTTGCAATTCTTGGAAGTCGTAAGAAGATGTTATAGGACTGAACTAAATGAAAATTATAAAATGAAATGATTTTTTAAAGTAATGCTTATATTTTGCTTTCCATCTGTCAAACATTTACAAAGTACAGAAATTGCTTTATTTCCCCTTTATCTAACCCTATGAGATTAGAGCACTTGAGTGTCTCTTCAACAGCTGAAGAAACGGAGGCACAGCAGGATCAAGAGCTTTCCTGGGCTCACATAGATAGTGTTCAGGTGTGGGCTCCCCAGCCCACACTTTGAATCAGCTTTTTACAATGCCTGCCAGGTTTTGGCAAGAGAAAATAAAATTCTGTATTATTCTTGGTTGTTTTTTTTTTTTTAATTTCGTGCTGTTTATTCAAAAAGGTCAAATTCACATCTTTTCCAGATGGACATTTGGTGGTTCTTTGTGGAGGATGGTTCCTGATACTTTTCAAAGATCTCTTTGACTTAAGGGCTTATTTCCAACTTTGAAAGTTGCCGGGTCTGAGCTGCTTAAAATTGCAACCTTTTTAGTAAACGCCCTTCTCGCTTAGGGTGGCTTTGGTATTTCATATTTAGTACAAGTGTCTGCTACCTGCCCTTAGAAAATATCTTGGCTTTATGTCTCCCAGACTGCTTATTGCTGAAGGCAAAATGAGGAATGGAGAATGGTGGAATTTCACTGTGCTCTAGAAATTAGGTACAACTACTACATTAAAAGCAACAGCAGGTGCTATAAATCTGAACTTTGTTTAGGGAGAAAAAAAAGAATAAAAGTAAAACATGTGAATGGGTAGGCTACTAAATTGCCAAGTTGAAGACAGTTCTCCTAAAGAAACAATTACGGCTTTCTACAAAGAAATCATGTTTTATTTTGGATTGCACTTAAAATGTGAAGGTACAATGCAGATTTCTAAATAATTAATCATTCATTCAATTTCTACAAAGCCATTTCACCTCCTTCAGGACATTTCTCTTTTTCCAATATTTAAAAATATTTTCTTATTATCTAAAGTAATTAATATTTATTATAGAACATCTGGAAATATATGAATAACCCAGAATATCACAATATAGAGATATATGCTATTAACATTTTAGTATAGATTCTTCCAATATTTATTTTATACACACATAGTTTTTAATGTAACCTGCTTTTGTCACTTAATATATCACAGAATCTTTCCATTTTATTAAATATTTTTGATATGATCATTTTACTAGTGATTATATCATATCTTAACCAAATCATTAGGCTGGAAGTTGAAATTGTTTCCAGTTTTACACCATTATAAATAATACTGCAATGAGCACATTTGTAGCTAACTCTTAGTGTATATATATTTATGATTATTTTTCTTAGGATAAATTTCTGTAACTGGACTTGTTGACACCAAGTGTTTGGGAAATATACTGCCTAATTGTTCCTCCAGAAAGGCACCAATTTACAGTCATACAATATGGCATTTCTGATCCTTCTTTTGTGTAGTTTTGGTGAGCTCTTATTTTTTTTTTTTTTACCAGCAAAGCAGGGCCCCTCTGTGTCCATGTGTCCAATGAACAGGGGATGAGCTGAGACTGTTGGTCAGTCACCTGCCCATTCATTTCCATCTCCACCTCAGGCTGCATATTTTGCTCTATTGCACTTTGGTAAGGTTGTCACAAAAGAGAGAGAAGTGGTAGGGAGCAGGATGAGGAAAGAAGCAAACACACTGTCTGAAACCTAAGTCTTTAGGATATAGTACCTTCCATGGACAGACTTGGGCTAGAGCGGGGGAAACTATGCTTCTTATTTTTATTCACTTTCATTATTTATCAGCATTTGGAATGCTATAGTATAGGGTGAGAAAGGAAACTAACCAGTTAAAAAAAAAGTCCTGTTGAGGTCTTAGTTCTTCCCTGCTCAATGAGTCCTTTCCATGGTGTCTGGGTCTTCCCCTTGGCAAGGAATATGTAAACCGAAGATGTCACGCACTGATCCTAGAGAAAACTGGAAGCCATTTAGCCTATGGGTTGAGTGTAAATGTACAAGGTCTCCCCTGTTCCTCACCTGTGGTCAACAGTAGCTTGCTCTAGTAAGCTAGCATGATTACAGTCCTTAATACCACCGGGAAAGACTTTTAAATTGAGTTGGACTCTAGGTAGAATGATAAATGCCCTTAACTCTTAAAGTGGAGGTCTCCAACCTCCAGGATCTAATTAATGCCTGATGATCTGAGGTGAGGCTGATGAAATAAATAATGTTGATAATTTGAGTCACCCTGAAACCATCCCCTCCACCCCTGGTCCATGGAAAACTTATCTTCCATGAAACCAGTCCCTGGTCCCAAAAAGGCTGGGGACTATTGTCTTAAAGAACTACTTCATCTTTAAGCAGAGATTTAAAAAAATCAAATCCCAGCTTTTTATTTTTAGAAAATAAGTGATCAATCATTTTTCTTTCTCACATATATTGTATATGAACAAAATAGGAAAACATAAACTTGTAGGGATCTACCTCAAATACAGTAAAAAAAATGACTTAATCAAAGAAGATGAATATATTTTGGATAAAAATACTGTTGGTTAAAAGCACCACCTCTTCTTTATCCAGTTATGTATACATAATAAACCACAGGGACAACTGCTTTAATTCTGTATAATATACTTGTAGACTCACATGGAGCAGAAATACTGTTTTCCTTTCTTTACTTCTTATGACCAAGCAAAGTAAGTAATTTAGTTTGAAAAATCTTAGAGATTAAGTCAGTTGAAGCTGATGTGGTCCACTGATGACAAAGAAGAAAGTGGAGCTCTCATAATAAAACATCTAGTGAATAGATACGATTACAGCAAAATACATTTCATAACCCAAACATGAACCTAGATGTTGGCTGTATGCCTCCAGAGTGGTTGACAGAAATAGGCTTGTTGCTGCTGCTGCTGCTGCTAAGTCGCTTCAGTCGTGTCCGACTCTGTGCGACCCCATAGACGGCAGCCCACCAGGCTCCCCCATCCCTGGGATTCTCCAGGCAAGAACACTGGAGTGGGTTGCCATTTCCTTCTCCAGAAATAGGCTTAGTCCAAGGCATATGTAAACCGAAGATGTCACGCATTGATCCTAGAGAAAACTGGAAGCCATTTAGCCTATGGGCGGAGTGTAAATGTACAAAAATTGGATTGGCTTGATGGGCATTCCAAACTCAATTACTCAAAACAAAGTTTTCTTCTGTTACATTTATTCTTTATAAAATAAATTGGTGCCACTAAGTTATCCTGTGTTCTAAATGTAACCTTTTTCCAAAACTCCTTAATTCAAAACAGTTTATTGCATGTCATATACCTCTTCTTAATCTAGACAAATACAGCTGTTTCAGACTCCATAAGAAGATTTATTAACATGGATTTTTAGTATTTTGACTTGCTCACCGTAATTAGCCCTGTTGTTTCCAACTCAATAGTCTTCACTGATGATGTGTTTATAGTGATGGGAGAACTTTATCAAAACTGATGCTCTTGAGAGAAAAGAAGACTTTGGAGCTACAAAATACACTCTGAGGATGAGTTTGTTAATATCATTGGCACAGTATGACAGACTGTAACCAGGCCAATGAACAACCTCACTCATTTGGAATTAGATTTTTTTTTTTTTCTAAAGACCAAAATCATTTATTAGAACAGGAAACAGACCTCTGCATTTGAGGATTGTAGCCAGTCAGAACCAATGTAACATATAGATATGCAAAGAATAGTGTGAAAATGTTAGTTACTCAGTCGTGTCAGACTGTTTGAGACCCCATGGACTGTGGGCCACCAGACTCCTCTGTCCATGGGATCCTCTGGGCAAGAATACTAGAATGGGTTGCCATTTCCTTCTCCAGGGAACCTTCTCAACCCAGGGATTGAACCCATATCTCCTGCATCACAGGTGGATGCTTTACCACTGGCCACCAGAGAAGCCCAAATCAACATGTTTTCTTTTTTTTTTTTTAATATGGATACCCAAAGGAAGCATCTTCTCAAACAAGGAAATGCAAAATTCTCATTCACTATATTCAATAAATGATGAAAAGAAAGCAGTTTAACCTTTTTTGATGGAACTAAGCTTCTTTGGCTTCTTGAAATAGTAGTAAATATTTGCATACTCTACCTTGAGATGAAACCTCTAAGTCAGACCCAAGCAAGAGTATCATACAATGCCATGGTTCTCTCTCACGCCAATACAATTAAAACTCCAGGCATTTAACTGCAGCGTCTTAGGAAGTCTGGGGCTGGTTTACTCTTGTATCACCCAGAGCAGACCTGCTTTTATCTGAGCTCTACCCTGGACGGCTTTCTAAGCATACACTTAAGGGAAGGCTTCCTTAGTAACAGTGACAATAATAACAGCAACAGAAAAGTATTATGATTTAGTAATTGTTTCATAGTGATTAAATCATAACCAGAATCTTAACTCAGCCATAGACAGCAGCACTGAAAGATGTTCTAATGCTTTTAGAGACTATTCTTTGAAAGAGAAATTAGAGTAGCCCTTTACCCAGCACATAATATATGCTCAATAAATGTGGAATGACTGGATTCGTGAATAAAAGAGAATGGAATAGGGTTGCACCAGTGGTTTAAAGACCTAGATTCAAATCCTGATTTCTTGAGGGATCTTGGCTTCCTCTCTGGACCCCTGTTTCTCAAACTGATTCATTTTGAGGTCCCATACAGTTCTACCTGGAATTATGACCAGAATTAAGCTGTGTTGGAAGGAATTGGAAAGTGAAACAGCAGTTAGCAATGCTAAAGATCAGGTCAATAAAGATCAAGCCACCAACAGGATCTACAATATCTAGCACAGCTTGCCTGGAAAGCTGAATATCACTTTGTTGTTCTGTTCAAAGCAATTTCACACACACATGCTCAAAATACCTTGAGCCCCATTTTGTAAATGACAAAATCGAGATTTGGCAAGGCAAGTGATTTTCTTAATGTTATCTGAGTAGTGGAGCTGACATCGGAAGCTGAGTCTTTAGACTCCATCATCCTGGACCCAAATATATTTAAAAAGCTTGTATGATCTGATCACCCAGGTGAGAGGAAAACATAAAATGGCAGAAAAATTGGGTGAATTTTTTGCACAGAATTGGGTGGCCTACTTCTCCTCTATGGAGAAGGAAGGCCATAACCTAAATCTCATAATTTCTGAATCAGAGTTTCAGGCATGAAATTTTATAGCCTCTTGAAAGGTGAATGAGTAGGTTTGATTCATTGGAAGTCAGAACAGCTTTTTTAAAAACATTTGGGAATCAAGATAGGTAGTTAGTTTGCCTTATAAAATTTTCTTATGGATGTCACCATCAGTTAAATTTATCTTAGCTTAGTACACTGGGAAGCTTATTCAAATCTATCACATTTTCAGATTCAGTCATTGTTAGCTGAGGGTTTTAGCAGTAATCTTAGCTGCATCTTAATTCATGTGATCTTGGAAAGTAGTGATTTGTTTTGCTATCACCAAATTTCATCCATTTAAAATAGGTCACCAAGATGTCACATTTTATGATGTTATTTATACCACCTCCCACTTTTTGAACTGCAGTTTTGCAGGTTATTTTTCTTCTGTGTATTAATGAGAGGAGTTCAGAGTACTGAATTTTGTTTATTGAAGAAATTGACATTTGTGACTCCTGAATAAATGAAAAATAGAAAATGTGAAATAATGCAGTACCTTATCTGGCCAAGAAAAGGCAAATTCTAATTTTATATTAATCATGAAAGTCTTAAAGTAAAAAAGATTCTTCATTTCTTAGTTTATTTATAAATTGATATGATCTACATGTGTAACTTTCAAAAATCACCCAATTAAACTTTAATAATCTTTTATAAGTATGTATATCTGTATGTGCAATAAATATGCATACATATTCCACACATATTCTAGCATAAAAATAAATTATTAATGACTTAGAAAAGATCTTGCCCAATATCTACAGTTTCTAGACATATGAACAAGATAACTTTCTGCATATTAGAGGTAGTTAACAAATAGCAATGATATGTCCATTAACGAACTAATAACTAAGTTCTAACTTGTCCTAATTATTTCTAATAATCTCTGTGGAGACTAATATCTCAAAAAGTATGTATGTGTTGATGATAGAAAACAGGTTGAAAAGTACTGATTTATTACAACCCTTCATTAAGGTTAAAAGCATTCCAGGGAGATGAAGACATCTGCCTTGTATTTTCACATTGCAGAAGAAAAGTTAAGGACAGGAAGAACAAAAAAGAAGGAAAACAATGTTTAAAGCTGAATTTAAGCCAGCTTTGAAGAAAACAAAGTTAGCTTCATATCTTCAAAAGTTTTCAAGAAAGAAACTTTTGCAGCCATTTATTACTAAGTTACCAAATATATTAATACTGTATATTAACAATAAAAATTATGTTACATGCCCCTAGTTTTCAATTTTTATATGCAGTTAATCAACTCAAGTATCTTTCGACTGCCTTTTCTTTCTTCAAAATGTTAACAAGAAGGCTACTACCAGAAAGAATTAAGATAGGTTAATTACGCAATGTATTGGAACAAAATTTTTTTAAACAGGCCATTTCTTTCCTTTTTCTATTAGAGGTGGAACTGGGTAAGGTTGGCAATTACAGGGTTTAGTGAATAGTCACTTGATATCTTGAAAAATCAAAGGAAAGGGCCACTGGAGAGAGGCTGAACTTAGCTGTTGTAGGATTTTTATCTCTCTAAATGAGTGCTACTGACAGGAACCATATGTGTTACATACTATAACTGAGGAAGAGAACATGGGTGGTTTTCCAAGGAGCTATGACCTGCCTGCGTATGCATGTCTATCTGGGAGCTCATGTACAAATCTGATGTATTTATGAACGTTCAGTAAACATTTACAGCCACATGTGAGTTTGAGGACTCTGCATTTCTCTCATTTAAACATTTATACGTGAACATTCAGGTTGATTCTGCCTTAGAATTTAAAATCAATCTTTGTATTTTGTGGTGTTTCTCACTACACAGAAACGTCCATGAAAGGTGTGAGTCTCCCTTTGAAATGACAGAGGAAAGATTCATTAGTTCCTAATTAAGCTTGTAATTAGCCCACTTGAAAATAAGAAACAGCTTAAGCAGAGCTGATGACCACTGAAAACAATTTCACTTAAGTAAATCAAATGTGTTTACTTGATATTGTAGTGTCAGGGTTCTTGAAAGGCAACTATTTTCCCAGGAAAGGTAGATGGAAGTGGCATTTTAATTTGTGTTTCTGTAGCGTTTTCCATGTATTATTTTACTTTTTCCATTTACTATATATATGTGACATATCTTTTTACTTTTAATTTAGCTCTATCATTATGTGTGAAGTGAGTTTCTTGTAGAAAGCACATAGTGCAGGGGCATGATTTTTTTTGTTTTAAAAACTTTCTTCTGCTAATCTCTGTTTTTTGATTGGTGTGTGCAGACCATTTACATTTAATATAATTATTGATGTGGTTGAATTTGGTGGTTTAAATTATTTTTCTCTTTTGTCCTCCTTTTCTGCTTTCTTTTGGATTATTTGAATCATTTTTTAGTATCCCATCTTTATTATGTTTTTAACTATATCTCTTTGTATAGATTTTTAGTAGTTAGTCTAGGAGTTATAATACATGCACAACTTTTCATAATCTTAGACTCACTACTTTACCATTTTAAGTGGAATGTAAAAAACTTACCACCATATTGATCCTTTTATATTCCCCACTTAGGTGTTATAGTTGTCATATGCCCACATTGACAAGCCTATCAGACAATGTTATAATTTTTCCTTTCAACCATCAAACATTTTTTAAAGAACTCAAGAGGAAAACAGTCTATTCTATGTACATACCCAGATACATTCCATTTCTGATATATTTCTTTGATTCCTGGTGTTTCAAGTTTCCCTCTAATATCATTTCCTTTCTTTCTGAAAAAGAAAGGAAACTTATTCCTTTGGCAATAAATTATCTTAGTATATGTTTGTCTAAGAATGTTTATTTCACCTTCATCCTAAGGGATATTTTCTCTAGATATAGAATTCTATGTTGATAGTTCTTTCCTTTCAGCACTTGAAAATTATTGTGCCACTTCCCACTCGTCTCCATGGCTTTTGATGAAAAATCTGCAATAATGAGAATCCTTATTCTTTTATAGATAATATGCTGTCTTTCTGTCTGATTTCAAGAATTTTTCTTTGCTTTGAGTTTTCAGCAGTTTGATTATTATATATCTTGGGATGGGATTTCTTTGAATTTGTCCTTTTGAGAATTCACTGAGCTTCTTTTTCTTTTTTTTTTTTTTTCACTGAGCTTCTTGAGTTTTTAGGTCTATGTCTCTCACCAAATTTGGTGAGTTTTCAGTCATTATTTTTGCAATTCTTTCTGTTGTTGTTTTTAGTATCTCCACCCTCATCCTCTTCGTCTGAGACTCAATTGACATAAATACTGGCCTTTTATTATTTTCTCACTGACACTTATGTCTCTGTTAATTTTTTAAATCTTAAATTCTCTTTGTTGTTGGGTTTGTATACTTTCTATTGATTAAATTTACACTCATAGACCCTTTCCTTTGTCTGTGACACCATTCTGCTACTGAGTTCATCCAGTGAGTTTTTAAAATTTCAGTTGCCATACTTTTAGTGCTAAAATTTTTGCTGGGTTCTTTTTAAAATTTTCTGTTTTTCTTCTATTTTTCTGTTATTCTTCTATTTTTCTATTTCCTTTAAGAGAGTTTGTCATTGCTTGTTGAAACATTTAAATAATAGCCACTTTAAATTCAGTTAGATAACGTGAACGTGTTATATTGGCATTAATGTTTGTTGATTGTTTTTTCTCATGTGAATCGAGTTTTCCTGGTTCTTTCCATGATAATTTTAGATTGGATTCTGAAAAGTTTTTAATATTGTACTATGAGACTCTGAGTCTTATTTAAAACCTATTGAGCATATTGATATTTTTGTTTCAGGAAGCAAATTGACCAAATTATGTTCAGGCTATGAGTTCCAGGCTGATTTTTCTGGATTATGGTCCCCATTCACAGTTCAGGTTTTAAGGCCCAGTGTGTGCACCAGCCAGTGTTAAGTCTGAGACTTGAATATAAGTCTATATGTTCACTTTTTCAAAGTCTTTTATATGTTGATTAGGATGAGATCCACTTATATTCAACTTTTAGAGTCTTGGAGTCAATAAATTACTTTATTTGGTTGCAGTTATGAACTCCCTCCCTCTCCACAGTCTCCCTGGTGCTTTTTGGTTTCCTGGGATTCCCCGTTGGAGACTCTGCCATGTCCTTTGTGCCTCCCTCCAGGGCCATAAAACAGAGAAAAACTAATGGTGAGATGACACAAGCTCAGCTGTATTTTGGATTTTGGTTTTCTTCTCCAATTTGCTACTATTTACTTCTCAGCATCCTCAAATAACTACTCCACACATTCTGTCCAGGCTTTATAGCTGCATTCAGAGGGAGGCTAGGGAGGAGTCTGCTTTCTCCATCTTACCCAGAACCTAAATCTTTGAGAATGACATTTTTAAATGATGCTTTTTATTATAATAAACTTGTCAATTAAATTTTCAGGTGTAGTATCCTCAATAATTGAGGACGTTCAATTTAAAAGGAAGTTTTCAGACATTTAAGTCTTAAATCTCCTAATGTTATTAATATAAAGAATAGCATGGTTAGGTAATGAACCAGGAAATAGCTGTGACAAAATCAATACAGTGTCATATAACAAGATAGGCATGACAGCATAGATTTATTCATATCTCTGCATATGTACACAATTCTAAAATTTTCTCATTTTGATTTTTGTGACTTGTCTACATGGTGTTTCTATAACGTATCATAATCTAGTATCATGCTTGCAAGTCGTGTCCGACTCCCTGTGACTTCATGTAACCCACCAGGCTCCCCTGTCCATAGGATTCTCCAGGCAAGAATACTGGAATAGACCTCCATGCCCTCTTCCAGGGGATCTTCCCCAATACAGTATCATAACATGGGATATTTTTAGCTCACAGATAATTTGTTTTGTTTGTGCATATGTGTGCATATGGGTGGGCTTCCCAGGTGGTAAAAAAAAAAAAAAAATCCACCTGCCAATGCAGGAGACATGGGTTCAATCCCTGGGTCAGGAAGATCTTGTGGAGGAGGAAATGGCAACCCACTCCAGTATTCTTGCCTGGAAAATCCCATGGACAAAGGAGCCTGGCGGGCTACAGCCCATAGGACTGCGAAGACTCAGACACAACTAAACGACTGAGCACGCATGCGCGCAAATGCACGTGCGCACACGCACATCTACACAGAGCTTTGTTCTCAAAAAGAATCTGTTTGCAACTGGATTTCCCTAAAACAGTGGTTCTCAAACTTGAATATGCTCCACCCTGAGTTTTTGATTTAGTACTTCTGCCATGAAGTCCCAGAATTTGCGTTTCTAATAGGATAATGCCACTGGTTTCAGGGCAACTCTTTGAGAACCGCTGCCATAAAGAAATAAACAGAAGACACCAAAATTTTTATGTGGCCCTTCAAAAGGCATAAATTGATGATTAAATCGCAACTTGCGACTTTCTGTCCACTTTGTGAGATTTACCAAGAATAAATTCATTTTGGCCTTGAGTTGACTTATCACAATGACTCAGTTTTCAGTTTTGATGAAAACATAAATATTTCAGTCATTTCAATTGCTGTTATAAATAAATACACACACAAATGCCTCTGTAGTTTATTTATAATATTAATATTACAAATTGAACTGAAAATAATTCATTCAATCAAATCAATTATTTGGTTTCTCCCAATGTCAAAAAGTTTTTAAAATTAATTACCTTAATTCCTACTCATCCAAACTTGAGTTCAACTCACTTTTAATCTAGAGCTAGAGTTGGCTAATGGGCCAAATCTGCCCCGTGGCCTGTTTTTCTATGGTCAGTACGCTAAGAATGGCTTTTACATTTTTTAAATGTCATTTTAAAACGAGGGAAAAGAAGAATATGCCATAAAAACTGTATATAGCCCCCAAAAATCTGAACTGTTTGATCCTTTACAGAGAAAGGATCTGATCTAGAGCATTGTCTGGGTTAATTCCAGGTAGTATGTCAAGAGATGGTACAGAGGAGTGGTTAGAAACATAGTTTTTGTTGTCAGATTGCCCTTGTTCAAATCCTACCTCTGCTAACTACTTGATGTAGCCTTGAACCAAATAACACAGTATTCTGAGCATCAGTATCCACATCTACAAAATGCAGATGAAGAAAGGACTTGAATCATAGGACTGTTGTTGCTTTAATGACAATACATATAAAGCCCTTAAGATAGCGCTGGCAGATAGTCAACACAAGATAGATAATAGCTACTATCATCTACTTGGTAGAAAACTGTGCAGACATTAAAAGTGAATGTTAAAAGCATTCATTAAAAACATATGTCTATGTTTCTATTTAATATTAAGTGAAAAAAGCAAAGCGTAAGATGGCCTGCAACAGTTTGAAGAAGTAAGGCATAAAAAGTATGCACTGGGAAAAAAAAACCACGCACACACAGGAAGGAAATACTCCCAAGTTGCTAGGAGTGCTCCCCACTTTCACCCCACTTATTAGCAATGAGAATATGAATAGTTTTCCTCCTTCTACTTTTCTATCTTTCCCAATTTTTCTAAAATTCATTATGAATCTCAGCTTAATGGCTGTACCTCAGAAGTAGCTTATGCTTCTGCCAAGGTGGTTATCCTCAAGATAAGATAATAAGGCTACGGCAGTCACTATAATTCTGCCAGTATTTATTTTGGTCTTTGGAAGTCAGGCTGTTCACATTCTTTGTACATAGTTATATTTAATTAGGACTTAGAGTTAGCCATAAAATGTGCATTAATTATCTGTTATTTCATAAGTGATAGGCAAAATAACCACCCTTGATCAGAACAGTTTTGGGGGTAAGCAGTATTTGGTCTGTTCGTCTTCCAAGGCTCCCTGCCCCAAGCAAGAGATTTCTATTTGTTATCTCCTTTTATCCTGGAGAATTACTAATCCTGCACTACCATATTAAGTACCAATTAAGCAGAGATTTGTCATTCCTGCTCGAGAACATTGAGCTGGGCTGTGGCTGCATATTTCACAGACTTATGACAGAAATTATTTTAATTAGACTGCTGCTAGCAGCATTTAAAATAGTCTGTATGGCCAGAGAGAGGAAGAATGACTCCTCAGTCAGATAATTTACTTATTTTTCTTTTTCACTCACCATAAATCTTAGGATTGCAGTTATTAAGCCTTTGGAGGGGGAAGGGGATAGTCAGGGAAAGAAATCAGCTTAACTTTATCTTACTTTAAATACCAGAGAAGAAAAATCTCCCACAGCTTTACTGAAAAATACACTCTTAAAAGAAAAATGTGTTCAAGCAAAAACTGACACCAACAGGACATTTTTACATTAAACATATGAAACAGGAAAACATGTTTAAACAATAAAAAGGATCCACGCGCCTTTCCTATATAACTAAGATGGTTGTAGCCTTTCCTGTTCACCTTTGTTATGCCCCCAAAATGAAGTCATAATTTGGTAATTAGCAGATTAATCTTATGCTGAAAAGCAAACTAAATAAGTAACAACTAAGCTGATCTCCACATTTACTACTTTAATTAACCCAAATGTAAGTTTTACAGTTCTAAAAGAATAATTTTATTTTATGAATCTCAAAGATAGGCAATTGGATGAGTACATTTTTTTGTCTTTTCCAAAAAATTCCAAATGAGGATTTCTCCTCTCACCTCACCCCCAAATTCTGATCTATACACAGTTAATTGGAATATTAGTCAAAATGTCTTATTTCTAAATATTCCACTTTACTTAATCAGATCAAACATATCTGTGTACATATCCTGAAAATATGCTATGATATCTAACCATCAAAATGTATATTTTCCTTTGTGTTCTTCACTCACACATATGGTTCAGTCTCCCCTCTATTAAGCAGCTACAACCCCATTATTTTATCTTTAACTGGAGTTTTAATGTTTTATGGCTTACTTGACAAGATTCCACTTGAAAGCCAACAAACTTTCATATAGGATGAATCCAAAGATTGTAAGTCTCACAAGGTCTTGAAGAAAAATTTAAATTCTGTATTCTTACCATTTATCACTGAAAAAAAAAATAAGCATCACATGATCCAATTTTAATGAAAAGACTGGAAGAAGAGAATAGTGTAGTGATTCTCAAAGTGTGACTCCTAAACAGCAGCAGCAGCATCACCTGGAAAACTGTTAGAAATGCATATTGTTAACCTTCACCCCTCACCTGGTGAACCAGGAACCCTGGAGGGATTAGGCCCAGCAAACCATCACTTTGTAAGCCCTCCAGATGATTCTGATGCTAAAACCGGAGCCCCTTTGCTACGGCCCACCTTGACTACACACTGGGATTACATGGGAGCTTTAAAAATTCCTGATGCCTGTGCCACTAGAGCTTCTGATTTAGTTGATCAGGATGTGGCTTTGGAATCTGTATTTTCTAAAAGTTCCTTGGGTGATTCAAATATGCAGTGAGGGTTGAAAATCACTGTAACAGACCAGACAAACATGTCTCCTGTTCCATCGATCTCTTGGCAGCACTCACCTACAGAGGCACATACCTCTCCACAAGCTGTCCTTCTGAATTATCCTTCCTGTCAAAGTTTTGTTCCCTACCTATGAACAAGATTGTTTTTTTTTTCCCTCTCAGCATTTCGACTTTGTGTTAGCCATTTCACTTAAAAAAAATTTTACTGTTTCCATTATAATTATACACTTAGTGGCTTTAAGATTCTCAGTGCTTTTGTGGTTATCAACTGTGAGGGATTAATAATGTTCAGTTAATGATTACCAAATATCTCAAAACAAGGTACAGATGTGCCAGACAGAACTTTTCCTGCCAACTATCAGTGGCAGGCATATTGACCCACTTCTGCTTTGGAGGATCATTTTGCTCTCATCTCTAAAATTTTCCATTTGACAAGCTGCTTTACATGATTTATTTCTACATTTTCATTGTGAATTATATTTATGCAGGACTACCATACATGCGAAGAGTTGACTCATTGGAAAAGACTCTGATGCTGGGAGGGACTGGGGGCAGGAGGAGAAGGGGACGACAGAGGATGAGATGGCTGGATGGCATCACTGACTGTATGGACATGAGTTTGAGTGATCTCTGGGAGTTGCTGATGGACAGGGAGGCCTGGCGTGCTGCAATTCATGGGGTCGCAAAGAGTTGGACACGACTGAGCGACTGAACTGAACTGAACTGAACTGAACCATACATTTAGGGCTTCCCTTGTGGCCCAGCTGGTAAAGAATCCACCTGCAATGCAGAAGATCTGGGTTCGATCCCTGGGTTGGGAAGATCCCCTGGAGAAGGGAAGGGGTATCTGCTCCAGTATTCTGGTCTGGAGAATTCCATAGACTAAAGGGGTCACAAAAAATTGGATGTGACTGAGCAACTTTCACTTTCACCATACATTTAAGACTTCCCAGGTGGTGCTAGTGGTAAAGAACCTGCCTGCAATGCAGGAGACATGGGATATGGGTTCAATCCCTGGATTGGGAAGATCTCCTCGAGGAAGGCATGGCAACCCACTCCAGTATTCTTGCCTGGAGATTCCCATGGACAGAGGAGCCTAGTGGGTTATGGGGTTGCAAGGAATTGGACAGGACTGAAGTGACTTAGCATGCATGCATACACCTTACATTTAGGCAGATCTACCCATACAGACCAGTTCTCACCATAAAGCTCCTTGCCTCAACTCATTTTGTACTTATACCAACATCACACTTATTTATTGATGTATTTAACAGATATTCACTGAGAAGGTACCATGCACTGAATTAAATATTTAAGTATGGTAGTATATTTCTCATGCCACTAACTTGTTTAACAGGTATTAGCAAACAGTTACCCACAGTAAGCCAGTCTGGTGGAAATTTCATCCAGGAAGTGTTGCCCATAAGACTCTTAGTACTAGGACTTCCCTGGCACTTCACTGGTTAAGACTCTGAGCTCCCAGAGCAGGGGGGCCCAGGTTTGATCCCTGGTCAGAAAACTAGATCCTGCATGCCACAGCAAAGATCCTGAGTGCTGCAACTGAGACCCAGTGCAGCCAAATAAATTTAAAAAGAAAAGAAAAAGACTTACACTTTTAGTGAAGTTAGTATGTGGTGTTGGCCCCCGAAAGAGTAACAATGTATGGGGTTACAGCCTGAAGGTACCTACTTTTCATTGCCACAAAACTGGGCATATTGTTTCTGGCAAATAGCCCCAACTCAGTTTATCAGATATTTATTGAAAATCTACCAAATATTTATTAAGCATCTTCTGTGTAGAAGGCATGATACCGTTCCAAGTTGCCATAGGAAAGAACTGTTACTGATGTTTTACTACAGACACGTTTTGGTCTGTAATGAATTGGTCAGACCACCGAGGTCTGAGCTAAAGCATTCCAATTTCCTGGGAAACCATACCTGCCTTGACCATGCCTGGATGATTTGGTGGGGGGTAGGGGTGCTGAGTTCTCTGTGAATAAATGCATTGTTTATTATATCCAGGTTTCAACCTGTGTAGAATAAAGAAATGGAGGCTTTTTTTTTTTTTTTAATGAAAGGAGTTATTCACTTACTAATGGTCCAATGAAATTTGGGGAATGTCTACTTTCTGATTCCTTTCTGGTGGAAAGTCAAGAAAATGTATGTGGGAAGATTACAGTTTGAATTAATATTCAGACGCACTTCAGGGCCCTCTTCCCATCCGTTCCCCCGCCCCCCAACCTATGACCCTCCTCTGAGAGCCCACTAGTTGTTCAGCGAAATGGGAAATGGTGCGCCTCTGCCGGCCATCTTCGGAGGTCAGGATCCATTCAGTGGTTTTGACCCATTTGTCAGCTTTTGAAGGTTGCAACAGCTTTTGTTTGGTGTCCAGAGTTTCCAGCCCCCTCCCCACCCCCTCACCCCCAAAACTCTGAGTAAGTAATACAACTTAACGGTGGGGCATGTGGCCAATGCTGAGCTGGGGAGGGAAGAGTGGAACTGTGGGGATGTGGCCAGGAGGAAATAAGAGCAAATTCCTCCGAAACGATCTGACAGGAAATGACAGCGCATCGGCCTCCCCTCGCAGAGGGAGCGAGCCTCCGAGAGGGGAGAAGTCCTTCCTAATCACAGAGCAGTGCCAGAGCGCAGTAGGTGAGGATGATGAAATAATAAAGCATTTCCCGTGTGTGTTTTTCATTAGGCCTGTTTTGTTTTTCTTCCAAGTGCTGGGGAAACAGAACAGAAGCCCCGCTTCCAGCGGCACCACAGCGGCCGCCTCCCGTGGGAATAGCAGCTGAGCACAGAGGAGGGGAGCCCTGGGTGGAACTGGTTCTAACACCTTCCTAATGGAAATAGTGATTTGCAAAGCCCTCTTTATACCCTTTGATACATAATTAGTAGCCCAAAGAGCAAAAGATTAAATAAAAATGCTCCCCCAGCTTTTCGGAAATTTGGCAAAACATTAGCTGCTCCCTTCTGAGAGCCAAATAGGGTAGAGGTCTTTGTAGGGACCCGGTTTGGCTGGTCCAGACTGGCCCTTGAATCACTCAACACTTATTACATAGAAATTAACTGGCTCGATGTCAATTAGAGAGAATTTGTTAGCAGACATACCCAACGGGACCTCTTTCTTACCCAGTTTGGTAGTTTCTGTAAGAAAATATTGAAATACCTTTCATCCAAGCTAACTGAGTGTTAGACAACACAAGTTGTGTCAGCTTCCTTTATGGTGTGTGTGTGTGTGTGTGTGTGTGTGTGTGTTCAGGGCCAGGGCTAAGCATCAGTTTTTACCCATCTCACAGAGAAGATAATTAAGAGGATGCTCAAAAGGAGGCTGGCTGGAAGAAATAACCAATCCAAAATGCCTGTTGTTAAATGGGTCATAAAGGCCCTGGGAAATCAATATTTGACTTTCTGTTTCAGGAATGGTGGCTGCTACATGCAGTTTTAGATCAATCTACTATAGTCATGCTGCCCTGAGACCCAAATAATTCCTCTGTGAACTCTGGACACTCCGAAGGTAAAAATCTCACTTGTTTATCTTTTTAGAAAATAGTTATACTTGCGCCCCTTCTTCCACCCCAGCCCTGGACAACTCATGTAAAATCAACTGTGAGATAAATAAAATGAGGAGTCATTTTATTAAAGATCTAGGAAAAGTGCTCAGGTGATCTGAAAATGTAATTAAACCTCTAAATAAGCGGATTACTGGCTGAAAAGTGAGATTGATAGATGAACCCCTTCAGCTAAAAAGGATTGCTTAATGGACTGAACAACAGTCTTGGACTCTCTCCACCTTGGAATCGCAGGTCCAGAATCAGGCAGGCTCCACGCCACCACTTCCCCTCCTAAGACAAATGAAGCTCCACGAGGCTGCTGTGAGGAGGGCCCAGAGGGGAGACCCCAGGATGCATGTGGACGCACAGATGTGCCACCTGCCTTGTAAAAATAGCCAAAGACTCCCAGAGCACTGTTTCTGGGGGCTCCTCCTGGCTTATCATCCAAAAGACCTGAAGACCTTGGTAGTTCCAAAAGGTTAAATTCACTTCTGACTTTTCGAAAAGAAGATATTAATGGCAAAATGAAGAGCTGAAAATGAAGTTAAAAGCTTTGGTAGGACAAAATAAGCTAAAACAATGAAGAATTACCTCCTGTAATTGTACTTCTACCATCAAGAGGGAGAGAGAGAATTCTTTCTTCCTCACTGGCAAACAGGACAAGCTTTCTGACTCCTTTTATTCTGAAGGTGGTCTTGGTGTGAATTTTGGTAACATAAAATTTGTCCCCAGTTCTATGAAGTTGATATATTCCAAGTTTAAATATTTGGAATATTTTGGATTTATCCTCTTGGTTTTCTGCTTTGTTTAATTTATACGCTGAAATTAAAGGAGCCGTTCTTTGTAGAACTTCATAACATTTCCAGAAACCGGCAGAGTCAAAACATAATGTCTTTTGTTTGATAGTGATAGGAGTTCCGTAACCTACATGAGCCATTCAATTTATCCTAAGATAGCAGCAGTCCTGACTCTGGAGCAGATGGACAAACATGAAGCTCTGTTAGTTTGCTGCTATTGGTCATCTAGCTGTCTTTGCTCTCAGGACTAAAGATCAGTCTTTAAGCTAACATCTCACTGGTAAACTAACTCTCAGTATGATTGAGTCCACAACATTTACTGTCAGCCCAGAGAAGGTAGCCTAGTGGATACCCCTTGGTGAAACCCAAGTTTCTAACTTAGTTTTGCAGAAAAAATCATCACTGTCTCTCAAACTATGAAAGGTAGAATTCTGTCATCTTCTCACTTTTGGAAGAGGGCAAGGGTGGAGTCCTTATTCCTGTCTAAATCCATGAGGGATATATCCTGGAGGTCCGTGACCACTCGTGGAGTTTAGCTAGTGAATAAATAGCACTTTACTTCTTGGTGATGATACATGTGAAAAAAATAAACCTAAAACATACAGGTCATTTTACAATCACAGATTCAACCTAGGATAAAGGATTACTTTGATTTTAAAGTCTATTTATGCTCCTGGAGCTCATCATCAAGTAAATTAGTATTTCCCATAGCACCCCAGTCTCTTTGGATTAAAGTAACTCACCAATTCATTTGATTCCCCAGATACTCATTTGTTTTCATTTGGGTTCCATGTTCTTTTTCTTATCTCCTTATGAACTCTGGGAGAATGACTTAACATATGATTAGTTTCCAGACTGCGTACTCCCTGGTGGTTCAGATGGTAAAGAACCTGCCTGCTGTATAGGAGATCCGGGTTCAATCCCTGAGTCAGGAAGATCCCCTGGAGAAGGGAATGGCAACCCACTCCAGAATTCCAGCCTGAAGAATTCCATGGATAGAGGAACCTGGTGGGCTACAGTTCATGGAATCACAAAGAGTCAGACATGACTGAGCGACTAACACTTTCACTTTCACAGGAGTCTGTGGTCTTAAGTAAGTACCCCAGACCATCTATGGAATGTACCTTTCTCACTGATACTTGTCCCAGTGTAAACCCATCAGGACTGGGGGGTAAAGTTACTTAAAAAAAAAAAAAACCTGAAGAGATCAAGAACTGGACAAATGAGCTTCCTTGTTTTCATATAAATTTGTTTCATTTCCAGTCAAAATAAAGCCTTTCGAGTGAACAGCCTGTCTAGTTGCTGCAGAGATCTTTTACAGTATTACTGAGTTAAATGCATATAATCATAGAAAATTGGCCTGATTCAACTGAAATCTGGAAAAAGAATAATCCCTTATACTTTCATTTTCTTAAACTGTTCTTTTTTTCTGACCGTGCCTCACAGCTTGCAGGATCTTAGTTTCCTGACAGAGACTGAACCCAGGCCCTTGGCAGTGCAAACCCAGAGTCCAAACCACTAGACTGCCAGGAAATTCCCCTTCTTAACATCAACTTTCTAAAATGTAGCAGATAATGAACTCAATAATGTGAGCACGTGAACAATGTGACAGTTTGGTGCGTAACAATTACATGTGTTCTCCTAAAGGGGTGCTTACGCATCAAGTGGCGTGTGTGAAAGGGTGCAGTTTGACTCAGAGTTTAGCTGAAATCTTTGATTGTCCCTACAACGTAAGGTTTATGTGTCAACTTGCTTGGCTTTTCAAGAGCCTGAGAGGTAGAAGAGTATAGTGGTCCAGCCCACAGCCCCTGGAGCTGGATGGCCTAGGCTCAAGTCCCAGGTCTTCTGCTTATTGGTTGATGTATCCTTGGAAAGCTCTGTAACCTTTCTATGCTTCAGTTTCCTCCTCTATTAAAGAGGACTAATAATAGTGTTAGCACATAAAGTTGTTATAAGATTAAAAGAGTTAGTGTAGATCATGAGTTTAGCTTATTTGGCACATAGGAAGTGTGTTTATATAAGCATTAGCTGCTATTGTGACAATCTCAATCTGCTGGGCCCCAAAACTAAGTAGCCTGCTGTAGGTGGAGCTCAGGAGAGGGTCTCTCCAGCAACCACGGTTATGGTAGCGCCAGGTGAGACTGCTGACTTCTCCTCTTGACCTGAATACTCTCCTCGCAGTCCCCTCCTCACCGTGGCAGCTCAGTTCAGCTTCCAAACAGTCCTCAGTTCTTTCCTACCTGGCCAGGGTCCTCTCACCTTCTCCCCACTCTCTGCTCTTTTGTTTTTCTGCCAGCACCTTCATGTTCACACATTTGGAGAGCCTGTCAGCCTCTTGGGCCTCCAGTCTGCATCTCTACTGATCATCCCATTCTATCCATTACTCCTGGGATGAGAGAAGCCTCCTTGCGAAGTCAGAGGAGGAGAAAGACTGTGGATAATCATACTTTTAATTTTTTATCTCCATCAGAGTAAATAACTTTCTAAAATACATGAATATGATCCTATGAATCTTTCTAATCTGAAAGCAATGCTGAGAGTCTAGTCATTGGCATATATTGCTGTGGCAAATTTATTTTTTTCAAATATACTATTTGCTGTCAAGCCCACTGGCAGCATGATAGAATGATTACTTTATTGTTATTTGTTGTTTTTAAATTACTATAGCAATCTACATTAAGAAACCTACCGAAGCCTATATTTCTCTTTTTATTGAACCATCAGAAGGGATTGAAATTAATTTCAAATCATTTCTTAAAAAGAACATTCAATGCTTCCTTGTTATTCACTACTTGGTTGACAAAGACAAATTCTGTTTTGAAATACTGTGTGACATTACTTGGTACTGTTTTCCTATCAAGAAAAAGTGCACCTATTTTTCTGTTTAATGAACTAAGATAACTGAAGGCTATAGCACTCGATACATCTTGTGGCTTTTATGATATTGTCCAATTTTCACATGATTCATAATTTACAACTCAAATAGAGAAGGCAGGGGTGGGCATGCATGGAAATTGCAAATCTGTTGGGTAGTACTTTTGAGTGTAGAGACTTGATAATAATTAAAATGAGAGGTTCCAAGCTTTTCCCCAAGTGTGCATCAAACCGGCAGCAAAGACAAGTCTGCTCCACCTCCATCATTACTGAGGAGAAAAAGCCCACAGACCCCGCCACGGCCGGCAGAATCGGCGTTTGCTGCCCTGTCCCCACTGCTTCCTTTGAATTCCCACCCTTCTCTACATGACAGCCCAGAGTCCGGCTCCCACCTCTTCCTTGGCCCTTTCTTTTCTCATAATGGCTGTGATGTCTAACCACCCACCAAAAGTTTGTGCCCCCCCTTTCACAGTGCCCTGGGGAATGGGTGCCCGGTGTCTACATTCCCCAGCTTCACTTGCATCTGGGCAGACTCTTAGACTAGCTCTTACCAACGATCTGTTCATAGTAGGTATGTCTATTCTTGGC